>NW_026883244.1:0-461653 GCF_032173495.1 Musca vetustissima | reverse complement strand
CACAATAAACTATTTCCATAAAATTTTAATCTTTTTCGCAAGTGAAAATAACCCAATAACACACATTATTAACAGGCACCAATTTTCCTAATACACGTAATTTCCGTGAACTATGCAGATGTGGAACATTGTCTCTTTTCAAGAAATCAAAATGGTTATTATTTATCGTGATTTATATTGTCAAAAAAATCTGTCCATTTTTGCGAATTTTTCCGAGTTTTTTGTTCAGAGGAAACAACACCATCATAATTTATAGGTCACACTGTTTACAAACAGTTTCTTTTTATACACAATTATAGATTTATAAATATGGAATGCACTGATAACAAAAAACAAAAAAACACTCACCCGTAAATTGCAATTTTGATAAGTGATCTCCAAAAACGTGTATTTCATTATCCAATAGATACAAGTATTCCGATGAAATTATCAAAGAAAATCCAGGATGGTTCCAATTGAATAGATTGGGAATCTCTGCATGCATATATTTTTGTTTGCTGGTTTCGTGAATCATTCACCTCGGTCACCAAATCACCAAACAACTGAAAATAAACAAAAGGAACATTAGTAAAATTTTGTACAAACAACAATGAAAATTATCTTGAAATAATACAGGTAGAAATATGTGCGCGGAGTATAAATTTATTAAAATGTCTATTAAAAAAAGGTATGGGTTACAACCCATTTCCTCGCATTTATTCCCACAGTTCATATAAACTCATAAATTATCAATTTTTAAAATTCTAGTAGATCAGACCATTATTTTTTACAAACATATCCACATTTTTTACACGCACATTATATAGCCATGCGAACAAAAAAACACTAATAAAATTAAAGATAGGTCTGTCTGAAACGAACAAACAAACGAAATATATTTTACCTGTTGTAAAAATGATCACGTCCACAAACGTTCCATAAATTCACACGTCCCACGCCGCATAGTAAACCACCTGTTACCGAAGGTGGTAGCCAAAATCTTCCTGTGTACCATTTCAGTGATTCCGATTGGTTCAAAGACAGTTTGTTCGAAACCATCTTAAATGTGAAGGGGTACACATCAAAGCATATCACCAATAAATATCTGCAATAAAAAACGACCCAATTAGTAAAAAGGAAAGACAATTTTATTAAAAGAAAATGTTTTACTTACCAAAACAAAAAACAAATCAGTTCTTATGGTATCATGACCATCATAATTGGAATGTACCTGAAAGAAAAGAAAACAATTTTAAATTATTCAGCACATCAACAAACATTTTCTAACTTCTTACCGGATTATGCAGTCTAAGCATCACCTTTAGCAACAAATTGTATGAATGTTTTGTCGCCAAGCACAGACTTTTCCACTGGTTGTAGGGCCATAAACAAAGGTCCAAACTACCTGAGGTGTTCCATTATGTTAACAGAATTATAAAAATCAATTTTCTAAAAATAAAGAAAACCACGCCACTTTTTATGTTACACACACACAGCCATGAATGATGAAACCCACGCCACTTTTGGCACCACACACGCACATTCAATTTTTGCACTAAAATATTTCTTATGGTTTTTCTGAAACAAGAAAAGAACAAAATCATTAATATACTTCGATAAATTGTTCAATTGTGAATGCTTACCTGTAGATTTGCGTCCCACGCCGGTTTCCATTTCCATGTATGTCCATTCCTCGTGGACACCAGGATTCCAAGGACTGGTCGCCCATTCATTCATTTATATTCTCTCCTCACCGCAATTTTAAACAAACAAAAATATCATGCACATCACCATGTCCATCGGTTCCTTGGTCATGATGATGTTTTGTTGCATGTGAATATAAATTTTTGTATAAAAATAAAATAAAAAAAACACAACCGGCAGCAATTATCCGAGATGATGTGTTTGCTGCTGCCGGCCAAAAAAAAAAGTGAGCCGGATACAGTAAGCTCAGTACAGCGGTTGAGAAATTCATGCGTTGCCTGAAATTTAGGCCTGGCAAATACAACCCTGTCGAGTGTAGGGATCAAGAGGTAAGATAAAGGAAAAATGATAAATGTCGGAAAATGCGCGAGAATCTCAGAAAAGTGGGAAAATGGCATCTGGCTGCGGGGGTATAAAAGGCATAACGGGGGGGAAAATTCGATCAAATTTATTTGGTGTTTGGTCGAGAGACTATAATTTATAACAAATTTTCAAAACAAAAAAAAAAAACAAAAATCCCCAAGATAAACAAAAAATCCCCAAAATTTATTAAGACTTGTGTTTGTTTTTTATTGTTGAGTGCCTTATGCCTGCGAGCGAACAAAATAAAGTAAGTAGTGTAATTCGGTAATATTTTATGTGTTTTAATGTTGGTGTTTTGTATAGATCTCGCCAACATCCTCATCAACTAAAAAGGCAAGCATTGGCCCCTCCAAGTCGTTGCACGGAGGAGGTCATCCGAATTTTTTTTGGGGCTTATTCGGCAAAAAATATTTATGTGGCTCACGGTTTTAGCCGTAGAATAATTGGCTGGAAGACGGTTAAGCCCAAAGTGAAGACAGCACGCCAGCACAAGCTTGAACGCAGTTGGCCAATAAATTGATGTGTCTGTCCGTCCAAAAAATCCTGGAAAAATAAGTATCTGGAAACCAGGTAACCATTGTTTTGTCGAAATTTAAATGCCAATAGCCTGAGGGATCTGAAAGTAAAACAAAAAATGAATTAGTAATCAAAGACCAAATTAAAAACAAGCAAATCACCAAATGACAGAAAATTTAAAAAAAAAAAACCAAACAAAAATATATTTACTAAATTTTAAGTGGTAGATTAAGTGTGTTATGTGTTAGTATTTAGTGATTAATATCTAAGATTTTGAATTGTGAGAATTTTTAACGCCTAACAAATGCGACAAGTGTAGGGTTACCCCAAATATCTTATTGGAAACTTGCATTTGCCTATTTTGGGGACCAAATGGTAATCTCCCCAATAACGACTTAAGAGAGCTCTTTTAGGTGAGGTAATAGTATAATAGAGTGGCCAGAAGGAGCCGTTTCAATAGATTGTGTGGGTAGTCGGAAACAGTGACTTATCGATGGTTTTAGGTGTTATGAATTCAGAATATTGACTAAGTGTTTATGTTAGGTTTAAGTAATCAAGAAATAATGAAATTAATAAATATTGTTTATGTGTGAATGTTTAGATTAATATGAATTGCTAGTTGTTTTCTGTGAGGGAGGAAGATTGGATGATGTTGCAGTAAGGTGAGTGTGTGTGGAAGCAGGGGCCCTTTAAAATTAAGTGTTTATGAGGACGAAAAGGGTCAAGGTTGGGCGGGCGAAGTGCGGGAATAATTGACACCAAATTCCCTCGTTATGGTCGTATGTGTGTTGTCATTTTGTATTGTTGTTTGTTGTTCTATTTCCGTTTTCCTTCTTGATTGTTCGACCCCTAGGGCTGATGGTGGTAGGGTTGGGAATTCACCCCTAAAGCGGTGCCCCGACTGAGCTGGTTGGAACCCCACCAGGAGCCGCAGTAGGCGGTACGCAACACAATGGTGAATGATGTTGCGACAAAAGTGGTTTATAATGTCATCTAATGTTGACATTGTTACTTGAGCGCGTTTAGAATACTAAATCCACTCGACCACAAACGTCAATTCCGTTGCGTATACGCCACGTAATGCTGTTCACAAATCCAGTGGATTATATTTGTCGTATACGCTATGTAATTGACACTGGAAATCGATTGGATTTCGTAAATTTAAACGTACTTCTAATATTCCGCTCCAGAACTTTTCGTACTCTGGGAGCGATTTTGACATTTTTTATTTTCTTTTTCATTTTTTAAAGAAATTGTATTGTTTTTGCAAATTATTTGCCATTTATTAACCATAAACACTTTTGTTGTACAATAAATTAGCTGTAAATGTCATGCTTTGCCGCTGTACCACACAGTATGCACCGCACTAAACAAGGTCGATAATGCCGTTTCAGCACTCACGCAATGACGGCGCAATGAAACGATAGCAACGGACTCGGAACTTAAGTTGTGTTGGTGTGGTAATAAAGAAGAATTTTTTTCTACACGAAATATAGAATAAATTTAATAAGTTTTTAACAATCTTTCTGTTCGAAAGTGTTAAAATTATAAACGGGCAATGCGGTTATATCCGGGAATCGTGTAATATTGCAAATAAATTGGTGTTTTTCCAAAGGTATACAAGAAATGAAAAAATGAAATGAATTTTTTTTGCCATCATTGTCGTCGTCGTCGTGAATGTAAATTTTGGTTCTTGTCGGTGAAGAAGACGACAACGATGACGGCGGTGGCTGCGGCAGAGCAAATTTTGTGTGAATGAGAGAAATAAAAAAGAAATGAATTCAACTCCAATAGGGAGCCCGGAAAAAATCCAATTGGAATGGTGGTATCCTCCAAAATTATGATGCATTGGAAATAAAAAAATCTAATTGATTAGGATAAAGTTTAGAAAATTTTGAAAGAAACGCCAATGGATTACTTTGACAAGTAAGAAAGTGCAAGACAAAAAGAAAGAAATTAGTAAATATATA
Source organism: Musca vetustissima (assembly GCF_032173495.1). Taxonomy (NCBI): domain Eukaryota; kingdom Metazoa; phylum Arthropoda; class Insecta; order Diptera; family Muscidae; genus Musca; species Musca vetustissima. The sequence goes on along the minus strand of NW_026883244.1, from coordinate 457,121 downwards.
AAAAATGTCATGATGTGCCGTTAGTATTATTGTTTAACAAAAAAAGAAAAATAAATGAAAGTGAGAAATGAAATTCTTATGGAAAACAAAATCATAAAAAAAATCAAATTATGGTGGCTCTGTCATGGATGTGTATTTTATTTTTTCATGGGCTCGTCATTTTTTCTGTTCGCCAAATGGAGGAGGAAACATATTGAGAGAATGCTCTAAGAAGAAGAATAAGCAAGCAAACAAGTAGAAGTGAACGAGAAAAAAGGTCAGAAAAAATGAAAGAAAAGTGAAGTGATCAATATAAGAGCCAGAATACGGCCCATCATCCAATAAAAAAAGCTAGCAAGTCAAATAACAAAAATAATTGTGTGCGGAAAAATACAGAAATAACAACAACAAATAATAATAAGAATAATAATAATGTTAATATAATCTTAATTGAATGTGAATAGAGCTATTAAAGTTTAAATGAGCATTAATACAACAACAAAGCGCAAAATGAAGAAATGAATGTTGTGCCTTAGGGGCGAGTTTTCGGTCGGTGGCTTTGTCGTGTCGTGTGTCATTTTCTTAATTCGCAGCATAGCAGTAGCCGCCGCGTTTGGCAGCAGCAATAAGAAAACGACCCGAAAGAGGACTCGCGGACAGACGGATGGACGACGTACATGTATTTGGTAGCCATATAGAGTGAACTGCTAATATATGTGAGAGTGTGTGTGTGCGGGTGTAATGGAGAAAAATGAAACTGCCGGTCGTTCGTTCCTCCACAAAAATGAAATGAAAAAAATAAAAGAGTATGGAGGGGTAAAAAAATATTAACCCCAAATTACTGACCATATCCTATGGAAATGGAAAAATTCTAAATTTGTGAAAACAAAAAAATATATTACAAATTTGCAATTTTTATGAAATTGTATATAATTAAAGTGTGAAATTTAATTAGTTAATTGTTAAATGTTTTACATTGCTGCTGACTCGACTCGATTCCTTGTTGTTCTCCTTCTCTCATACACAAGTTCTCTTCTTTCTATATATTTTATTTTTGTGTGTGAAATTTATTTCTCAGTTAGTCTATGATAAAACCTCGCCCTGCATATTATGTGTATATATTGTGTCTTCTCTCCTTCCTCCTTGCGTTTTTGCGGTGTATTCTTGAAATCATATTTTTTCTTTCCCTAATGATGATTATTCGGTTACCCAATTTGTAGTTGTGCTTTTCTTTGCTTGTTTGTTTGTATTCAAACATAATAAAAATTAAATGAATAATAATTTCTATTATCAGCGGAGTTTTTGTATATCTGTGTGGTTTTTTGTTTGATTTTTTAATCATCCGTTGTCTATTGTGGTTGAGTTTATTTTTAAAGACAATGGAGAGTAATCGGTCTGCCAAATACCCGCATGACATTTCTACTCTCACTATCAGTGTACGGCGCTCGTACACACAACCCTACTCCTGTAGAAGTAGAAGACGACGAGGTAAATATTGAGAGCGAGAGAGTTTTTCCGTATGCTCCCACAGGCCTTTCATCACCACCCCCACCCTTCGTTTGGTCTAACGTCATTCATGCAAGAAGCAAAGAAAAAAATAAAACGAACGAACGAATGTAAGAACAGACACACACACCAAAAGAGAAATAGATAAGTTCTTGTCATTTGTTTTAATGTTTACTTTATGGCGGTCGATAATACTGTTGCTTGTTTTGACTATACGGCAAGAAAAACGGACAACCAACAACAACAACAACGAGAAGAACACCGAAAGCCAAGCAGCCAGCCTAGTGTCACGCAATTTCGTTTGTTTTTCATTGTGGGAGGGAGGTGGTGAATACAAAATTTATTGAGTGTGTGTGGCTGTGCCAAATTTTCCCCCAATAAGAAATTTTCTCTATTTGTTCTCTTCTTTTCTTTTATCCTGTTTTTTTTGCGTGTCATACATTCATTCATTGATAAATTTCACAAATGACACAAGATGAGTGATGAAATTTTTCCTTCATGAGAGATGAATTAAAATGTGTGAGTGCAAGAGACGAGAGATTCTGTGAGCGGTTAGAATTATTTGACATTCGAAAGAAAAAAAGGCAGAATTAGTGAATGTTGGTTGGCAAAATTGCATAGAAATGAACTAATCTAATCAAAATCAAACTACAAATTCCAATCCAAAGTAGAAATAAAATAATTTCCATGATAAACTTTATAATTTTATGGCAAAAATTCAACAATTTGATTGCGGTCAATTGCATGACGATTTCCCAGGCAACATGATAAACACAATTTCTTTGTGCAATGGATTTTCATTCAGGTTTTTTTTTGTTTCATCTTGTTTTTTGGCTGAAGAGATCAAGGGACCTTTTGTAAGACACATGTCTTTTTTACTGTCCGGATACGTTTATGTACATAGCCGCCGCGCTATGTCATCAACGAAATGTGGAAACACTCAATGAACTAATAAAAAAACACGACGAAGAATGCATCCACATTATTATGGCAGAAGAACATTGAACCCATCATCTCCACTGGCAGCAAAAATTAATGTTGGAATCATTTAGTACAAGTATTTGCAATCTTTTCTTTTTTTACAAAAAATATTTATAATATATTTCTATTTTAATTTAGATCAGAGGTGGATACTCCCTTGCAATTCGAATTTGGGGAAAGGATTTAATTTCAAAGAGCCCTTCATAAAGTGTGAAATTTAAAAATATTGGAATAATATCATTTAGGAAATATTTTCAGAGTTTTGGATACTAGAAAAATTCATCCACATAATTATGCAAGAGCATTGAACTCCAATGAAAGTAAAGACAGTGTAGAACCCATTTAGCATAAGTATTTATGATTTTTTTTACAAGAATTAAAATTTAATACTTGTTTTTTTTTAGTTAAATTCGAGGGAAAACTGAATTTCGGAAAATGTAATAATCTCCAAAGCCCTGTTTTATAATGAATGAATTTTCCCAAGAAATAGAAGGTGCTATCGGTGTATGAATAGCGAAACACTCAATTTGAGGTTATAAAAGGATGAATTGAAAATTTATTTTATTCGACATAAAGCCCTTTTAGTGTCAAGAAATCATGTTCAATTTTGTTTTCTGTAGTGTGCAAGGGTTATCCATCGATCTTGACAATTTTCGTAGCACAGCTTAATTATTTTTTAAATGTGATTATTAATCTTCAGCTTTTGAATGTGACCAGTTTTAAGGATATAAACCCAAACAGGAAGTACTGAATGAGTCGATCTTGGCAATTTTCGTAGCGCAGCTCAATTACTTTTTAAACGTAATCCTAAATATTCAGCTTTTGAATGTGACCAGTCGGTTTCAAGGATATAAACCCAAACAGGGAGTACTGAATGAGTCGATTTTTTCCCCTACAGGATCTGTCACTAAATGCAGACGGCTATAAGAAGGAAGAAGACATAGGTGCGGGGGGTTTCTATTTAAAAAATTATATAATAAAATGAAATCAGTTAAGCTACTATTGGTTACTGTCTTAGGACCGATGATTATATATAACGATATTCCAGTAGTCTTCTGTGCATAATTGCAGACTACAAAGTAACACTGGGCTACTTCGTTGAACTTTGTTGGGTTTCAGGTCACAGCGACTTTATAGAGACCTAAATATAATTGTTTATTTTTTGTGGGGCTACAACTTCGTCTCGACAATCTTAGTCACTTGTCCATTTTTTCAGTTCTGCTGCTTATTTAATTCACAGCCACCCAATTAGTTATAATTTAACTCAGCTCACCGAACGGGATACAAATTAGTGAAAATCATACATTCGTTATAAGTCATACTTCCAATACAAGCGAATATTTTCGATGTTAGGTGTTGCGATTTGTAATGCTTTGGTCCAAAGTAGAAAATAGATATATACCCTACACAACGATGTTGTATGGGTATTATAGCTTTGTGCAGTCCCAAGAGTTTGTAACGCGATTGGTCCTAGACCCACATTTGAATATAGCGATCGTCATATCTCGACTAGCTGAGTCGATCTAAACAAGTGTGTTCGTCCGTCTGTTCATTATAATTTGTTAACACGGTACAGGCCACATTAATTGGTCACGAAATTTAGTTAATATTTAGGTGATGAAATGGACCAAAAACTTTAAATTTTGTCTGATTTTCGGGTCGCTCCAGAGGCCGCAATTATGTCTCAAACATCGCGAATTTTTACATGGAAAAGGGAATCGGGCCAAAGAAGCATGCCTGTTTTGATAAAGATCGGTGGATATTTAGCTGGTCAATTGGAACCTGTCTTTTGTGTGAAAAATTACAAAATTTGTATTCTATAGCGTACATATTTACCCCTGAAGGACATAGAACCGAGAAATTGATAGTACATCCAAGAGGTGTGGTTGACCTTTAAATTGATACCAATTTTATTGTCGTATGAACTCGAATGTGGGAGTTACACTTAAATATTTACAGGTTCTTACGTATTCAGATATTATTTAGTAACCCATTATCACACTAGAGGGCGGAAATATAGCTCTGATCGCTTTGAAAATTTCCATGAGGATCCATGTATGGTCAAGGACAACACCTGTAATTTTCGCTGATGATCAGATAATAATTTTGGGATGAACTGGACCGGGAACTTAATTTTTTGTATTATTTCGAGTCGATCTATTATAGACCACATTTGAAAGCCTAACATCGCAAGACAACCCACGGTGAAAGGACATAGACCCGAGAAGTTGATAGTATATCCAAGAGGAGTGGTTAAGCTTTAAATTGATACCAATTATATGTCGTATCTACTCGGATGTGGGAGTTACACGTAAATATTTACAAGTGCTTACCTATTCAGATATTATTTAGTAACCCATTACCACACTGGAGGGTGGAAATATAGCGCTGATCACTTTACAATGTTCCATGAGGTTCCAGTTGTGGTCAAGGACAACGCCTATAATTTTCGGTGCTGATCAGATAATAATTTTGGGATGAAAGGACCGACAACATAATATTTTTATGTGTTTTTCGAGTCGGAGCCGAACTCACAACACAACCCACGATGAGGGAATCAGGACATGTAATTATAAGGGCTGTACTGAACATTAGTAATATTTGTTGATCTCTAGTTGGTCAAGATGGTTTAAATATCGCGAAATATTGCCCAGGCGCAGAATATTCAACCACAAAAAGTTAGATTTTTGTGGAAATTGGATTTTTTTTTTTTGATTATTTCGATCACATTCACTCCTCATGTTAATTTTTTAGGCTACTATAGGATTTCAGACGACACTTAAATAAGTGGCACAGACAGACTATAGAAAAATAAACGAATAAATGTATCCGAAGACTAGAAAATATGGACGACCGTATATTTACTTTTATGATACAATCGTTTTATGATACAATCTTCGTCGTTTTAATATCTTCGTCTTCTACTTCCACCTATGTTGACTATCTTATTCCACCTATACATAAAAGCTTCTGCCTCCATAGGCAATAGTAGTTGCATTTCTGGCAGCAGCATTTCTGAAGCCGAACTTGCGTCTCCCATATTACGATGCCTCTTAAATATCATCTTAAAGTCTGTTATCTTTAGGCTATTTTTCGCCATAATCAAAAAATTAGAAAAGAATATTTTTTCAAGAATACAAACGCAAAATTATGTTACAAGGATTTAAATTTTCAACAATAAAAATTATTTCATATTTTTTATTCAGAAGAAAAACTCCTTTTTTCAGATGTAACTAATCTTCAACAGAGTGTATCCATCATTAATACCAATTTAAGAAATTACATTGAAAACAACAACACCAACCAACAACAACTATACAACTATATAGAAATATATTAATGCGACACTTTTTTTATACATATAACTCTTAAAAAAATTAAAAAAAAAAACAAATACAAAACAAAATTAGTTTTGATTCGAAACTAGCAGAAAAAGTGAAGAAATAGCAACGTATTATTAATAGTGCATTTTGAAGTTTTTTTTTTGATTTATTAAAAAAACCAATTGACAACAACAACAACCACAAATTAAAAAGGAACTAAGGCTGCATTGGTGGAGAACTGTTACTGTTTTCAAAAGCGGGTAAGTTGTAAAAGAATTTTTAAAATTTATTATTAATGAAAATACTATTGTTGTAAAGAACAATGAAATTTGAATGGGACCAATATTTTTTTAATCAGTATTAATAAAATTTGAATTAAGGGGAATTTAGATTCCGGGTTATGAGGAAGAATAATAGTTTTTTCTGTTTCTCAAAAGAAGTCAAGATATTTTGGTACAAAAAGATTTGTTGTAAAGAAAAATATTAAAACATGTTTAAGTTACTAAGAATCCTTGTTTTATTTAAAGCAAAATCTTGGAATAAGACGGAATATTTTGAATACTAATAAAATACAAATGGTATCCCAAATAACCCGCCAACACTACTGATTATTTGTCTAGAAGTATCGCGTCAAATATTATATTTGTCGAACATAACTGCTGGTACGATGTTACTCAGAGGCTTTAGGTCCTTTTGGGTATATTTATAGAAAATTGTTGAAAAAAGTTTTTTTTTTTCAACAATTTGATTCCGATCATTTTGTGCATCTTTTCTGTTTTCTTTTTCTACCACATTCTAATGTTTTCTATTCTTCTCATCATCCACATCCATCCATCCAGCAGCGGGGATAAAAATCACAAAATATTTAGCGCATAGTTTAAAATTTGTTTTATCGCTGCTAGATAAGATTATTAAGATAACTTTTTCAGTTTATTAGTGTCGTGAACGTTCTTGTTGTTGTTTTTTTACGTAAGGAGCGGTAGGTGCAAAATAAACTAGAATGTGACTCTTTTAAAATTGTGATTTTTTTTTTTTTGAAAAATGTGACTGTGCAATATTACTAGGTTTGGGATGGGTCATGATATCATGTATGCTTGTCGATCTTGAGACATTCTTCAATGGCTTTTTTATTACGAAAAATTAAAACATTTAAAAGGGATTTTTTTAAAAATTGTTTTTTCAGGGACCACAATAATTTTTATTATTATACAGTATTTTTATTAAACAGTATTATTTTCAATGACCACAATATGTGTAGATTTTTAAAAAAAATCCTTTGCAGGAAACATAATAATCATTAAAATTTTCCAAACTTCAATAAGCATGGATTTTTTAAAGAATATTTCTTCAGGGAAGACAATAGGCGTCGATGTTTAAAGTATATGTTTTCAAGGTCTATAAAAGTTTGCATGCTTAATCCATGCTTATAAGCATGTGAACTTTTATATCCTGCACCACAAATTGACCTATTTATACCCTTCACCACACTGTGGTACAGGGTCTTTGCGCACATGTTTGTAATTCTTTTTGATAATATGCAAAGAATCATTTTCTGAATCGATGTATGCATTTGTGTCCCTCCGTCCGTCTTTTGATGTTGAATTGTAAACAATGTGATGTTAAATTGTAAATGCGACCAGTCATTTATAAACCGATTTGGTACTGCAAATACGAAACCTATTGAAATTGATGAAAATCGGTTGAAATTTCGATATAGCTTCCATATATATTTTCGTCCGCTTAATTGTAAATGGCGCAACAAAGTCCATATATATCTTCCGATTTGCATTAAATTTGGCATAGCGCACTGAATTAAAACTAGAATGATTTGTGTTAAGTTTCGTGATAATCGGTTCAGATTTAGATATGGCTCCCATATATATTTTTGTCCGATTTTAAGTAAATAGAGTACCAAAGTTCTTACATCCATTTTGATTTATACGAAGTTTGGCACATTATATTGAATTAAGTCTAGAGTGATGTGTGTTAAGTTTCGTAAAAATCGGTTTAGATTTCGATATAGCTCCCATATATATTTTTGTCCGATTTTATGTTAATGGAGTGCCAAAGCCCCTATATTTTTTAAATTTGCACGAAATTTGGCATAGCATACTGAATTGAGTCTAGAATGATGTCTGCTGAGATTCATGAAAATCGTTTCAGATTTCGATATAGCTCCCATATATTGTTTCGTCCGATTTTAAGTAAATGGTGCACCAAAAACCCACACATTAGCAGATTGGTACACAATTTTGCACAACGTACTGAAGATATTGTAGTCTAACGTGTGCAAAGTTTTGTTGAAATCGGCTCAGATTTAGATATAGCTCCCATATATAGTTTCGTTCGATTTTAAGTAAATATAAGTAAAGTAAAAATACCCAAAGTTAGGCCGATTGGTACAAAATTTTGCACAACGTACTAAAGTTACAATAACATAACGTGTGTCAAGTTTAGTTCAAATCGGTAGAGATTTATATATAGCTTTCATATATAGTTTCGTTCGATTTTAAGAAAATTGTGCACCAAGGACCCAAAGTTATCCCGATTGGCACAAAATTTTGCACAACGTACTGAAGTTAGTGTAGTCTAACATGTGCAAAGTTTTTTTTGAAATCGGTTCTGATTTGGGTAAAAATTCCGATATATATTTTCCTCCGATTTTAAGTAAATGGTGCACCAAAGACCCAAACGTAAGCAGATTTGCACAAATTTTTGCACAACGTACTGAAGTTACTATAACTTAACGTGTGTCAAGTTTTGTTGAAATCGGTTCAGATTTGGATATAGCTCCCATATATTGTTGCGTCCGATTTTAAACAAATGATGTATTAAAGACCCAAAGATTTGGATAGAGCTCCGATAAATATTTTCCTCCGATTTTAAGCAAATGGTGCATCAAAGAGCCAAAGTTTGGCCGATTGGAACAAAATTTCACAACAACATACTGAAGTTAGAGTAGTTTAATGTGTTTCAAGTTTTGTTAAAATCCGTTCAGATTTAGATATAGCTCCCATACATATTTTTGTCCGTTTTTATGTAAATGAACCCAAAATATGGCCGACAGGATCAAAACGTACTGAAATTAATATAACCTAAAATGTGAAAAGTGTCGTTGAAATCGGTTCATATTCATCGAATGTCTTATTGATATTTGCTTTAAATCGATTTACAAAATTTTATCCCATTGTAACAAACGAATGACATGTTTATGGATTGTTCTAAGTCGGTTCACACTTAGATAAAAAGCAAGTATTTTTGTTATTCAATTTTATGTTAATGGTCGTTCAAAAATGGCCTTAAGGCTTAATATAACCATAGTGGTGAAGGATATCATATAGTCGAACCCGTCCAACTTTACTACTTTCCTTACTGGTTAAATTTGCGTTTGCATAACCTCAAAAGGCTCCCGGAGACCTCATTATTTTCAGGTTCTCTTCCTACCAAAAAATATAAAATATTGGTTTACGTTTTGGTATAGCTCAAATATAAGTGTTGCCACATTTTCCCACCGATGTGGCTATAATATGGTAAAAAAGGGTTATTGAAGGTCGAAATTAATTTATATACAAAATAATAAAGGTCCATGTTCGAATATACCCTTTGCCGGCTTTAGCCGCATTCTCCTATTTTCGGTATATTAAAGTTCCCACACATGAATATTCGTAATTTTTTACATTATTTTTTCGGGGTTTAACATTTTTTTTTTTACTTCCTTAAAAATATGTTTCCAAAAACTATAATAACTTTGACTTGTAATGCCTTAATTAGTTATTAAACTTTTTGTATCTCTTGTTGGAAGATCCTATTTCAAAAAACTAAGACTTCCATGACGATGTGACTAATATCATTTCAGCAAATCTTTATTTAATTTCTGATAAAAATTATAATATATTTACATGATAAAAAAGAATAGAATGGAATAGAAAACATATTTATAAATCAAAAGAAAATGTGATGATATTATTGTGAATAAGATGAAGATGATGCATTCCTCTGAAGTAGCTAATTAAATGCACACGATATTATCATTTATTTTAAATTAAATTAACCGGTCACCACTGCACCAGTGCAATGTGAAGCAAGACGAAGACAAAAGTATTTCGAGTTTTGCATAATTTTTTTTGTGGTTTAGATTTTTGTTTAAAAATAAGTTAGAGCGCGTTTATACTACTAAATCCATTCGATTCCAAATGTCAATTCCATAGAGAGCGTGGATTATTTTTGACGTATACGTCAATGGATTATTTTTGACGTATACGCCATGTGGAATTGACATTTGAGATCGAGTGAGATCTAAACGCAGCATTAAACTATAAAAATAGTTAAAAATAGACTGATTCAACCTATTTATAAAAAAATTTTGGTCATGGTTTCTTCGAAAATTATTGTCATATTATCAATGAAACGTATATTCGAATTTTTTTGTGGTTAACTATTTTTTGATTTCTCATTCCGAATATGAAAATTGGCTTCAGTCAAAGACGACTCAAATATTCTGTACATTGTTATAGTCCTAGAATTCTGATGGTTTTCTTGAATGAGGTATTAACAATTATATCATCTAAATATTCACTGAGGCTCTAGGGAAAATCGTTATTTATTTCTTTTAAATAAAATTATATAAAAACGCAAAATCTTTGAGATGAAGATATTAATGCATCCTTTGATGAAGCTAATAAAGTAAACACGAGAACATTATTTTTTTCTTGTGCTAATTAAGTAGTCACACCTGCATGTGTAATTTTGCTTGATGGTTATGAAAGTATTTCGAGTTTCGATTTCTTTTGTACAATTTTTATATGTTAATGTTAAAACCGACCTTCAACCTATTGGGTGCCATTTCAGAAAATTTGTAGTCGATTTACAAATGTCCGTCCGTTTGTCGGTCTTAAAGAAAGTAACCGATTTCATCCAATCTTTGCACATTTTAATATTTCTTCCAAACTTAGTTGGAAGTTGGAAGAAGGATGGTATATGAACACAAATATTCCTCCCCCACAAAATTTTCAAAATTGTGCTATATATATATATATATATATAATATATACCAAATATATAGCCGACATTTTGAACCAAAATTTTGTACAACCTATTATCTTTACCAAGCCTAAATCAAGTCCGAAGATGGAACCCATTGGTACCATACATTCCTTCTGGTACCTTCCCCACAAAGGGTCAATATTTTCAATATTTATAAATTCAATATCAGGTGAATGGAATGTCCGATTTGAACCAAACTTTGCTCAACCTATTTTCTTTAACGAGCCTAGATAAAGTTTGAAGGTGGGATCTATTGGTCCACTCCTTCTGGTGTCTTCCCCACAAAAAGTCAAAAATTTCAATATTTAGAAATCCAATATCAATATCAAGCGAATAAAATCAAATGCTCAACCTATTAAGTTGTCCCATAAGTTTCTTCCCTTTTTTGATGCGAAAGTAATATACGATATTTGTTGTTTGAGATTGATTTATTTTGTTATATATGAACCGTTCTGTTCTGTAACCTTCTTTAATCTCTCACGAAGCCCCATTATGCTCTCTTTCCAAAATTGTTGAGGCTTGCAAAATATGAATCTTGGTGCGTTTTTATTTCGTTAATGGATTTGAAAGATCAAGTTTTAAGATGTGCTGCATTGGTCCACTACTTCTGTTACCTACCCCAAAAAGGTAAATATTATATAATCTTGTAAATTTTATTTAAGAAACCTATTTGATCAACATTAAATCTATTTAATCTTATATAAAACGAAAAATGAACCTGTGTGCCCGCCATTAACCCAATATTCGGTATTTTGAGAATTTTATCCACCCTTTTAAACCGGCTCTCATCACTATCGATATATTTTAAGGACCTAGTCCAACATTAAAGAAGAAATATATTTTATAACAAAACTCCAGCTGTGGAAAATTCTATCTCTAGAGGTCTCTATCTGAACTACGAAAGGTCATATATCTATTGAAAACAATTAAGAACACTTCCAGTTTGAAGATCGCTAAATGATCATCTAGCTATATATCTCTGTACGAGTTAAAGAAGACCTCAAGTGTGTTGTATAATTATACCCTTCACCACACTGTGGTACAGGGTATTATGTCTCTGTGCATATGTTTTTAGATTGGCGTAGTAAGTCTACAAACCCAAGTTTTTTTTCGGGTTCGAATCCGAGCGTAGAAGGAAAAAAGTCATTTAAAGTGGCTTTCAAATATTTTTATTAAAAATAGGTTTACAACCTCGAATGCAAATAGTAATGACCGGAGATGATACCACACAGAGGAAAATGGACACACTGATTCAAACCACACATTGTTTCTAGGCAACGATAGATGGCAGCTCTTTATCACCTAGAATTAGATATACAACGCTGCCATGTTGACATTATTTTCTAAACCAAAGTGGCTCGCGTTTATTTGTACATATCCCACCAGAAAAAATGACAATAGGAATGACAGGATATGGCGCCACACAGAGGAAAATGGACACACTGATCCAAACCACACATTTTTTCTATGAAACGGTAGATGACATCTCTCTATCACTTGGGATTAGACATACAAAGGTGATGTAAACATGTCACCTTATTTTGTAAAGCAAGTTTTTTAAAAAGAAGCTTAGATTCCCCTCATGATTGAATGTATCCACAATTCCCTAATATTTTTATAATCATCATCACTATCGGTATGTTTCAAGGTCCCGTCTCAACCTTAGAGTCTGCAATTTGGCATTTAATTTTCTCTTGGATCTCCCGATAGATTTTAGGTATTTTGAATGTCCAACTAAGTGTAAAGAATATAAACATTTCGACCCTGTCGAAATTAATGATATTTTTTATTTTATTTGAAAAAAAGAATAGTAAATTTTTAAAATAATAGTTGGACTCTTGCAGATTCATAAATAAATTTAATTTTTTGTACCTATAATCATTTTTTTGTATTTGTTTTCCATTATCTAAAAGTGAAAGGGTGCAATTTTTTGTTCTTCGTAACGTCTGTAGGTGGAATGCAAAGGTCGTCTTTAGCGATTACAATAAAATGCAAACTAATCAGGAAATTTTTTAATAGATTACACGTGTTCAGAAGAGCTGGTCTAATAATATCAGTAATATATATAATGATATTTTAATTGTATGCCCCAACTTGTATTTGATAATTAAAAAATGCTGGTCACAGAAACTATTTCGGAAAATATTTTTTAAAATTAAAATTGAAAAGACGGGCGCAACATATCCTAGTCATCAATTACTTAAGCCAAAATTTGGCCAAATTGTGTTCTAAAATCTATAATGATAAATAAATTCGTTTGAATTGAACGGCGCATCAGACAGAAAATTTTTTAGCATTACTTGATATATGTGGTCCATGTAGATGTGTGGTTAAAGTGGACATGTTACCTACAACATCATGTCCTAGTCCTCCCACCATTTTTACTCTTGGGCTATACTAACGATTTCAATAGATGATTCATCTTAATATTTATTTTATGATATTTTAGTTTTATTTTAGTACCTATAAAATACTATTTTGTGTACAAATTCCAATAGTTCTTCTTCGTTTACCTTCAAGTTTTACCTCTACACTGGCATAGATGCGCAATTATTGACACCCAAGCCATTTGTCACCTTTGAGTCATAATTTGTGAAAAACATTGGAAAATAAACAAGTTCAATGTAAACAACAATGAAAAGCGAAGAAATAACCAACAATAGTAAGAACTATATAGGTTTGAAAATTTTTAAATAAAATATTGCTAAATAATAAAAATTCTAGAAGCTTTACATGAACTCAGATGGTGAATCTTGTTAGATTTGCGTAGTACCTACAGTAGATAGTATGCCAGTATACAAACCAATGTTTCCCGGGTTCGAATCCGAGCGTAAAAGGAAAAAAATGGTTTAAAGTGGCTTTCAAATATTTTTAAAAATGCTTCCGAAAACCTTTAATATTCCAAAAATCAAACTCGAAGTCAAAATAGTAATGACGGGAGATGGCGCCACACAGAGGAAAATGGACACACTGACCCAAACCTCTCATTGTTTCTAGGCAACGCTAGATGGCATCTCTTCATCACCTAGGATTATTTTTGCTAAGGCAAAATAGTAATGACGGGAGATGGCGCCAAACAGAGGAAACTGGACACACTTATCCAAACCACACATTGTTTCTAGGCAACGCTAGATGGCATCTCTTTATCACCTAGGATTATTTTTGCTAACAAATATTGAACATATATTGCACACTAGTTGTAGAGGTCTTCTGGAAAATTTTGTAGTGATTTTAGCGTTGCACTTTCCCAACATTCCCTCTGGAAAATTCTTAATATATATAGAAAACTTTTAGATGTTGCACATTAGTATTCTAGTCGTAGAATATCACTTAATGATTGTATTTTCAGAAAAAAAAAATCCTTCAAAACTCCATCTACAGAAGGCCTCTGATCATATATTAATCATATTTTAACAGTTACTATTTTAAACCAAAATATGCAGCTAATAATCAAAAATCTATTCCTTGTCGATAAAATTCTAAAATCGATTTTTACAACCGTCGTCAAAGTCGAGGTTAATTGTTAGTTGCAAACATGGAAGAGTCTAAAAATCTACCACGATTCATCACTGTATATATGTGCTCGAGACATTCCTAGTATGCATTTCCTTATTTCTTTGGCAAAGGATAATCCAAAATAAAGAGACCTCGAAAGCCTTTCTTCCAAAAATAACCTACGATTTTAGTTTTGAAACAAACAAAATCTTTTGATTTATTTCACTTTCAGATTCCAACATTTTCCCCGATAGATTTAAGGTCTGGCCAGTAAAACAAAACCAAACAAAAAAAAAACGACAATTGGATTATCGTCAAATTTTCTTAACGTCACACATGTGAACCTAATGGTCGCGATGGTACGACTCATAACCCTTGGTTACAACCTCGACCTTCTTGTCATCACAAAATCCGCAAGCAATGTCGTCGTCTGTTCTTCCACAATTCTCGCAACGTCGACACGACTCTAGACATTTTTTTCTCGAACCTTAAACTTGGGATATATTTTCAGGCAGTTGTTGCACCGCCGCACCGCCATCACATGCTTCTGCTACTACGTTAACACGGAAAATCATTGACAACGAATATATATTTTTTTGGTGTGTGTGCCTATCGTCATTTAGTTTTTGGTGGTAGGAAGGAAGCCCTATAGGTTCATAGTTTAGAAAGCGAATAAGATTGGCTATAACCTCTCTCTTTTTTGGTTTGAAAGAAAAACGAAAAAGAAAAGCTATGTTTCCGAGGGTTCAAAATCTATTAGAAAAACAAATTACTAAAAACGCTCTTTAAATAATTTACAGTCCAATCTGAGTAAATGAAAAAAAATACATTTTTTTATAGAAGAACTCCCCCTTTGGAAGATTCTAACTCTAGAGTTCTCTAGCTGAAATGTGAAATGTATATTGAAAAAATCTATGAACTCTTCCACTTTGAAGATCGGTAAATGATCTCCTAGCTTTATCCTGAGGTCTCCTTTAACTGTACGAGTTAAAGAAGACCTCAGATGGTGAATCTTGTTAGATTTGCGTAGTACAGTATACCAGTCTACAAACCAATGTTTACCGGGTTCGAATCCGAGCGGAGGAGAGAAAATTGTCTTTTAAAGTGGCTTTCAAATATTTTTAAAAATAGCTTTACATACCACAACAGTAAAATGCCTCCGAAGGCCTTTGATATTCTAACCTCGAGGTCGAAAATAAATGACAGCAGACGGCGCCACACAGAGAAGAATGGACACACGGATCCAAACCACATATTGTTTCTAGGCAACGATAGATGGCAGCTCTATCACCTAGGCATAGAAATACAAAGGTGCCATGTTGGCATTATTTTGTAAAGCAGGTTCGAATCCCAGCGTATGAGGACAATTTATTTCAAAGTGGCTCTGGGTTATTTTTAAAAAGTGGTTTAGATCCCCCTCCTGATTAAGTGTATCCAAAATTCACTAACATTCCAATAATAAATATCATCAACATCAAGGAGGGTGCCTCAAAATAGGAATGACAAAGGAAAATGGCAACACAAAATTAGCAAGGAGCCCAACCGTTGTAGAAGTAAAGCAAAAGGTTGTGATCCGAAGTCATAGAAATTCTAATAACCAAACTCAGTATTAATATGAGATTAACACAAAATAGGAATGACAGGAGGTGTTATTTCTATAGAATAAGAATGACAGGTGATAGCGCCAACCAGATGAAAATGGCAACACTAAATAAGCAAAGACCCCAACCACTGCACAAAATTGAAGAAGATGTTCTTTCTATGCAACGATAGATGGCAGCACCATCACAATTTTGTGAATTAAGTCATTTCCAATTATCCAGACTCAACTGTTCGTGATCCCTAACACCACCCACATACACACCTAAAGTGTCTGGAAAATACCGGTGGTGTTTTTTTTTCTTTTGTGGTCACAGGGTCATTCTAGAATCATTGGAATGAGAATAAAGGAATTGGAAATAACGCCCTCGTTCATCAAATTTACTACCTCAAATATCCGAATAGTTTGAAAACAAACATCAGTCAAAATCGTTGTCTTTACACGTTAAGCGGCGTGATTTATTGCTCGACTAGACAGAAAAGAACCTTGTATTTTCTATTGAAAAATCAAAGAAGAAACACTAGCTTCGGAATTTTTTGAAATTAATATCTCTAAAAAATAAAAGGTGAACATTTAGAAAACCTATTTGAAATAAAACTGAAAATAAATTATAAAAAAACTGAAAAGAAAGGACATTGAAGATTTTATGAATACGAAAAAGGCCATATGAACTTCACGAAAAACTTCTTTTGAATAAAAGAAACCAATTGAAAAATATAAGGACTCTTGGACTGTTGAATTGTGTCATTAAAGTGATTTTGAAAATTCAAGTGATTTTTCGAAAATTTGTTCCAGAAAAACACATGCTTGGCCTAATTAAATTAAGCAACCGAGCTTAAGAACGCAAAATATTTACATAAAAAATTTAATTATAATCGACAGATTTTCTTGGTCTTGGTCGTAGTTGGAATTCTCCCTCACTGGTAACAACAAACTTATCGGGATATAGAAATATAAATGTTTTGAATTTTGAAAGTAAGGAAAAAAACTTTTACGAACTAATTTTATACAACCACAGGTATGAATTCGGTTTTTATATAACAATCCATGTTTTGTTTCAAAACAAAAAAAAAAAAAAAAAAAAATCCAAAATAACACTATTTATTTTATTTCGATCAACATTCCGTGCAATCGCACCCTTTAACGTCAAAAATAGGTGTTTAGAAAGATATATATTCTCGGCCTAATATTTCTATACAAATTTCTAAAATTTTTCAAGTTTTCGGAGTTTACATGGCGCAGGGTTGTCCCCCATATTTACACCATTTAAATCATGTCATAAATCGATCATATCGCATTTAACTTTTTTATTTGGGCCACTTATAGGAGAGTTAGCAGAATATATGTTCAGTATAAATATTACGCTTTGAAAAGTTTGGACTAAGTCTAATTCCAATTCGCTTTATATGAGATAAACGCATGTAGGTCACGTACAACATTGGGTCTTCGGGTGGAATAAATGAAAAATTGCGTAGAAAAAAATTCTGAAGACTTTGATTTACAGTTTAGGAAATTCTAGGCGACAGAATTTCCTAATTATCTGAGAATTACAAAACTATACGCTGACATTTTTACTGGAATTGTCGTCAGGAAGAAGAATTTTCTCAGCCACGAATATGGGTGTGTCTAGATCCCGTTTAATATTGGTCCTTCGAGCCATATCAGTGACCGACAGTTTTGCCCAACGAAAATAGTGCTAACTCGGGAAATTAATGTGGCTGCGGAGATTAACATGGTGCCCGAACACAAAAACTACATATGGAAGAGTTGGGGCTATTGGTGTTTTATCTCTAGTATAACGAATCGGATATAGATTTACAAAAACAATGAACGATTTAAAGCAGGGGAAGAGAATGCGGTAATGAAGAACGTTGTACGAAAAAAAATCATCTGAGATTGAAAGTTTGAAGAAGGAATGTTTAAAAAATATTTTTAAAGGACTATCATTGTGATTAGCACAAATGTAAATTGTAAAGCGTCTGTTTTTTCATAAACATGGATATTGTAAACAAATTTGTATATTTATATTTTAATTTAAAATATATTTCAATATAAATCATTAAATAATCTTGGTAACACAGTGCGTATACGTGGCGACATTAGTCATACGTCACATGGTCCCGCGAGATATTTAACAAAAAGAGTTAAAAGAAATGCCTATAATGACATAAAACTCAAGAAGATTGACGGATCTTTTAACATTTTTAAAAGATCCGACAATTGATGATTTTGACCTGTCGATTTTTTGAAACATTTATTTTGTAACGTTTAATAAAGCTTAGATTTTTATGGATATTTTTAGCTAGCTAGCACAGTGATAAGACCTAAGAAAGGTGTGGATTTGGCATCGACTTTCTATTAAATATCCTTTTATACCATCAGCCTTATCGCTAATGAGGGTATATACACAGTGATACGGTGAAAATATGCCTCATCGATATCTGGGTTTTAGACCCCATATTTCTTTGGAACAAATCCGTTTCAAATAATTTGGTATCGATTTACAAATAACCATCCGTCTGTCTGCCTGGCCGGCTGGTGCGCACGATAACTATAGAAGGGAGTAACCGATTTCATTCAAACGTTGCACATCGTAATATTTTTACAAAACTTAGTTCAAGTTCGAAGATAGGGAATTTGAATCCACTGCTTCCGGATCCTTCCACAGAAAATGATCAAAATTGTGCAAAAATTAATTTTATTTTAACCAAACTTTGTACAACCTATTATCTTTAGCAAGCCTAGATCAAGTCCGAAGATGGGACCCATAATGTCCACTCCTTCTGGTACCTCCCCCACGTATGGTCAAAAATTTAAATATCATGCAAATGGAATGCCCATTTTGAACCACATTTGCTCAACTTTTTACCTTTACGAAGACTAGATTAGGTCCGAATATGGGACCCATTGATCAACTCCTTCTTGTACCTCCCCCACGAATGGTAAAAAATTTGCAATATTTGTACATCAAATATCACGCGATTGGAATGCTTGATTTAAACCAAACTTCCGACAGCCTAAATCATGTCCGAAGACGGGACCCATTGGTCAACTCCTTCTGGTGCCACCTCCACGAATTGTCAAAATTTTCAATATTTATACATCCAATTTCACGCGAATGGAATGTACGATTTGCACCAAACTTTGCACAACCTATTTTCTTTACCAAGTTTAAATCAAGTCCGAAGATGGGACCCGTTGGTGAACTCCTTCTGGTACCTCCCCCACAAATGGTCAAAACGTTCAATATTTATGCTCTATTTGAACCAAACTTTACACGACCTATTTTATTTACCAAGTTTAGATCAAGTCCGAAGATGGAACTTCTGGTACCTCCCCCAAAGAGGGTCAATATATAAACTTGTATTTTTTTAAGCAAATTGAATCAATATTGTTGATCAATATGAAATTCGAAACCTCTTAGTAAATAATAAATTCTGTGTGTAACTTCGAATACCCCCGCAAAACATTTGCTTAGGGTAAATATCTGTCTGCAACACCGATTTTATATTACGAGGGCAGTTCGAAAATGTTCTTAGCCTAGCACAGAAAACGCGGTGTAAACAGAAAAAAGTTAAGTTAATGAAAGCACGCAATTCTAATTTTCCATTGTAAAAAATTGGGGATTCGTCTTATTTGAACACCTGTGTCTACTTGAAGGAGTTGCCAAATCGAAACAAAATTTAACATGTGTTTATAAGAAGTTTTCAAAACACTTAAGTTTTTTTCTGTTTATACCGCGCTTTCTGTGGTAGGCTAAGAAGTTTCCGAACTGCCCTCGTATTTTATATTCATTCAATTTTATTTTATATTATTTTAATTTTTGTATCCCGTAAAAATCCGATCCAAATGCCATATCCAATTAATAATTTGATCTGAACATTAGAAGAATACAGGACGCAGGAAAGAAATTATGATCATCCAACTGTGACTTGATATATTATTGCTGCAATATAGAAAGAATCTACCCGATCCTTTGCCAACTAAAACCTTTGTTTTGTTGTTTTTCCCCGATGCTTTTGGTCATCAAAAATAATACATACATACTTACCATTCTGTTAAAAGTGACGTCATCGTGTGAATAGTTTGTAATTCGCTTGTAATTCAATTATAGTCCAAAAAATATGTTATTCTCCACAGACATAAGGGTTGTTCTGTTGTTCCAACATGAATTTTCTGCGTTTTGCAACAACAAACAAATATTATGCCGGTGCATTGTTGAAGGTTTGTTTGTCGTTGTGGTGGTGACGACTATAACAGCAGCAGCAGCAGCAGCCGCTTGTGAATTACTTAGTGGGTATGGCGTGATTTTGCGATGGCGTTCTTTGCCTTTTTTTATTTTTCCTACGATTTATTTAAGCTGCAGCTTTGTTTATGTTTCATAATGGTCACATTTCTGCACGCCACTAGTATTTGGATTTTTTTAATGTTTTCTTATTTTGTTTTTCAAAATTAAATATAAATATGACAATAATTGCAAAGGAATTGGGAAAAAAGTACCCCCCAAACCCCTTTAAAGTTTAAACATTTTTAGTCATTTTTTGAACAACTAATTTTTTACTACTATTTTCTTCGATATCGTAAAGGCAAAATAAGACAGTAAGATTATAGGTAGGAACAAGGTCCTTATGACTCTTGAGGTAGAAGATAGTATGCTGACAAAAAAAAAATAATTTGGTCTAATATTGTTCGGTGAGACAATTCTAAATTGAAACTGTTCCCACCCTAGTTGTTTTCACAATAATTTATGTTATCATTGGAAATTTTAAGAACTATGAGGAAGAATTTTAAAAAATTGTTCATAAATCATAAATGAGCAGTTCATATCCCTGTTCAATATATTTATTAGATATACCCATTTGAAAAGACAATACCTCTCCAATCAAAACTGATAGATGAGAAATTAGAAATTCGGATATATACCAAAAGCATGTACGAGGGCAGTTGGGAAAGTTCTTAGCCTAGCGGTTGCGTCTTTTTTGAACAACTGTTTCTATATGAAGGAGTTGCCAGATCGAAACAAAATTTAACATGTGTTCATAACAGAGAAGGAAGTTTCCAAAACACTCAACTTTTTTTCTGTTTATACCGCGCTTTTTGTGCTAGGCTAAGAACTTTCCGAACTGTCCTTGTACAATGAGGTGTTTATGACTCAGGCCGACAGAATTTTCGGCTATGAAAAAGAGACCTTGTTGACCTCCGATCATTGATATGCTCTCCGCGTCGCCAGACTGTTAGAATATAATTGATCATGTAGAATGCCGTCCTGAGAACTGCAACAGGATGTCTCCTCAGCCACCAAATAATCTTCTTCCGAGGAGACGAATTTCATACATGTCATATTCAAATAAAACAGAGAAAGATCTTTTTGGGGGAGGGCAGATGGGTCCCAACATCCGACTTTATTTAGGCTTCGTAAAGGTAATAGGTTGTGCAAAGTTTGCTTCAAATTGGAAATTCCATTCGCATGATATTGAAAATGTTGACCCTTTGTGTGGAAGGTACCAAAAGGAATGGACCAATGGGTTCCAACTTAAAACTAGGTGTGATAAAGATAATATGTTGTATAAAATTTAGTTCAAATCGTATGGACTATACGATTTGACTATTCACATAATATTGGATTCATAAATATTGAAAATGTTGACCCTTTGTGGGGGTGGTACCTGAAAGAGTGAACCAATGGGTCACATTTTCCTATTTGATTTGGGCCTGGTTAAGATATTATATTGTACAAAGTTCTTTTTTTGCAAATAGGATATTCCGTTCGCTCGCATCCCCATTTTGTGTGGGATGTACCAGAAAGTGTGGACCGGTATTTCCTCTCTTCGAAGTTGAACTAAGTTTGAAAGAAATAATAAGATGTCAAAAGTTTGGATGAAATCGGCGGATATTTGTAGATCGGCTCCAAATTTTGAAAACGGATTTGATCCAAAGAAACATGGGTTATATAGTTTTAGCTCAGCTAATATCAGGATGATATAACCCACTTAAATCGTATTGGCAACAATTGATGGTTCAATACCTAACACCTGTCCAGCTGGTGGACTAGGACTAATTGCTGCCTTAATTTTAATAACAAATTATAATGAACAGACAGAGGGACGGATCGATTAATACAACTAATCGAGATATCGGCATGCTAAAAGGATAGCTGGAGATCCACTTTGTAATAGAAGTTCCCATAAGTACAGATTTAAATCAGCTCGGAGATAATATTTTTTTGATCTAGAGTTTTTGGGGTTGGACGAATGATTGATTGGGTCTTTTAATATATTCATTTATTCTATCAACTTCGGAGGGGTCTGAATCACATTTTCCGACAAAATACCAAACCTCGAATTTAAAAAATGCATACTCTCAAAATTGGGAGTCCTGGTATTACCTGATTTAAAAAATCGAAATTATTTTCCATAAAATCTATAAAATTTCATTAATTTACATCCCTTTAAGTTTTTTCTATGTGACAAAAATAATAACAATTCCCCTTTCTCTTTCTCTTCCACAGAAGTACATCAAAGTCAACAACAACAAAATTTGGTTAAAAGTTGGACTGGTTTTATGCTAAAATCACACCAGTGTTTTCCCGAACTCTATATACAAGAAGAAGAACAACAACAGCAACTAGTGTTTCAAATGGTTCTGTCAAAATTCTACTACTAGCAGCAACAAAAGAAGAAGAACAAGAAGAGGAACTACAAGAACAGACAAACTTACATTTAAATAAATAAATAAAAAAACGAACTCTTAGTGGCATTTATATTAACCATTTCCAACAACAACAATAACTACAACAAGAAGAAAAACAAAGCAAGAACGACAACAAGTGATTGAGGAAATTCGGAAGTTTCGGAAGAAGAAAAAGGACTTATAACTCCAAAAACTAACAACAAATACCACCAAGCAACAAGAAATTGTGTGAAAACCAACCCATACAGCAGCAGGATACGGAGGAAGAAATGTTTATTTCAGTTCCAAGATAATTGGAACAGTCTGGACACACTACAACAAACTCCTACTTATCAAAACACAGATATCTAAACAACAACAACAGCAAGTGGCGAAAAAAACCCAATTTTACAACAACCAAATATTTATATTTTGTGTAAATTAGTTTTGTATTAGTGACGTGTGTGTGAGTGTGTTTTCCTTTCCGCAAACATTTGGCCGCCAAACTCAACTCTCATCCTTCTCTGGCTACTTCTTTAACTTGGACTTGGACACCATAACAAAAACATCTAACCTAAGATCTTGATTTTCATTTGTTTTTGGCGTACTCCATTTACGGAATCTTTAGTCTTCTTGTGCAAACTACAACTAATATATAGTTATAATACTACATAGCTTATACCATATATATATTTATAAATATATATATTCACATAATTAGTAAATAATTATTCAACGTGTGGCGTTTAAGCAGCGTTAGCGGCTTAATAACATTTAGTTAGCATGGAGTGCTGTTTATCAGAAGAGGCAAAGGAACAGAAGCGTATCAATCAGGAAATTGAACGACAGCTGCGTCGTGATAAACGAGATGCGCGAAGAGAATTGAAATTACTGCTATTAGGTAAGTTGTTTATCTCTTTTTTTTCTTCTTTTTTAATTCTTAATTTCGTTTTGTTTAGAAATGGAAAGTAGACAGGACGGACCCTATTAAAACCAATTCATTCATTAAATTCTAATTCAGACCATAAAGAAACTGGGTCGGATATATCAATTTTTTTATATCAAACATAAATTACTAATTTGTGTTCAAACATTCAAAGTTCTGTCTTAAATATTACGAGGTCGCCTATCATGATTTAAACAGACGGACGGAAACCGGTTTCAATCAGGAAAGATTTAAGAAGTGTTAAAAGGAACACAAAATAGTTAATTGGGACCCTGAATGAAATATGTCGATTTCAAGCCGGTCCCTAAGACAATCAAATTATAGACTATCAATTCGAAAACTCCTCTGCCCAGGAGATTTCCAATCACCCCTGAATTGAAAGAATTTCAGTAAACTCAGACTTTCATTAGGATGTCCCACTAAATAATATTAGGTTGTCCCATAAGTTTCATCCCTTTTTGCATGGGATATGATCAAATGCCCATGTACCGTTGTCTTGGGAATGTTAGTGTCATCCAATATCTCGGGCACACTATATCGGGAATTTTCAGCGAGAACAGTATTGATAAAGCCCGCATCCGTCGTTACTGTCCGGCCGCTGCGGTCTTCATCTTGCAAATCAAAATTTGCCGGCTCTAAATTTCTTAAACCAATTGCGGAGGGTCCTAATGGTCGTAGAAACACTCCCGCAAACCGTGCAAATCTCTTCTGCAGTGTCCTTTACACTATTGCCTCTTTTTAAGCAATGATGCATAACATGCCGTAAAAGCTTCTTTTGGTTCTCCATATTAAACGAGGCAGAAAAAAAGTGTATGGTACCGAGTCATCCATTTTTCTCCAATAGTAATTAGGGCGACTGCGCCATTATAATCATAGCTGTGCTGAGACCAGATAAACACGTGTAATCTGGGGGTAGGTACTTCTCACATGCTGTTATGGATGGTGGAGGGTCTCCCAGTATAACATTCCAACGGTATTGTTCTACTGCCTGGGACTGTATCTGTATGATTGCTATTCATCTTGTTAATTCGTATATTAAATCATGAATATATCCCTAACAAGGTCCCCGAAATGCGCCCTAAGTGCTGGCGACTTGAAGATATTGTTCCTATTTCTCATGTTATTACAAATAACAGTGGCTTCCCCTAGACGACTTGAAAAGGTAATATGTGGTCAATCATCTTTTCAGACGGCCAAGTGGTTTTAAGGCCTCCGCCTTAATTCGACACTTTGATACGCCGAAAATATGTCTCATCGAAATATCAATTTTAGACCCACTCGCGACTTCTTTCCCCTTAGTGGTCGTCTGTCTCAGAACCACAAGTAGTCTCCATCTTTTGATCAAACAATCATCCGCGTACCTTAATAAGAATTTAAGAACATTAGAATATGTTTTGTGAATTCTAGCTCATCAATGTAGCATATTCCAGATTTCCGTATGGTCTTCAAGATTTGACTTTTGTTATTCAAGGAATTATCCACCTGTCCCTTTCCATTTCAAAATATAATATTTTCCCTCTTTAGAACATTAAACATATAACACCTAAACTTTTTTTATTTTTTTATTTATTTCCATTTTCCTCATTAATCATAAAATATCCATATTTTTTTATTTAAATCTAGGTACTGGTGAATCCGGTAAATCCACATTCATCAAACAGATGCGTATTATTCACGGCAGCGGTTATTCAGACGATGATAAACGTGGCTATATTAAATTAGTGTTTCAAAATATATTCATGGCAATGCAGTCGATGATTAAAGCTATGGATATGTTAAGTATATCATATGGTGTTGCCGATCATGCGGTAAGTTCCACCGTTTTTTTTCTTTTGTGGTAATTTTTTTGATATATAATTTACAATTTTTTTATTATAATTCCAGGAACTTGGTGAACTTGTTATGAGCATTGATTATGAATCAGTAACAACATTTGAAGATCCATATTTGTCAGCCATTAAAACATTATGGGCCGATGCTGGCATTCAAGAATGCTACGATCGACGAAGAGAATATCAATTAACAGATTCAGCTAAATAGTAAGTTTTCTATTTTTATTGTACCGACTTGGACAGATGAAATAAAATTCAAAGAAACTTCATTATCGTTATGGGGGATCAAAGTTGGATATATTTTTATAAACTGTCTGCAGGTTCATTTGTGGTATAGAAAGTTTTTGTTTTAAAACCCAAAAATCGTTATATCGCAAAGTTTTGAAAAATAATGTTATTTGAAAACATAATCACTTATGGCTCGTATATGGATTTCTACATTAAATATATTAAAAAACTCTATTTGGTCATCAATATTCGTTAAAAAAAACATATTTAAAAATACATTTTTAAAAACATTTTAAATAACCCAAATTGAAAAAAATATTTTTCAAAATACACTGCTTGAAAAAAATATTATATATTTATTTAAATTGCCCTCTTTATATCAATATGTAAGTTTCCCAAACACTCCTAATGCGTCCAAATAAAAATTGACGAAAAGACATATATAATCGCATTACATACGTGGTCATCAAAAAATAGTCGTTGTGAAAACCTTAAATAAAAAATAATTGTATTTCTAGAAAACATAAACTAATTATTTTTATATCCTCAATTTTTCATAAATTTATCACTTATCTTTAGTTATCTAATGGATCTTGATCGTGTGGCTCAACCTGATTATTTACCAACGGTACAGGATATTCTACGCGTTCGTGTACCAACAACGGGGATTATTGAATATCCATTTGATTTAGAAGAAATACGATTTAGGTACGAATATGATGTCATTCGGTTGGCGTTTTTTTTATAATCGAAATGAATTTGAATGCTGCATGATGTTGCATGTTCTCTTCTTTGTCACATGTTTATGTTATAATCACTATTGTTTGATTGTTTCGTTACTAACAAATCTCTTCTTCCTTTTCTACTACTAACTAACTAAAACAAATTGCATGTTCGCATTTTTTTTTTGGTGATGGTGAAATAATATATATATTTTGTATATTATGTATTATATTATATATTCACTAAATTATATTTTTATATATAAGTTTAAAATTTTGTACATAATTTTTCCTCAAAGATTTAAATTAAATTAAGTTTCTATCAAATGTTCATTTGAAGATTATTTTTTTAATGGATTAGTTTTAAAATTATTTTTTTAGAAGATTTTCATAAAACATTTCCAGTTTGGTGGATTTGCCAACAATGAATCTAGGATTCGGAATATCCAAGCAAGAAAACAAATTATTGATTTTATCGCGGCGAAGAGTGGATCACAAATGTTGATAGTTTAATTAGAAGGTGGCCCTCAAATGTCAATCCGTTATATATATGTAATATCGATTTAAAGCCACTATGAGTGTCATACACTTTTGGCATGGCAGGCCGGAACATATACAAAACGAAGAACAGACTTTGCACAGCTAATTTTAAAAAACGCGTTGGGGTAGTTCCCATATACAAATATGGGAACTACCCCAAAATTGATAAAAAAATAAGAAATTACAGTAAATTCAAAAAGGTACCCAAATATTTGACTACACTATTAATTATATGGACCCATATATCCTATTTTCTATATCAAACATACATTATAATTTTCAAAGCTCTATCTTAAATATTGATTTTAACAGACGGACGGAAGTAGGTTTCAGGCAAAGTTTCTAACAATCAGGAAATATTTAGAAGTGGTAAATATGTCGATTGCCATTGCGGACTATAAATTTGAAAAGGTACTCTGCCTGGAACAGATTTAAATAGACTCAGGCTTTCATAAGGATGTCCAACAAAATAATGAAATGGTCGGGGATTTGTATCTTATTTAGGACAGTTAAATGTTGCATCACAACACAACCCACATAAGAAGGATCTGGACAATTAATTAGAAAAGGTGTACTTCTATATAGATATTAGTCACCTAACGGGATCAAGAGGGTGTAAATAGCGCGAAATATTGCCCAAGGTCAGAATATAGAACCCCAGAAAGTTAGATTTTCATGGAAGTTGTGTAGGATATAATATGGTCGGACCCATCCGACTATACTGGTTTTTACTTACTTCCTTTCCTATGTAGGTCATGTTTTGTTAATTAAATATATTCGTTTCTAAGGCACTGCCAACTTGTAAAAGTCGTGGAATTTTTTATCTATTCTAGTGTTGTTCTATTTTTTTTTTCCTAATCCAACTATCACCTGTTTTCATCAAATATATATTTTAAGCCCTTCGCCTAATATTTTTTGATACCTCAACAATGTGTCTAATAAAATATCTCTTGGATTTGACTCTACTCGTAATCCGTTCCCCTTATAAACATTGTTTCGGAATCACAAGTAGTATTGGTTACATCAGCATCTCTCTCTTGGGATTGTCACATAATATATGTCATATTCGGAGATAAGCTTAAAATCGTTGATCCAATAAAACCAACTTATTTTTTCCCGCAGTTGGGAATTTTTTGCCTTCATAGGAATTAATTTTCACTTATTATATGTTTACACTAATGATATCAAAAATTATTTATAATCCATATTTTTCACATTTTGGACAGACTTTTTATATTGACTTAGGATACATTCTTCCAAGTCTTATAATAACTCTCTCTCAAAATTTACTATAAATTTATATAGTTATATAAGTGATATACCACGTATTGAACAACCAGACTATTTGCCAACTGAACAAGATATTTTACGTGCTCGTGTACCGACTACAGGTATCTTGGAATATCCATTCGATTTGGATGGCATTGTATTTAGGTAAAAAACAAAACAAATATATTTTGTAATTAAAAAAACACATCGGAAACTCCTGTAAAGGCTAAACGTAAAATGTGAAACTCCCTGGGTTTACATCAGGTTCCCTCAGCGAAAAATACTCTATGCTAATTGTACATTTATAGTTCTGCTTTGTTATAACCAAAATTAGTATTAAAATGTAATTGGATAGTTGTTTTTAAAGTTTGGCAAATATATCATTATTATTAAGCTTTTTTAATTATAATCTTTATCTTACTTTCTGTGCCTAGAAAATAATTTTGTTATGCATTTTCCCATTAACCGCTTTTATGTACATATTGTTTTCCTTTACTTGTTGTTTTTGTACTCTTTTGAAACTATCATATTTGTAATTTATTTGCATACTTAATTCGTGTTTTTTTATATTAATATTTCACAATTTCTTTCCGCTCATCTATCTATACAGAATGGTAGACGTAGGCGGTCAGCGTTCGGAGAGAAGAAAATGGATTCATTGTTTTGAAAATGTAACATCAATCATATTTTTAGTGGCCCTTTCGGAATATGATCAAATTTTATTCGAATCTGATAATGAGGTAAACACGATTGTTTATTTATTATTATTATTATTATTAATCTTTAATTTTTTTATTATTCCAGAATCGTATGGAAGAATCAAAAGCTTTATTTAGAACTATTATTACGTATCCTTGGTTCCAGAATTCATCAGTAATTCTTTTCTTAAATAAGAAAGACTTGTTAGAAGAAAAAATTATGTATTCGCATTTGGTAGATTATTTTCCTGAATATGATGGTAAGTTTCGTAAAAAAGTCCATATTTATAAGTAAATACTACGTAAAAAATACAATTTTGTATCGAAAGCAAAGTTGGAGGGGGCATGATTTCTTTTCGATACAAAATTGTATTTGTTGTACTTAATTTATAAATTTTTATTTTATATTTTTTTATGATTTAAACATGGTTTAGCTATTTTTAATTTTTAGTTCAAATATTAATTAAAAAAGAACAAATGAAACTAAAAAAATACAGTTTTGGGTTACGCCACCTAAACTAACTTCAATCAATCCACCAAATATTTTATGGAATCTTTATTCCTTACAAGTAAAACATACACAAAAATATTTTTGCAAAAAAAAACAATTATTTTCCTTTACTGAAAATTAACTTTATAATTAATTATTTAAATTGCAATTGAAAAACGTTGTACTTTCAAACTTTCCTTTTAGTATTTGCCCCAAGCTCAACTAAAACGAAAGTTTGAGCTTAACCAAACAAATATTTCCTTTTATTTAATGTAGACAATATATTTTTTACTTTAAACAGATTATTTAATATAATTTTTAAAATATTGCCTTGAATTATTATTATAATTATAAAAATGAAGGTCCCAAATGCGATCATGCCGCTGCAAAACAATTTGTTTTAAAGAAATATTTATCGGCCAATCCAGATCCTGAACGTCAATGTTATTCTCATTTTACTACAGCTACAGGTTATTTATTTAAACACTTTCTCTGTCTTCTAAAATATATTCAAGGCATTTATTGATTTTATAATTTAATTATAGTTTTGAAGTATACAAATGCACCATTCATGTGTATATATAATCATACAAAAAAACTTAATTGAATATAGAATACTAAAACAATATTATAATAAAAATAATAAAAAATAAGAAGAACACCCCACCCTTACCTTAATAAAAATTATTAAATTTATTTAATTAAGATGGGAACTCTTTTTTTAATAAGCCCCAATATTCCCTTGTAAATATTTATTAAAATTAATTAAAACTTATGGGACCTGTTTTAAATTATTTATGTTTATAATTTATTT
The DNA here is from genome assembly GCF_032173495.1 of Musca vetustissima. Taxonomy (NCBI): domain Eukaryota; kingdom Metazoa; phylum Arthropoda; class Insecta; order Diptera; family Muscidae; genus Musca; species Musca vetustissima. The sequence goes on along the minus strand of NW_026883244.1, from coordinate 426,986 downwards.
TTATTTTTAATTTATATTAAAATAAATAATTCAATAATTAATTATCCACATAGCTCAACCATGGCAACCAGAGTTGAAATTGTTATTACATTTTCTTTTAATAATTATTATTTAATTGATTAAATTGTTGCCAATAACCCAAACCACCTTAGGTCCCAAATGTGATCATGCCGCCGCAAAACAATTTATTTTAAAGAAATATCTATCGGCGAATCCTGATCCTGAACGTCAATGTTATTCCCATTTTACTACAGCTACAGGTTATCTTTATAAAAAAATTCCAATACCAAAACACAGATCGCTAATACACAACGTCTGCGTATTGTTGTTATAGTTGGCCAAAGCGTAGTCGATATTTTATTGCTAGAATTTATACAATTATTATTCTTTATTACAAATAAATAACTAATTTGAAATGCTATTGTATTTTGCTAGACATGCTTTAATTTATTTCCACCACAAATACTTTTCTTTTTTTCCATGTTGTTATTGCTATTATCTACGATCCTTGTTAATTATATTGCTGCTATTCTCTGCTACGTAATTGTTCGATGAACAGGTCCACAAAGAGATGCCATAGCCGCCCGTGAATTTATATTACGTATGTTTGTGGACTTAAATCCAGATTCGGAGAAAATTATATATTCTCATTTTACATGTGCTACAGGTAAGTGAAATATCGTGAAGGATATGTTCGTGCGTGCGGAGGTCAAGGATATGAGATACACTCAATGTTATTATTAAAACATATTTATTGTCATAAACAACTGCATTTTCAGAGGAAAATATTTCATAAAATGTGATATTCCGTACCGACCAATTGGCCTTTCTAAAGACTTTTGGTCTCTATATAAACCAAGTGGTTTTAATAAAGATCTTTGGTTTCTATATAGACCAATGGGTGTTAATAAAAACCTTTGGTCTTTATACAGACCAATTGGTCTTAATAAAGACCTTTGGTCTCTATATATAGACCAATTGGTCTTAATAAAGACCTTTGGTCTCTATATATAGACCAATTGGTCTTAATAAAGACCTTTGGTCTCTATATAGACCAATTGGTCTATATAAGGACCTTTGGTCTCTATACAGACTAATGGTCTATAAAAAGACCTTTGGCCTATATACAGTCCAATTGGTCTATAAAAAGTCCTTTGGTCTCTATACAGACCAATTGGTCTATATAAAGACATTTGGTCTCTATACAGACCAATTGGTCTATATAAAGACCTTTGGTCTCTATATTGGTTTCTATACAGAAAAAGTGGTCTTTATAAAGAGTTTCCGTACAAACTGACTATTGGGTTGTACACTTGTTAAAAATCGGCCTTATTGGTCGTCCACACTTAAATTAGATGTTATGACTCTTATTCAATTATGGAACTACGTTTGCCTTTTAGTTTGGAAAACCCCCATCTGATATTCTCTCTTCGTTGTGAACTTCTGTATTATCTGTATTATTTATCTTCTGTACATTTATAACTCAGAGGACTTCAAATAAAAAAATCGTTATTAGCCTTGTTCTAGCAAAATTAGAGTCCAGTGGCTTACTATTTTGTCTAAATTTTGAAAAAAAAAAAAAAATAAACAAAGATTTCTGTGTGTCTATTTTTTGCTATTCGTTTTTATAAGTCCTTCATTTTTCTACTGTCTTAACATTGAAATACTTCTTAAGAAAAATTGAAATATTTAACCTGTTTATTATGTTTCACTTCACGATGGGTAAATTCTATTATGTATTTTTTTGCACTTCTCTATTTATGTAATAATTTGAATATATAATTTGAAAAATATCACAGCGTTTAATCGAAAACCTTGAAGGTATTTAAAAACAAATATTTTTTCTATTCTTAATTTTTATATTAATTTTAAATCACACATTTGAGCTAGTTCAGTTTGTTTTTTATGTATGCTTTTGATTTTAGCTTTCTTTGTATTTGGCTTGGAAATCAAATCTTCTTTCAAAAACAAAACTAAATTCTTGAAAATTAATATATTTTATTTCATTTTTTTATTCTTCTTAATATTATTTTCTTTCAATAACTTCTTTCTTTTTTTAAAATAATAACAACCTCTCCCACTTCTTGAAAACGACCAACAGATACTGAAAATATTAAGCTTGTATTTTGCGCTGTAAAAGATACAATCATGCAAAATGCTCTCAAAGAATTCAATTTGGGTTAAATATTTTACATATTGATGATGATGTATGTGATGAGCGTGATCGACATAACTCTGGGTTATATAAACGACAACACAACAACAAAAATTTTCTACCGATTTTATTCCCCCCTCATATATATCTTATATATTTTTTACTTTATTTATTTTTACCACCTCCTTATCTCCCTCGCTATTTTTGAATTGATCGTGGCCGAAAACTGAAAAAAAACTACTACTTGGAGTAAATGGTTAATTTTTTTATTCTCAACTAAAGATATATACGAATTAATTAAAAAATTATAAAAAAAAACAACAAAAAAACGTAATAAACAAAAACGATATTTTAGTAAACAAATTATTTAATTTCATAGTTTTATGGCAGCAAATTTATTTTCATTATAATGTATAGCAAAATTTAATAAAAATTAAAAAGAATGAAAAAAAAATATAAGCCTAAAAACAAAATAAAGTGCCAAAAATATTATTGTTGTTTTATTTTAAATTGTAAAAAATTGTATTTTATTAAACTATTATGTTATTATGAATGTATTTATTTTTTTATTCCCCCGGTGTTTTATTTTTCTCTCTGAGTTAATTTCCTAATTTTTACCTTATTCGTCCTCTATTTATAAAATAAGATAATATTCTACTATATAGAATAACTCAGTGGTTTATAGAAGACCTCCTATTTATAGAAAACCCTAAATACTATTCTATTTATTTATTTATTTATTTTTATTTATTCATTTATGTAATACAAGGCCTATAAGACCATATTTAATATTACGTAGTTAACAACAAACCCGAGCTTATAAAAACTAATATTCATTATAAAATACTAAAATTTAAATTTTTAATTATTCTAAATATTCTTGGCCCCCCAGCCATAAAATACAAACAATAATAAGAAAAGAGATGAGATTATGTCCAGTAAACCAGTAGTAAAAAGAAGAATAATAAATTTCAAAACCACCAATCATTGCAGTAAACCAAAATATAGATGAAGTTTTCTTTTAAACACATTATTAGAATGGGAGAATATTCTTAGATCATATGGCAATAAATTCCAACATCGTGCTACCCTAACTACAAATGATCTTGCATAAATGGATTTATAAATTCTTGGTATCACCACTTGAGGGTTTCGAAGAATGTGAAAAAGAAAACGTGCTGGTTAATGGTTTAGGCTCTCCAGTTTTTATTATATTATAAAATGTCAGTATATTTCGATAAGAAATGAAATTAAAAAAAGAACAACCTAAAAAGCGTTTTACATATTCAGATATAGGTCTTCTGACTGGAACATTATATATAAAACGCACAACAGCATTCAAAGTCCTACGTAACCGAGCAAGATTTATACCAATACAACCTGATATAATTTCAATACCATACAGGATATTTGACAACAGTATAGCATGAGCTACTTTCTTCTTAATATTGATAGGCATATATATATTTGATGCATAAATTTGTCTTAGTGATCCCCAAATTCTACCAGATAAAGTATCTACATGGTGCCGAAACGATAGTTCATTATCAAGAACTACGCCCAATAGTCTATGGTGGGTTACAAAGTCAATTTTATTATTACAAATTTTAATATTTGGATCAGGAAAGACGTTTTTAAACATACCAAACATCATTGCTTTCGTTTTAGACGAGTTTACTGTGAGACAATTTATAGATGCCCAACACAAAAATTGCTGAAGACATGCATTTATTGTACTCTCAAAAACTAATATATTATCATTGTACCCAGTAAATATCAGAAATATATCATCGGCAAACTGGTATGTTTTGCAAGTTTCCGACTCCACATACTCGTGTAAATCATTTACATACAGTATAAACAGTAGAGGACCTAATACGGAACCCTGTGGAATACCATTGTAAAGTGGAACCGTTTCAGACCGAAAACCTTTAACATCAACAAATTGAAATCTCCCTGTAAGATATGAGTGGATTAGTCGACATGCGGTTACTGAAAAGTTGAATTTTTCCCTTAGTTTAGTAATCATATGTTCAACATTTACTGAGTTAAAAGCTTTTGAAATGTCAAGAGATACCAATACATTTACTTTGCCCTCATTAATATTTTGCCGAATAAAATCCGTGGCCTTCAAAAGCAAATGTGTAGCACTGTGACCCTTTCTGAAAGCATATTGATTATCTGTTATTAATCTTGATGTTTGCTCTAAAATTTGATTTTTTATAACGATTTCCACTACTTTGGACAATGCTGGTAGTATTGAGATGGGACGAAGATCATCTGGGCTATTAATATTCTTCAATTTCGGAATGGGCACCACCCGAGCTATTTTCCATGCCTGAGGAAAAACTGAACTCGTCAGTATATTATTCACTAACTGTGAAATATAGTTCGATATATACGGATAGACCAACTTGATGAAATGTATCGGTATTTCGTCAACACCAACCGATTTAGACTTGATATTGGCAAGAGCCTCGAAAATCTCAACGTCTGAAACACACCGAAAAGAGAATGAAGGCATAGTGTCAGGGAACTCATTAAAATTAATTTCACCCGCGGACAAGGAATTATTATGCGCAAAAAAATTATTAATATCATTGACATTCATATTAATTTCAGGCTCATCATAATCAAAACATCCGGAATTTTTTAATATTTTCCACATCCTACTGGAATCAGCATTTCCGAAAAGTCTAGAATAGTATTTCCTTTTTGCCCTGCGTGTTACCGTTCTCGCCTTATTCCGATATTTGCAGTACAAAGACCAATTTTCTTGGGATCGATTAGATTGAAAAGCGGAAAAGGCGAGGTCTCTAATCGATCTGGCAAAAACAACATTTCTAGCTTCAATCCAACGGTCAGATCTATGATGTATTTTCTTTCGAACAATAGGTACACATGAAAAAAGATCACCAAACAGATTCATAATGAGCTTACATTTTATGTTCACATCCGCTGTACAAGAATATGCATTAGCATCAAAGTTATCTAGGATAGAAAATAAATGTTCCCAATTAATTGTATTATAATCTCGATATTCGAAGACCTCAGTGGTTTTTCTTTCAAAACAGGCTTCAATGTTATTATGAATTTATTTTTTTATTCTCCCGGTGTTTTATTTTTCTCTCAGAGTTAATTTCCAAAGTTAGTTACTGCTTAGAGAAGAACTTAGTTATCTTTTATACTTGATTCGTCCTCTATATATAAAATAGCATAATAGTGTACTATATAGAAGGCTTCAGTGGTTTATAGAAGGTCTTCTATTTATAGAAACCCCTAACTACTATTATATTTATGGAAGACTTTAGTGACCTTTCCTTTATAAAAGGCTTCAGTGTTATTATGAATTTATTTTTTATTCTCTCCGTGTTTTATTTTTCTCTCTGAGCTAATTTCCAAACTTAGTTACTGATTAGAGGAGAACTCAGTTATCTTTTATACTTTATTCGTTCTCTATATATAAAATAACACAATAGTCTACTATATAGAAGACCTCAGGGGTTTATAGAAGGCATCCTATTTATAGAAAACCCTAAATATTACTCTATTTATCGATGACCTCACTGGCCTTACCTTTATAACAGGCTTCAGTGGTATTGTAACTTAAGAATACCTTAGTGGTCGTCAATCTAAACATTGGTATTCTACATAGAGAATACACACGTGATTTTTTTTTTATTAAAAGAAGACCTCTTTGTTTCCTCAATGTCTTTTATCTATACAATACATCAGGGATCGTCTAGCTAAAGAAATCCTCATTGGACTTTTGTCTACAGAATATCTCATTTGTATTGTATTCTGTCTAAAGAAGACCTCTTTGATCTACTATCTAACGAAATAGATGTAATCCAACAGTGACGTTATTCCCATTTCTCCAAAGAGAGATTGAGGAGTTCGACACTTGGAGTGAAAATATAACATAATAACAGCACGGATAGTATCAGCGTCTTGTAGAGTGTGAGTTTGGTCTGGCAGGAAGTGGCCTTGTTTCTAAACTGCTTAATTAGAACATAGTAGCATCGGTTGGCCATCACTAACCTTCTCCGAATTTCAAAACTGATGTCATTCGTTTTATTTATGGCGGTACCAAGGTATATAAAATCTTTGAATACCTCGAAGCTGCAGTTTTCAAGTTCCACAGTTGGTCCGAGTCTACTGGACGTCCTGCGCGTTGATACCATCAGCTTGGTCTTCTCGCCGCTTACTGCCAGACCCACTTTGGCAGACTCCTTTTTCAATTTGTTCAAATGTGGCTGTTACCGCTCGCAATGTTCAACCCATTATATCGATGTCATTGGCGTATGCAAGTAGCATATGCTGTTTGGTATACAGAGTGCCATTTCTGTTCACTTTTGCGCCTCTTATGACCTTTGCTAGCAGGATGTTAAAAATAACACACGACAAACTGTCACCTTGTCTGAATCCTCGTTTGGAATTGAAGGGCTTCGATAGGTTCTTTCCGACTTGAACTGCTGACCTTGTGCCACATAAAGTTATCCTGCATAGCCGCATTAATGTTTCAGGAATGCCGATCGTAGGCATGGCTATAAACACCTCTGAACGGATAGGGGTGTCGAATGCGGCTTTATAGTCGATGACCTTATTGACCCCGTCAATGGTGGATTTGCCAGGTCTGAAGACGCATTGGCATGGTCCAATATCATTGACCATTGGTATCAATCGTTCACACAGCACACTGGATAGCACTTTATATGCGATGGGAATAAGACTAATTCCTCTATAGTTGGTACACATCGTCTTGTCTCCTTTTTTGTGCACGGGACACAGGATGTCGATATTCCAATCATTGTATATGCATTCATCTAGCCAAATTGTACTAATAAGCTGATGCATGCTCCTGACCAGCATCTGACCACCAATCTTGAATAGTTTGGCTGGTAACCCATCGGCTCCTGCTGCTTTATTGTTTTTGAGCCGATTAATTGTTTTTATGACCTTATCTTGGATGATGGTGGTATATCTCTTATTGGTTCTGGAGTATCTTCTTCACCGCCCCAATTTGTTACCAAAAGCTTTTCAAAATGCTCCTTACAGATCCTCAACACACTGTCTGTATCTGTCATCAGGTTTCCTTCTTCATCTCTACAGGAGGATGTGCCTGCACCAAAACCTTCGGTTTGGTGTTTTACTCCTTGGTAAAATTTCCGGACTTCATTCTGACTCCTGTACATCTCGATCTGCTCACGCTCACATTTTTTTTCTTAACATTGTGCTACATTAGAAAATTCCAAAAATGTCTTCATATAAAATCGAAGATATGACAAAACAGGGATTAAAAATAGTTTTACGTCATTTTAACACATAAACCAATAGATATAAATAAAAACTGACCTGAAAATGCGAAAATATTACCATTTCGATTGAAAAATCCTGCTGCATCTTTCTAAATACCGAAAATTGGCGATATGTTTTTATAACAGGTATTTTTTGAACATTTTCTGTCTGGAGGTTTAATTTATTATTATGAAACTGAAATGCCAGAAAACAGCCACTTCGTTAAAAATGTTCCTCCTCTAATACGTTTAATATATTACAAATATTACTTCGGTTAAAAAAATGCGACTTGCAAATGCCTAAAATACCCTCCAGTCGATGTTTTCTGTTACTAAGAATTGGACATTTGCAGGTTAGACCTCCCCAAAAGAAGTCACTTCTTCATGTAGGGTGGTCGAATCTGCAATTTAAGCATTTACTTTGTAATTTCCTGAACTAATAAAACACCGACTTAAAGCACTGTGCACAAACTTGCCAAGATAATGATGCTACAGTCAAACTTCCGTAACTCGGCCTCTCATTATCCCGAACAAAATCTTCGAGTTATAGGATTAATCACAAATTGTCTCCATAGTGATACTGGCACTATATGTGCTTCGACTATAAATGAGTTTATACGAACCAAGTGTTTGAATATGTTGGACAATTTTTAAGAAAATAAATTTATTCAAATCATACCCATACCATACGACTTCATTGAAGGAGTCACATTGATTCCACTTTTTTATATTTTTTAATACATTATATTCCTTTTTAATAATCTCCTCTCTTCTCCTTTAATTTAGATACGGAAAATATACGATTTGTGTTTGCAGCTGTTAAGGATACAATTCTTCAATCAAATCTAAAGGAATATAATTTAGTCTAAAACGGGTCATTATTTAGACACAGCAACCACACAACAACAACAACAAACAAAAGAACTAATTTTGTGATTTTATTAATTATGAATAATAAATTCCTTCTTTTTTCACTACAACAACAAAAACAAAACACCCAAAACAAAGAATATAACCCCCCCCCCCCCCCCCCCCCCCCCCCAAAAAAAAAAATCCAATAACAGCAGATCAAGAAAACAAAATTATAAAATTAATTGATTACAAAAACAACAACAAAAAAGGAGAACAACAAAATAAAATTCTTTAATAATAAAAATAAAACCCAAGAAGAAAAACATAAAGCACAAAAAATCATAAAAAATATTTGAGTACATAATAAAAAAATAAAAACAAAAACAGTGTACTAATTTAATAAAACAAAAAATAAATAAGATGAGAAAAAAAAAACAAAAACAAAATTTTATAACGCTAATTATAACAAATTATATACTTTATATATATAAAAAACAAAAATATAATTAAAAAAATAAAACTATAATAAATGAAAAAAAGAAATAATATGAGAAGAAGAAGAACACAAACAGCAAAAAAATTAATTGGGTTTTGAAACAAAATTAATGTAAACAGCAACAAAGAACAAGCCGATTTAATATTCCCTGATTAATAATTTTTCCAAAATAATAAATAAAATACAACAACAAGATTCAAGAAAAGGCCCAAGAAACAAGATTTTTTTATTCGGAGGAAGCTAGAGAAGAAAAAACAAAACAACTGGAAGATGAAGAAAATAACAGATCTGCGTGATGCGGTACTAAACATATATATACGGACTAAATTATAATTTAATTTGTAATAGAACAAAATAAATAAATTATACTAACCCCCTCTTCCGATACCCCATTCATTATGTTTCCCCCCTCTGTGTGAACAATATACATACATATAATACTAACATCCAATTTATATATGTTCTTTTTTTTGTGTTAAATTATTTCTTTTTATGTCCAAAAAATATAAAATTCAATATTGAATTGCTACAACTACCAAAACAACAAAATACACACACGCACACAACTGTTACTAAAATATAATAAAAAGAAATACATTTAACAAAACATAAATAAGTAAAAATAAAATTGTAACAACCACAACAAAAAAGTATCAGAAGCATCAGCAAAAAGAAAACTCCTACAGATTTAAGAAACACACACATATATATATTTAAATCAAATAAATATATTTAATAAAATAAAATATAAAAGAAAAAACAAATTCTCCAACTTCTTCTTCTATATCTCCTCTCTCACTCCTCTTATATACTGTTTAATACATAAGTTTTAATATAAAACAAACAAAAAACAAATTCAAAATGTATGAATCAAAACAAACACACAAACACCTTACAAAGAATACAAAAAAAATGAAACATCCATTTTGAAGAGCTGCCTTGTTTAATAAATTAATTAATAAATATATGTTTGCGAAAATATTATAAAAAAAATAAAACAAAAAGCATACCTATCCTTGTCCCTTCCCCCCACCCCAAAACTCCCATTCATTATATTTACCAAAAACAAAATACACGCACATACTTTATTTATATGTTCAAATGGCAATTTGAGGAAAAATTAAAGAAAATAGTTTAAAATTTTGTAATTAAAAAAAATTATAATTCTAAAATAGTTTATTTTTATTATCAATTGTATTTATAATAAATCTCTTATATAATTTATTAAAATGATGTGATTTAAAATATTTTTTTTTTTAGAGTAACATTTTAATCATTTTTTCCATAAAAGGCGGAACCATACCAAAATTCAAGTATGACTCGATGATGAAAACGAAGGGCTTACTACCAATATCCTGGTATTTGGAAAAATAGTTAATCTCAATCTTGCAACTGTTTTTTTTTTTTTTTTGAATGCCCAAAATATAGGAACTTAAGAGCAACCTTTCCCCCTTTATGGCCCAATGTTGCCCACAGGCAACAAAATGTTTTAGAGCTTATAGTTTTTATACAGCTAGAAGATATGCATTCTTTGGATTTCCTATGTCAAGCCAAAATGTGTACAGTACTAATTTGTGTATACAGTCCAAATTATTTATATCGCTTCGTATTCAAAATGTACGAATTTTGTCATCAGAATTATTTTTAATAGAGAATAATTTAAAATGATTTTTTTGTCGATTTTGCATTTGGTTTTTCAGAAAGAATGTACTGTGTCTCCCGAATGCAAGGATGTAGCGATGTCAAATGTTGTCCATATTCTATCTAGGATAGTTGCATTAAATCTGTGAACAGAAAATTGTTTTATGATTACGGAAAAAAACCGGGGCTCAAAGGGTTAATATCCTTTCTGACACCAAAAATGGTTGCCACCTAAAGGAACAGGCCAACGCAACGCCATTCTATAAATCCTTAAACAAAGGGATCAAGTCTCAAAAAATGGATTGGATACTAAGTCACTTGAATTTGAATGGTGAAAAATTTTATAAGACATTGCCTCGGCGCCAGAATTTAAATATCACACACGATCTGCTATGTGTCTGTTTTGAGGTAAAATTGATGTCGAACGGATTGCCATGTGTTACTCCAAACCTGTCAAATTCGTTCGATACGTAAGGATATTTTCTTGAAAATTTCCTAACAAATCTAAGGTTTATTCTGGTGAAAAGGAATTCCTGGCCAAACATATAATCAATTTTACTTGAGAATTTTCACTGGAAGCCACATTGGACTTTCTTTCTTAATGGTTATAAAGATTAAGAGGTTTAAATCTATGAAATAAAGTCAAAAATGTTGTTATATTTTATTTCATTATTCTTTTAAATTTGTTAATTGTTTTAATTTCAATTTCAATTTATTTCATAAACGAGAATCTAGCCCAAATGGCCAAAAGCGATTCAAAAAACAACAAAATATTTAATCCAAAATACATGTCAATATTTTTTTTAAATATAATAATTACTCCCTAATTGCCATTTAACATATAAATAGAAAACAACATAGTCAAACACAACACCCTTGATAATCCCTAAAATAACTCCCTCCCCAATTCCCTCCTTCCCCCAAACTAACTCATAATATAATACAAATATTTTTGTTTTCTTGTCTCATAAACAAAAAATTATTTTTTAAAAAAAACCAAAATTATATTTGTAAATTAAAAATATAATAATAAAAGAAAACTATACAACAACAAACAAAACACTAATGAGTATATGTTTTTTTTAATAAAATATATAAATATATATTTATATTAATTGTTTTCCTTAATTTATAATGTGTCCTATAAAACAAAAACTAAAAACGTAATAAATTAATGTGTAAACATAATTTTTTTGTTTAATGTTTTTATTTTGTTTTTTCCTTTCCCCCTTCTAGTATCATTCGTAATTTTTTTATCATAATCATAATTTAAACCAACAAACACACACAAACAAATAATAATTAATTATATACATAATAATTATATTTTATTGTATTTTTAATAAAACGAAAAATTTTATTATTAAATGTCTCCTTATATATTATTATTATTTACAAAACAACTTTTATTTGTTTTTTGTTTTCTAATTTCTACATAATTATTATTACCACTACAAAGAAAGAAAAACAAAATAAAACATATTTTTTTGTTTGTTTTTATTTTATAATTTATAGAAGAAGAATAGAATGAAAAAAAAACAGAAACCCCCAAAAGTAAATGTTAAATTTTTGTGTCATATATATATTTTTATAATTATGATTTTTATTTTTTAATCTAAAATAAACTACGGAAAAGAAGAAAGAAGAAAAAAAAAACAATATTTAATATTAATAATTTATATGCGCACATTCAACAACAAAAAATAAAAAAAAAAAATCAATAAAGTGGATAAAAAATAAAGAAAAAAAAACATTACCAAACTAATTTTGTTATAATTTTTTTAGTTATTTTTTATTGTAATTTTTTATATATTTGATGTATGTTTTTACTTTTCATTTCCTGTATTGTTTTTTTATCAACTTTGTATCTGCTCCTCCCAATAAGTGTAAATCAAAACTACAGATGACTCGCCTGGGAAATATATAATTTGAAGAATATTGAAAATTTCGAAAATTCTACAGCAGCCGTTTAAAAAAAATTCTCATAAATTAGAGAATTTTTATAAATTTTGTATACATTTATAAAAATTTTTTATAGCTTGTGCGACTGACTCTTGATGCGTTGTTGATATTGACCTCGCTGCCGACGATTTGCCTTGAGTATCTTCTTTCTAATGGACGTGGCGCTTGCCTTGCAGGTGCAGAAGTGCACAGTGGAGTCCCCTTCCAACTTCGTTAACTTCGTGAATGTTAAAAAAATTTTTGGAATTGTAGCAGTTTTTTCTACTATACCATATTCCTGCTTAATCTTCTTCTGTTTCAAAATCCAGATTCAAAAAGGCTGTGTTCAATAGTGACGATAGGGTTAGGTGAGTAGGTTTTGGCTGGACTGCTTTCGGTGACGGGTATTAACCGAGCACTGGATTTACCCTGTATTGCTGTAATTGCTTTCTCAACTGGATCAGTTTGAACTCCATTCCGTCCTGCTCAATAGTCCTGTTGACATATGGGGTTCTCTTTTGTAGCTTTGGACCTCTGCCTCTCTCTTCAAATGATGAAAATGCTTCCTGACATGCCTGTGAGTTGAATGCCTATCCTAAGGTGGTGGATTGTATGGCTTTCAACAATTTCTATTATATAATAATTTATATTATATTTCTATTATTTAATAATTTATATTCTATTTCTATTATTTAATAATTTATTTTTTGTTGTTTACTGAAACCTTCGATTCGATTTGATCATATAAAAAATGTAAAGGTAGTAGATTCTATTATTTAATTTTTTTCATTTACTGATATATGTTATTCATTTCAATGTGTATTTTAAATTATAAAATTAATTTTTTTATAGATTTAATTTTTTTAACTAACATTTATGCATTTTTCCGGGAAAAATATTTCTATGGTCGTCAAGGAAAATATTGAAATTAAAAAAGTGTTGTATAAAGCTTTAAATAAATAAACATTAATGTAAACAACCACTCACACAAATACAACAACATCATCACACACATATAACAAATATATAAATTAATAAAAAAAAAAAACAAAATATAATAATACAATTTTATTAAATATTTACAAATAAACTGAAAACATGATTAGCTTTTAAAAAGCTTCAATATTCACACACACACAAAAGGTTTTTAAAAATAATTTTTAAGGTATATTTATTTTTTTATCTGTAATTTGTTATTACATATTTTTAATTTAAAATGTTTTTGTTTTACAATATGTATTTTAATTTGTTTCCGTCCAAAAAAAATAATTATATATTTTTGAGAAAATGTTGTATTTAAATGCTTTCTTTTTCTAAATTATTTGTTTACAATATATTTTCATTATACATATTATTATATTTTATTTTTAATGCACATGTCGTTGTTGCTGTAGATTTAAAAGAAAAACAAACAAACAAAAAATAGACAACAACAATGTTTGAAATGGGGACCATTTTTACAAGTTCCTCTCTCCATACACACACATACATTTCAAAACCAAAAGCAGGAATAAAATGAAACAGCAAGAAATAAAATGAAAAAATGAAATTAAAAAAAAAACAAGCAAACACACAAATATTTAAAGAAAATATTTTTTTTTATTTTTATTTAGTCAATTTGTTTTACTTATTTAAAATAATAAAGAAAAATAAATATTTCTATTTATTTCAAATATTTTTTTAAGTAAAACAATGAAATGTGCATACATATTGGCATATGGATTTTAATGTTTTTTTTATTTTTTTATGAGTTTTCTCAAGTTTAATAAATTTTGAGCACCAAGAAAATTTTTAACAATTTATAATGCTCTGTAATTTTAGATTTGGAAAACCTTACAAACCTTTGGTAGTTTCAATTTGTTTACATCCTACTCCACTCCACTGAGCCTGTGCATTTTGTGTGTAGCATCCATAAGGGAACTATATAGATTCATGGCCGTTTTTGAGGTTATGTTTAGAATTGACTTTTTGAATCGATTTAATCAAGTCCATATGTCTTGTATTTGTAAGCATATTAATGACCGCTTTTATATTACAAGGATGTATAATTTCGTCCGATTTCATGAAAATGCTGCACTTAAAGCCACTACGTATGTCTGATTGACAAGACATTTTGTGCATTCAACTGCAATGAATCTAAAATGAAGTGTATCGAATTTAATTAAAATAGATTTAGTTTTAAGCATAACTCTCATGCAAAACTTCTTTCCGATTTACATCAAAACTTGGTATCGGCTGCTGACTTGAGTTTACAGTGTCATGTGCGAAGTTGGCATTAAATAGCTTCAATATTTTTAATATAGCTCCCTATATATAACTAAGTCCCGATTCAAATATACAGCCTTATTCTGGACATCATCAATTCACCGTAAATTTTCTTCGCTCTTCCCTTTAAAGATATTCAGATAATTCGAAATCGATTTAAAAATGTCCATCCTTGCAAACTTAAATCAAATTCAAAGATGGGAAATATTGGTCCACTTCTTCTGGGTACATCCCACACTGAATGCACAATGAATAGGTAGTCCATTTATCGCAGCTGATGTCTTGATTAACTGTCAAAGTGGGTAATTTCTACTTGAATTCGATGTGCAGTGTTGCCAACCATTTGAAATATTATATGGAAAATTTTGACAGATAATCGAGACAAAAACAAAAGTTTTTGTTTTGATATATCACCTTATTATTGCATCACCATTCTATCCATTAAAATCAGCTTTATTCTGGACATCAATTCACCGTGAATTTTTTTCGCTCTTCCCTTTAAAGATTTTCTGAACCAAAACTCGCAGCGATTTTTTTTTGCATTCTCGCTTTCGCCTTATTCTGAATGAAGTTAGAAAGTGAAAAAATTAGCTATTCTGGATTACAGGAAGTGGGAGAATGTTATGACATTTTGTGCGAAATTTTTCGCTAATTAATTTAAAAGAAGCTGACAACAAAAATATAACTTTTAAATATTTTTATGAAAAATATCTACACAGCAAAATCGTCATAGAAGATTTTGAATATTATATGTAAATGATTTTATGCATATTTTTAATTTCAAAAGAACAAATAAAATGCCATTGGAAATCTTATTAATAAGGATGCATAAGGCAATACGGAATATTTAAGCCGGGTTTGAAGCATATTGAAGTCAAAAAAAGACGTTTTGTGTGAGAATCTGTCTCTTCAAAAAAAAAAAATATATATATTTATATACATATATATATATATATAAAACTCAAATAGAAATTTTGAATGAAAAATAATAAAGCTAACTAATTTTTCTTTAAAAATTATATTGTGCATGATTTTAGGGACGAAATAAAGTCATTAAATAATTGTCCACTTTAAAAATTTGTGGAGACAAAATATCGAAATTAAATAAATTGTGAAATCATAAAGTGCGATTTAATTTAATTCAATCGCAAATTTCTACCCATAATAATAGAAATAATTCACAATAATGGATTTTGACAGCAAACTCAAGAAGCAGCTAATAAACAGCTGGTCTCCCTGGACGACCTTATTTATAGGCCTTGTTGTTGCACCAAATTGCATCAAAACAATAAACAGCTGTTTCACATGCCATATTTTATGTTGCCATATTTTCAAACTTTAATTTATTTTCTTTTAATTATAAAGCATTTTTACAGCGGATCCTTCACATATTTCACATTTTTTTGTTATAAAGTTGTTGCATCAAAACAACAAACAGCTGTTTCATATGTCATATTGTATGTTGCTATATTTGTAAGCTTTTTTTATTACAAAGCAGTTTTACTGTGGATTCTTTACATATTTCAAATGTGTATTGTTATAAAGTTTAAATAACAGTAACAAAGAAACAATGTTTAATAAAAGAATAAGTCATTAAATAAAATATTGAAAAAGGTTACAAAATTAAATCACAATGGGGCAGCACACATTACAATAAATTACAATATACGGCAACGCGAATCTTTTTTTTTTTTTCAACCACCATTTTCGAAAATGATTCGAATCCGCATCTAACAATTTTTGCTTCTCCCTATACATTCAGAATAAGGCGAGAATGTAAAGGCGAATTTTTCACGAACGAGATATCTCCCTAGCGAATATCCAGAATAAGGCTGATAGGTATCATATTTAATTTGGGGCGATTTCGGTGATTGGTGCACCAAAGATTGAAACGAATTGTAAGATAGGAACGAAATTTTGAATAGCCTATGGTATTGAGTCTAGCATGTGGGGCAGGGATGGAAAATTCAGTACAATAGTACTTTTTTAGTACATTTTTACCCAAAAAAAGTACCGTAGTACCCCCGTGACCATTTCAGTACCATTCCAATCCTCCATTAGACCATGATATATATACATTTTTTGGATTAGAATTTGTTATGGATTTGACCGGCAAAAGTATTGCAGATAAAGATATTGATGTGATTGCAATATTCGTCTTAAAAAATGAATGGGTTTACGACTGATAACTGTTCAGTTATAATTAAAATTACAAACATTAAATTAATTTATCAGTTCCAATATTTTTTAACCGGATATGTTTGTCAGATACTTAATTTGGCATACTCTGTGCTATCTCCTGAGATAGGCAAATTGATGACATTCATAGTCGTTGTAAGTACTTCAAAAATTTCAAGAGCACTTTGGAACTGAAATTCATGTTAGTTTGGGGTATATTGACTTTCGAGAAAGAGGTAGTGAAATTAAAATTAAACGAAAGAAGCAAGAATTCTCATATTGTTAATCAGAATCAGTGATGATATCTTTAAAATAGATCTTTATGAAACTAAATAAAATGTTTTTTCTTCTTGAAAAAAGTACTCTTTTTATTAAAAGAAAGTACTCTTTTGGTACCTTTTCACATTTTTCATTTTCCATCCTTGATGTGGGGTATCAAGTTTACTATAAATCGCTTCAGATTTAGATATTATTTCCTTCGATTATTTTTTTTCGATATGATTAAAATGAAATATTGCACATAGAAGCAAATTGACTTCAGCGTGACATAGGTCACATCTGGTTTCTTGGAGTAGGTTATTCGACCACGTAAATTGGAGTATGTCTTCATATTGTTTTTTTACGATTTTGATATTTTCATTATTTATTTATTTTATTTTAATTTATTTATTATTATTATTTTTTGTTTCTAAAATACATCAATAAAACAATTAAATATTTAATAAATAAAAATATTTAACTATACAAAAAATATATTTCTCAAATATAGTTTTCCATCCCACGGGGCATTCAATTTGAAATGAGCCAATAAAAAATCTTCATTTTGAATGTTTCAAAACTTTCCAACAGGAGAACTATAACTTTCAGAAATATAAAAGCAAAAAAGAAAAAAATCACGGGCATATACAAAAAATAATTTTTTTCACACATGTATCATAAAATATACATATATAATAAACGTAATTATAAAAAAAAATAATAATCACAAAAAAAAAACCAATCACTATTTAACAAGAAAATCAAAAATATTACAATTCCATAACAAAGAAAAAAATAAAAAAAAAATCCATAACCAAAAAAAAAAAAACAAAAAGCGAAAACATTTTTTCAAATACCACCAACAAGTCATCTAAATCAAAGCATTGAATTAATATTAATAATACCGAAAATATTCCATTATTGCAGTTTAATTTTATATGAAAATAAAAAAAAAACGAAACGTTTATATAAAGAAGAAAAAATAATTAAAACACAAAATAAAAAAAAACAATTAAAATGCATATATTTAATTTCATTTATACATACATACACCAAAGAAGAAATAAACAACAAAAGAAATGAAAAAAAAACAAAATATTACATCCCCTAACCTAGAAAACCACGGACAGCATAAATTTTGCTGTTAAATTTAAGTTAAGCTTAAATAAGTAATTAAAATTAAGTTAAAAAAACAAATACTAAAAATTGATACATCTACAGAAAAAGTAAAATAAAAAATAACAACAACTACAACTACTATTCCATAACCAAAACCAAAAATACCAACAACAACAACAACGTTTAGAATCTTACCATATATATATACACCTAACTTATATATAAAAACAAAAAATAAATAAATAAAATAAAAAACGGAAGCCCATTCAATTGTTTGAATTGAATGCAAACATTTATATAGTTTATATATAAATATATATATAACTACTATATATAAAAAAAATAATAACTACTATTAACTAACTAAACTAAAAAAATAAAAATAAATAATAATGAATGTTTTATTTAAGGATATTTAATATTCTAAAATCCTTAACACTTACATTTAATTATTAATGAAACCAAAAAAAAAAAAAAACAAAAACGGATGAAAAAAAAACTTGAAACCCAAAACAAAAAAAAATATTAATGTACACTTATTTAATAAGATAAAAAAGGAAAAATATTTGAAAAATAAAATACAAAAATTCATAAAAATACAATTTTCAATACTTCAAACGTTGTTGTTATTTCAAAATGGGGGCTGGATGGGGATAAAACATCAAATTAATGAATCAAAAATTGTTTGCCATAATTAGACCATTTTTAGGGGAGGGTTAAAAAAGACACTATTTTATAATTCGGAAACCTTTCTATGCGAATACCAGTAAGGAAAGTAGTAAAGTCGGACTGTGCCCACTATATGATACCCTTCACCACTTTGGGTATATTCTACATATGTATCCTGAGAGAGGTTTTTAGTGCACCATCATGGTACAATTATAAAAGGTAAGAGCAAATCCCAGCTGATTTGATTCCAACGTAATACTAGTGTCAATATGAATTTGACAAATTATGTTTTTAAAAATCACCCAACAGGAAAATTGGAAACGCATACAATTTGAAATTGTTCTTTATTAATGTGCTCCCGTATTCAATTTACTCAATCTGCCTGCTGGGAAAGTTTGAGGAAGCAAACCTTCCTTGAAGGAATTACTCGCTACTCCCAGCATTGCCATATGTGTTTCACATATATATGGCAATGGCTCAATTAAAGGAAAGATGTGGAAGCGATAGAAATATAAATTTGATAGATTTTCATTCATGTTTTTCAATTTTTATTTTGAGGATTCGAAAATATTCCATTTTCAAAATAAAAATAATTTGATGATAATTTGTTTGTTTTTTTACAATTTTCTGTCAAATGAGTTGACACTAGTAGAACTTACAACAACAAATTTCCATGTGGTTGTTGTAAACAACACTTGCTGTTACCTTTTATTATTATACCATGGTGCACCATTTACCTTAAATAGGAAGAAAAAATATATGAGAGCTATATCTAAATCTGAACCGATTTTCACGAAACATAGTACACATCATTATAGACTCAATTCAGTACGCTATGCCAAATCGAATCGTGCAAATCGAAAGATGTATAGGGACTTTGGTGCACGATTGACCTTAAATCGGGCGAAAATATATAAGGGAGCTATATTTAAAACTGAACCGATTTCCACGAAACTTAACACACGTCATTCTAGACTTATTTCAGTACGCTATGCCAAATTTCGTTCAAATCGGAAGATATATAGAGTCTTTGGTGCACCTTTTACATTAAATCGGACGAAAATATATGTGGGAACTATATCTAAATCTGAACCGATATGCACGAAACTTAACACACATCATTCTAGACTCAATTCAGTACGCAATGCCAAATTTCGTGCAAATCGAAAGATATATAGGGACTTTGGTGCACCATTTACATTAAATCGGACGATAATATATATGGGAGCTATATCTAAATCTGAACCGATTTCTCCCAATTTCAATAGGGTTCGTCCTTGGGCCAAATAAATGAGCTGTGCCAAATTTCATCCAAATCGATTGATAAATGCGACCTGTAGATTGTCTACAATTTAACATCAACAGTCGGACGGACATGCATCAATCGACTAAGAAAGTAATTCTATGCATATTCTCAAAAGGAACCATGGTTTATCTCGTTTCCTTTTGCCTGTGCCACAGTGAGGTGAAGTGTACAAAAATATCTACTATTGGTCATTGTTAGCAATTATTGGAGAGCAGAGAAGTGACTAATTTCTAATCTAACATAATTGAGCTGAGAGTCCCCAAAAGATATATTCTAGAAGATCTACCATCAGACAATAAGAAATATTCTTAAAAGAAACTCAAAACAAAACACATTTAAAGCAAGTACAAATTTTATCAGTCGTTGTTGACGACAGATATATACCTCAGCCAATTGAATGCGGAGGTATGCGGTATAAAAACCTGGCCAATCATGAACAGTATACGTCCTTTTCGACTCAATTCAATACGCTATGCAACACATCGTGTAAATCGTACAAATATAGTGTATAGAATAAAACTTTAGAATTCCCCCTAACCATCCCTGCATCATTTGTAAAAATCGGTTAAGTAGTCGCTGAGTTATTTGCATTTGAATTCAACCATGTTCCGAAATATACCTATTGTTCGATGCTGGGCGCCTATTACCTGAAAATAAAAAAACACACAAAAATTGATTTTTTAAAAACCGCAATTTTTCTTTTTTTCATAATGGCTGCTGATTTGTAAAAAAAATATAGCATACTTTTAGGCCAAACGCATTTTCAATGTAGTCCAATTTATAAATTGATTGTTTTTAAAGTCCAAACTTACAAGCGTATAACTTTTGAACAGATAATCACATTTCAACCAAAATGGCGTCATATAAAAGAGTAAATAGTCTACTTTACTATATATATATTTAATATTACATTTCGTATTCATAGGTTTTAAAAGTATGAATTGAAATTCATATGACACCAATTTTATTTAAATAACTACAGAAGGTATAAAGTTATAGGAAAAAAATGAGGTTTACATTTTGGATAATAGATTCTTGAATCTATTCTGTCAATAGATGTCGCTGACGACATGTTTTTTGTCAGTGCTGCTAAATTTTGAAGAAAATCATTGGTATTTGATACAGAAATTATTCGAATAGAATTAATAGTTTATAACACACTCTATACGACAGCATCAAATATTGTTTGACAGGGTTGCCATATTGACAGAAATTTACAGTTTTCTGTGATTCTTCTTCATAACTTTTGATCGCGTAACAATACAGAAACAAATCAAATTGATATTTTTAGCTCATAATATCTTCTTTGTACACGGATTTCATAAGGTTTTACAGCACTAACAGAAAGTTGAAAAAACATAACTTCATATTCAATAACATGGCGTTTTATAAATATATTTAAACTACATTTACATTAGAACTTTTTGCCAGGTTAATCTACTTTATGACTATTTATTTGTCATATATTCAAAGGAACTGACAATGTAGACCCACTGGGTTAACGTAACCCGGCACAATGTAAACGCACTATATTTCACAATAATGCACACAGTTGTACCTTTCATATGACACCACTTTTATTTTAATATCAGCAATACGAAAAAAGTTATGACGAAAAGAAATGAGGTAATGCATATGCAAGATCGCGTCATCAGCGCCATCTATTGATGGACATGATTCAAATCAGCCACATCAGTTTTTTTCGAGTCGAACTTTCGAAGCAAATAACTTTTCAACAAAACTGGTATCTAATGCAAGCGTTAATAGTCTACTTTGCTATGACAAACCAAATCATTTTTAAAACACAACTATTACAGAGAGAAATTAGCGAAAACTTCAATACATACTTTCTTAGTTCACAAAAAGTATACAATCATAACTTCCATATACACCAATTTCATTTAAATATCTAATATAAAGTTATAGGAAAAACATATTAGGTTTAAATTTTCGATAATCCATTTTTTAGTCTACCGATTCAATAGATGGCGCTGACGCCAAATATTTACCAGTGCTGTAAATTTAACAGATGAACAAATAGAGTTTAAATTTTGCTTAAACGGTTTTCGGATCTACAGATGCAATAGATGGCGCTGACGACAAGTGTTTTCCAGTGCAGCCAAATTTACAAAAAAACAGAATTTTAAATTCCTCATAACTTTGGCATGCGTAACGTTGCAAAAATAATTCAAATAAAATATGAATAAATATTTTCTGAATATTTGAATAAAATTTGCCAATGTTGCAAAAAAAAAATAATAATAATAAAGAAAAGTGATGTAATGCGGGGTATAATTAACCTCTCGTCTATAGCTATTCTAGACGAGAGGTTGGCATTTCCAGTTTAGTCTTTATGAGAAAAACTTTACATTAATATTAATTATACCCCGCATTACATCACTTTTCTTTATTATTATTATTTATTTTTTTTTTTTTTTGCAACATTGGTCATGCTGTACGGCAAATTTTATTCAAATATTCAGAAAATATTTATTCATATTTTATTTTGAATTCATTTTTCCAATATAGTTGTTTAGTTTAGAACTCGGTGCTATGGACAATCAGTTTGTAATGGTCATCGGACCAATGCGGTTGTGAAAATTCGTAGCATCTGTCGAATATTTATTAAATAAAAGGAAAGTGTTCAATACTAATAATAAGGATATAAAAGGAATGTTTATAAAAAAAGGAATGTTTATCAATAGGATCTAAGGATAAACAAAAGTTTCTCAAAAGGAATATTAAGAATAATACAACTAACAATCGCTCGAAAACTAACATAAAGGATAACAAAGGATATTGTAACTAAATATCTCATTGTACTCGTAAATTCTTCAAGTGGACAGTATTCAATGGTTTATTTGTTATTTAAAATTAATTAAAATAACATAAAAATATTTAAAAAAAAAACACAATTATAACCAAATTTTATATGAAAATGGTGAAAAAAGGATGAACAAATAATTTGACAACCTGAGGAATATGTGTTTAAGAATTTAAACATGAAATATGTAATTAATTGGTTTAAACCAAAAAAGGACACGCGAAGAATGAAGAATATTCAACATTATTACAAGAGATTTATCGGGTTTAATTTTTTTTTCAAAAAAAGTTTAAATTTATAATAATTTAAAAAATAAAAAGGAGACATCATTTTCCCCAAGGATATACGAGTCCGTGAATGAGTTCGAATCAGAATATAATGAACAAATAAGTGTAATTATAAAGCTTGTAACAAGGTCATCTCGTCTGGAGTCATTGAAACGGGCTACACGTTGGGCGTTAATGAAACAAGGTCCTCGTTGGGAGTCACTGAAACGGGCTCCACGTTGGGAGTTAATGAAACAACGTCCTCGTTGGGAGTCACTGTACCAGGCCCCGCGTTGGGCGCCAATGTAACAAGGTTCTCTCGTTGGGAGTCACTGTACCAGACCCCGCTTTGGGCGCCAATGTAACGTTCATAAATAATAACGAGGATTTGGTTATTTTGAAATTCACACTTTATTACTACTCTACGAAATATTATCAGGTGGATACTATGTATCGTGTTTGAATGGAGGTTGTGATATGAGCGACTGCTTGTATTTTCTTCGCTCTCTTATACCCTTTCTGGGTTACAAAATTGTTTTATCGTTATCGATAATATTCTTAAGAGTTCGATATGATTCATAAATGTATGTACCATGGCCTATAAATAAGGTCACCAAGATAGCAATCGAAATCGGAAAACAGCTGTTTTTTCTCAAGTCTAATGTCAAAAATTTCGACTTTGTTTACGTTTTCATAATGGAAGCCAATTCACAATAATGCATTTTGACAGCAAACTTGAGAGGTATCGATAATCAGCTGGTCTCCCTTGGTGACCTTATTTATAGGCCATGGTATGTACAGTGTTTTAGCAAGATCTATTAATAAGGCCACCCAGGTAGCAATCGATATCGGAAAACAGCTGTTTTTTTCTCAAGTCTAATATCAAAAATTTGAACTTTGTTTACGTTTTCATAATGGAAGTCAATTCACAATAATGAATTTTGACAGCAAACTTCAATGGCTGCTGATATCCAGCTGATCTCCCAGGATGACCTTATCTATAGGCCTTGGTTTTAGCTATATTTTAAATTCATTTGTTTGTAGGGATGTGTGTGTAATAAGAGTTGCATTAATAAGCTTAAATCTAATAGGAAAAAAATAAAATAAAGAAAAGTTGTGTTGAGGTACAACACTCTGAACTGGTAGGAACTATGACCAACCGGGTTTATTTGCAATGATATAAAATAAATAAGAAGACAAAAAATAATATATATGGAAATATTCGGTATTTTAGGCACTGTAGTTTAGTAGTTGGTATTCTCAGTGAATACTATCAATATTTAATACCTTTTAGGTTAGCCCCGATATAAAGATCGGTATTTTGGGGATTTTCTGTACATTTTTTTTTAATTGGGTAGAAAAATAAGACGAAAAGATGCACTCGGATTAGAAAATAAAGGACGATCTGTGTTAAAGAAAAAATCCTCCATTCGATTTCGACTGATTTCTATTAATATTGAACAACAATGACTTGGTTAAAAAGAAAATACTCAATAAGAATATAGAATATTAATTGGAATATTTAATCAACTATTCAAATATATATTAGGCATATTTTTATAAACTTATCAAATATACAAGAAATAGCTCATATTTCTCTCATTATAAATAATTTCCATAAGAATAATAAATATTAATATTTACTAAGGCATGGCTTGAAAAATAATCAATTCGAATATTTAATGCACATTTCAATGTTATTATTGTTAAATTACATTTGAACTATGGCCAATGGACTATTTCGTAGACATAGGCGTAATGAATGTAATTTAAGATTTGAAAATATATAATACGATTATTATTCAAATAATTTTTTTAAGCACTCTATGAGCAAGGATTTTTTTAAAGAACATTGTTTTTGAGGACTAGGACTTTAAATTGTATATTTGTGTGTGGATTTTTTAAAGAATGAGTTTTCAATGCCTATATAAAGAATATTTTTCAAAGTCTAAAGGTTTAAATACAATTTTCAGGGTCCTGATTTAAAAAAAATAATATTTTTAAAAACCTAAAATAGTCGAGAATATTTAAAATAATATTTTTACAAGTCATAACTTAGGATTGCATTTTTTTAAAGAATATTTTTCAAGGCCTAACTCAATTTTTTTTCAAAAGTCTAAAATAGACGTCAATCTTTTAAACACTATGTTTCCAATATCTAAAATAGGCGTGCATTTTTAAAGAATATTTTTCAGGTGTTTTTTTATTATATTTATTTAAAGAATGTTTTTAGAGACATAAAATAGGAATGGATTAAAAAAAACATTTTTGAATGCCTACGGGGGCAGTTCGGAAAGTTCTTAGCCTAGCACGAAAATCCCGGTATAAACAGAAAAAAAGTTAAGTCCTTTGGACACTTCCATCTCAGTTATGAACACATGTTAAAGTTTGTTTCGATCTGGCAACTACTTTATATAGAAACACGTGTTCAAAAAAGATGCATCCGCAAATTTTTTACAATGAAAGCACACATTTCTAATTTGTTCCATTGTAAAAAAAATGCTGTTTCGTCTTGGGATGGATTATTTTAAGATGATTTTTAGAGACCCAAAATAGGCATTGATTGTTTTAAGATCATTTTTAGATACCCAAAATAGGCATGGATTGTTTTAAGATCATTTTTATAGACCTAAAATAGGGATGGATTGCTTTAAGATCAATAGCCGTGGCTGTTTAAAGAATATTTTTTTAATACAAATAACATATTCTTTGATATCTTCAGATTATACAAGAAAAAATCCCAACAAATTCCAATCATGTATATTGACGAGTTTTACAGTAAACGGGAACTATTCATTACCGGAGGAACAGGTAATACTTGATATTTTAATAAAGTTTTATAAAAATAATAAAAATTGCATATTTAAGGTTTCCTTGGTAAAAGTCTCATTGAAAAACTGCTACGCGATTGTCCCGGCATCAAAACGATGTATATGCTAATTCGGCCGAAACGGGGTAAAACCGCTATGGAACGTTTAGTGGATTACAAAAATGATCCGGTGTTTGCTCGTTTGCGTCGTGACCAACCAAGCGTTTTAGATAAGATCGTACCAATTGTTGGTGAATGTTCAGAAATTGGATTGGGTATCAGTCAAGAGGATTTGAATCGTTTGAAAAATGTCAGCATTATATTTCACGAAGCGGCATTTGTTAAGTAAATACACCTTTTTGTAAAATTATGATTTCAAAAATATTGAAATAATAAATTAAATATTAAATATCCCATTAGATTTGATAATGATTTACGCAGTTCGATTTTAATGAATACCCGAGGAACTTATGAATTGGTGAAAATTGCCCAAACCCTTAAGCACTTAATCGCTTTCATTCACTGTTCCACGGCATATATTTATCCATTTGGTCATGAAATTGAAGAGAAGGTGGGTGAATATTCTTTTTATTATTATTTTTTATTTTTGGAAATTAATTTTGAGAAATTTTATTTTACAGATTTATAAACTGCCTACAGATTGGCGTACGGCAATTAAGTTGGCGGAAACTTATGATGTTGAAACATTGGAAATTTTAAGATTGAAGTGAGTTTTTTAAAGTGTTATCTCTTTGACCGCATTCACTAGAATGGTGTCTTCTTTTTATTTCATCACTCTTTCTTCGTTACATTTGAATCTTATGATCTAATTGATAAACGGTAATCTATTACATGGTTGTATTTTGATGTCAATCTAAAAATATCTACTACATCTCGGCCAAGATCTATTAATAAGGTCACCAAGATAGCAATCGAAAACAGCTTTTTTTTTCAGTGCTGTCAAAAATTTCCATTTCAAATATTATATGGAAAATTTTTGACAGCAAACTTGAGAGGTAAAATCAAAGGTTTTTGTTGGTATTACATAGGCCATGGTCACCAAGATTGCATCATGATTTGAATCTTATGATCTAATTGATAGTCGGTAATATATTACATGGTTGTATTTTGATGTCAATCTAAAAATATCTACTACATATCTGCCAGCCATGACGGCCATGGCCTATAAAAAAGGTCACCATACTAAATTATACTACTTATATTCTACTATATACAATATAATACAATTTAATATTGGTAAGAGCGGCCCTAGGTGCCCCTAACTGAGTCTTCAGATTTCCTATGCCTTATATTGCAGGCTTCAATTACTCCTTCGTAAGGTATTTGTGTGATCTGGCAGTTTTCAATATCTTTTATCACATATCGGTCGTTCGGAAGTACTTTGCTTACTACATAAGGATTCTACTAAAAAATAATATTTTTTCAAGAGGCGTGGATTTTCAAATATTTTTCTAATGAATTTTTAAAGAATATTTGTTCAATGCCCTAAAATAGGCTTGAATTTTTAAAAAATATTTTTTCGATGCCCTAGAATAGGCGTGGATTTTTAAAGCTGCCTTCGGGTTTGATGCTTATATTCAAAAATTGCTCATATTCTTTTTAAATGAACTTATAAATATGTTTATTTTTTCCTTTTTAGATACACCGGTTTTTTCCCGAATCCCTATAGCTTTACCAAAAATCTTGCCGAACAAATAATTGCCGATCATTCCGATGTATTGCCGATGACGATTTTGAGACCCGTAGTTGGTAGGCAATAAAAAAATACAAAAATAAAATCTCAATCTCAAATTTAATAATTTATTTGCGCATGGATAGTTGCCCCCGCCTACATGGAACCAGAACCAGGATATTTCGATAATTTAAATGGTCCTATGGGCATTTTGGCGGCCGTGTCTTTGGGTGTTAGTCAAATGGCATATGTTAACCCCGATTTAAATTTATCACTAATTCCTGTCGATTTGGTAACAAGTCTGACCATTGGCAGTGGTTTTCGCTGTGGCATGGAAACACTGAGGTGGGTAATATTCGAAATCAAATTTTATTTTATTTTTTGATTTTTTTGAAATATTTATTTTTTTTTACAGTAAACCCAAATCGTCGCCATTAAAGCTGCGTATACAAACATTTGCCCCGGGAAAAATGTACGACTTTACAATACAACAGAGTACAAAGAAAATTGTGGAACTTGTCAAAAAGAACCCGATACAAAATGCTGTTTGGGCGCCATCTCCACGAATGACAACAAATATGTATTGGTATTTAATATGGCTGTTTTTGGTCCACATACCCATGGCCATAATCTATGATTTGATATTTGTTTTGGCGAAAAGGAAACCAATGTAAGTACTGAAAAAAATTAGAAAAATTGCCAGGATTTATCACGATTCCCTTTTTCGTATTTCTTTTAGTCTTTTGAAGACGACCCGGCGAATTATTTACACCGTGCGAACACTGGGTAAATTTTCGAAGAAATATTTTGAATTTCACAATGAGGGAATGTGGGATCTATATTATGCTACCATGGAGAATGATCGAGAGTAAGTATGAGTCAATGTTTTTTTTTGATATGAACCTGTTATCCTTGTTATGTTTACTATAATTTTTATTTTTATTATTATAGTCACCGTTTTTATCATGTTGACGCTATGAACATGGATTTCCATCACATATTTGATGGTATGTTTTGTTTAATTCATGGAGGAACTTCTTCTTAAAATACATTTTTTTTATTCTCAGGTACCTTGAAGGGCTTGAAAAAATTCATCTTAAAGGAGCCGGAAGAAGCCACCCCAGCAACCCGTAGACGTTTTCAAATGCTTCTTATGGCGGATCAAATTATTAAAATAATTTTATTTGTTGTTTGTGTAAAGTGGGCATGGAAATGGGTGCATTCATTTGTGTAATTTTGAAAAGAAAAGAGAAGATGAAGATGATGAAACAAAAAATAACAAATAAAAAAATTGAACAGAGAGGAGAAAATGGGGGGCAGTAAAATAAATGTTTTTTTATATGTTTGTTGTTTTAAAATGGTATTTATATATTTCCGTTTCGTAAAATCTGGACATTACACGGTCTGAGAAACCGAAGTGCCAAACTACTGCCAAATGCCTGGAAATTCCTTACAATATTTTCTTCTGCTCCTCCACTAGCGAATTTACAACGCGACAGCAAGGCCAATGCCTGCATATCATAGCCATGAACTTGAGGCCGAGCTAATTCTTGCCATGTTTCGGAATCACTCTCTCCTGAACGCCATGGTGCATGTATACGTGTTGTCTGAATCGCAGAAACGACATCAAATATTCTCCTTGTGGTTCCCAGCCAAGATCACGTACCTCACCTAAATGGACATCAAACGGTCTGAGAAACCGAACTACTGTCACTTTGGTTGTTAAATGCACCAATTAACTGTGACGATGTGCTTTGCCACTTTAAAGCTGGGATAGGTTTAACGTGGGGACAGGGTCGTCATAAAAATGTATGTTTCTGTAGGACTTTTACGATCGATCAGCTGTATGGCAGAGGTGTTCAGGATAAAATATATGTCAAAACGGATGGCTAATCAGTCGACGTTTTTTACTATTAGGTTGGAGTTAGATTAAGCACGATAACAGGTGGGTGGTCCGTAGGTTGGAGTTAGCTCGAAGAATGTACGAGAACGCACCCGATCAACTGTGGCGGCGCCCGAAATTTTCGGACTGCGGTTGGCGGTTTTTCAACCCCTCAGACGGCAGCGACGATGACCAACTCCGTTCTGTTCCAGCCAAGATATCGTTTTCAACCCCACCCGACAATACACCGACTTACAACTAACTACTTCCACAGCCCGTTTCCACCACACAGTGGTCTAAGATCCAAAACGTAAAAGCAATAGTCCATTGTATAAAAAGCAATAGGTTTGCTACAACCACAACAAAGGGCTCATTTTTCAACCCCACTCGACAGCAGCTGGTTCGTTCTTCACCCCACTCGACTGGACATCGAATTACAATTACTTCCACATCCAAAGACACGTTTCTCACATATATAGGCTTAAGATTCAAACATTCGGAATAGAGATAGAAGGTTTGGATATAGTATTCAATATCTAATAATTACAAATACAAATCATGGATACTAACATTCATAGATAGTGTCAAACAATAATAAAAGAATCCCTTTCTATTTTATTATCAAATTAAGTGGAGAGATAAAGCATTTACACAATAAAACTAATACATACAAGGGCTTTTTAAGCCCAATCAAATTACATTTTTACAAATTCAAACGATATATTCTAACTAGACAATCTTCACCACAACTGGCCAATTGATATTGATTTGATGCACTCGGTACCGGTCTAAATTGTAAACGTTTTACTGTCAAATGATGTGATTGTCTGCAAAGAGAAAATAAATTTTAATAATTATTAAAAAAAAAAACTTTTGAAAAACAAACTTACGATGTATTCATGGTCAACAGCAACTTCCATTTGCCATCAAAGGAATAAATATAAATGAAACCACTTTCACAACCCATGGCCACAATATACGAGCCATTTGTGTGTAGGGTCTGGGCAAATGCAACGGCCGTTATTGATTCTTGTTTCAATTCCAAAACATCCAAATTCTTCCAACCATTTAGCGATGTATTACTTTCAGCTTCCTTGGACCATACAACAACTTTACCCTCACGTGAAGAGGTTACAAAATATTTGCTATCATGTGACCAATCACAGGACCAAATAATACGTGTATGGACACCATTTGTTTTATCTGTTGTAGCGGCTAATTGATACTGGGCTACTTTATCACTGGATGGTACACGTTCGAAGAGAGACCATCTACGATCACGTGATACGGATAGCAAATATTGACCATTGGGTGAAAAACGCATTTGGGTAACTGTCAATTGATGGGATGAAAGTTTTTGTATTTGTTTCCAATTAGTTGTATTCCATAGAATGATTTGTGCATGTTCAGCATTTGTAGATTTACATGAGGAGGCCAATAGCGTGGCATCTGGTGATGAGGCCAAAGCATAAATTTCATAACCATGACCATAGAGTTTTTGAACTTCAGGCCATAGGGTGTTTTGCATTAAAGTCTCCTCCTGGGGTGGTGAGTCCAAGGTGATGGGTGTAAAATAGTTTTCAGGATATTCATCTTTAACATGGCGTTCGGTTTCCGAAGGGGTTTCAGTATTATAAACAGCCTTGTTTGAAAGACCCAATGATGGCACCGAGGCTCCTTTGGGTAAAGCTATAGAAAATAAAACGAAAAATGTTTAAGGATCCAATTTTTAAATAATTTTTTTTTTTCAGAAATAGAAATAATATTCAAAAAACCTCAGGTCATTTTTCCCATAGAAAAAAATTCTCACACTCCTCTGAGGTCTAATTTTTTATATAGAAAAAATCCTCATATGAGATTTTTCTATAAAAAAATTCCTCACGTCTGAGGTCGGTTTTTTTCTTTAAAAAAAAAGTTCGTCTGAAGTCGGACCTTTTTATAGAAAAAAATTACATAAGTCTGATGTTTTTATAGAAAAAATCCTCAGATGTGTCTGAGATTTTTTTTATATTTTGTTCTAAAAAAATGCACTTTTTTTTCCTCACATACATACGTCTCATATGAGATTTTTCTATAAAAAGAAAAATTCCTCACGTCTGAGGTCGTTTTTTTTCTTTAAAAATAGTTCTCAAAATAGTCTGAAGTTATAGAAAAAAAATTTACATAAGTCTGATGTTTTTTATAGAAAAAAATCCTCAGATGTGTCTGAGGTCTGATTTTTTGTATAGGACTGATTTTGTTCTATGAAGTCAGATTACCTAAAATGCACTGATTTTTTTCTATAGAAAAAAAAACTCACATACATACGTCTGATGTATAATTTTTTGTATAGAAAAAAATCCTTAGATACACATGAAGTCAGATTTTGATTCTGTAGGAAAAATTTATTTCTCAGATATGCATGAGATCTAATATAGAAAATATTCCTTGAATATGTTTGAATTCTGATTTTCTATAAAAAATATCCTCAGATAAGTCTGAGGTCTGATTTTTTAATCTTCTGATTTTTTATAGAAAATCTAATTGAAATCTTATTTTTAATATAAATTACTTACACTCCAACAAAGTATCACCCTCCTCATCATTTGCCACCTTTGTAATACGTCTAAAATTCTCAATGAAATTAGCCGATGCCTGGAAAGTCCTCACAATCTTTTCTTCTGCTCCACTGGCGAATTTATAGCGTGTCAACAAGGCCAATGCCTGCATATCATAACCATGAACTTGAGGCCGAGCTAATTCATGCCATGTTTCGAAATCACTCCCTGCTGAACGCCATGGTGCATGTATACGTGTTGTCTGATCCGCAGAGACGGACATCAAATATTCTCCTTGTGGTTCCCAGGCAAGATCACGTACCTCACCAAAATGACCACCGACAATTACTTGAGGCACCCAAATATGTTCATTGTCTTCACTTTGTTGCCACATATGGAAACCACCCTGATAGCTGTGGCCCAATATGGCTTTGCCATCACTACGAAATTTACCACCAAAGAAACCCAGGGAATTACCACCAACTTCACCCAAACGAACTTTTTCCATCCAAATGCCACTTTCATCCGAGGGCTGCCAAAGGATGAGCGTCTTATCAATGGATGCTGAGAGCAGACTTAAAGTATTATCCGGCGATTTGTGCCAGTGGACACCATATACCCAATTGTCATGACCAAACAATACGGATTCCAAACTAATGGCATACCATGAACTGGAGGAGACTTGTACAATTTTCTCTTCTACCCGTATCTCTCCCGTGGATTCATCCAACAAATTGAAAATGTCCACTTTATTATTGGTCACCTGTTCAGCACTGCGTGGTGCAATACGCCACAGACGTATGAAATTATCTTGCGATGAACTGGCCAATAACAAATCATCACCTTCGCGGACAAAATCTAAACCGCGTACCCAATCTTCATGACCCAATAGTTTGTGTAATGGTTGAAAGGTTAGCAGATCACTTTCTGCTTCAGACCACAAAGCAACAGTTTCATCATCCACAGAGAATGCCAATAGAATTTGTTCGGACTTTGGTAGCAAGGATAGGCGTAAAGTGAAACAAAATCCGGTGTTCAATTGAATTGTTTGTTTACATTCGGGTAAGGTTTCTGAGCCTAGACGGAATGACCATATTTTGATTGTGGAATCCGCAGCGGCAGTGGCAAAAATCCATTCTCCATTTTGACGTTGCACACCATCCACGGCATTTACTCCACTTTCATGGCCTTTAAGTTCAAAATTTTTAACATCATCGGGGTTTGTATAGTCCCATAAAATTGCCAATTTATCATCTGATCCCGAAAGGAATAGGGTTTCTTTTTCTTCGCCGAAGCTCTTTAGCCAGCGGACAGTGTTTACCCGTTTTGTATGCTTGACAAATGTATGGGTTATCTTTGCCGAAACTCCATTGATCTGTGGGGAATATAAAAATGTATTTAAGCTTCAAAAAATACAATGTTTTCTTATCGTTTACCTTTGGGTCGTAAATGGCCACCGCATTACAAGCCCCAAAAACAATGAAACCATTATTGCCCCAGTCGGCACTTTCGGTGGTTCGATTACACGCAATCGAAGTGTAAATATTCTCCACACTCATTGTTTTGATCTTGTCGGCTTTTAAATCAAAATATTCTGTTAGTTATTATTTGTTAAACAATTCAATCAATGACCGCCGTACCGCACGTGTAGGTTAATGTTATGTGGTTCAATTGAAGGATTCACTGAAATGAGCAACGGATCTAGATTAGTTATGAATGAAAAGTGTTAAAGAATTCATAGACATTGATTGTTATGAATAAGAAGATAAAGGAAACGAGACGAAAACCTATGCTGTTTACGAATGGTGTGAATGGGCGAGGTGGAAAAAACAGATGTTGACTCGATCTGGATCTCATCATTCGATATAATTTTTGCATATAAAACAATTCGTGGAGCCAGCGAATTTTTTCTATATAAAAGATTGTAACTCATGGGGATCTGCGAAAATTTTGGATAAAACACTCTGTCCAGGGAGCCTATGAATTCTTTATATAGAAAACACTATAAAAACTAGAAAACATATAGAAAACACTATAAATTCTGGAGGGAATGCGAAAAAACCTGTCAAGGGGGCCCGTAAAAAAGTCGCAATTTTTGGGGCCTGTGAATTTTTTCTATAGACAAAAAAAAAGAAATATTATATGAGCCGTTTATTTTGAAAGAGGTTTAAGACAATTTTTTCTTATATTGAAATAATTAAAATTTTGGGTTTAAATTTTTTTACAAAAAATTTGTTAAATGACTTTTGTTTATGGATTTGTGTACTTAAAACCAAGATTTGTATCAGGTGGTCAATTTTTAACAGTTATTGTCGGCTGAAATTTCGTTTCTATTGAAAAACTGTCATTCTTGGGAGTACAGAGATTTTTTTCTATAGGGAAAGCTATTATTTCTGGGGCTTGAGATTTACAAAAAAAAACTATCAGTTCAGCGATCGTACAAAATTGCTTTATATAGTAAAAATTTCATTCCTGAGCCTTGGAAATTGAATGAGGATATATTTTTAGAAAAAAATCCTAAAAATGATGCTTTATTCACTACTTCATCTCAGGTGAATGGAGAGCATTAAACGTCGTGTTATCATTCATCAGTGATTTGCATTATTATGGCGGCGTTGCATTTGTCAAAGCAACTTTGCTATTCTCATTTGGCGCCAAATGATTTATCCACAAAATAACACATTTATAATCAAATAATTCTCAAAAAAATGGACAATAAAAGCGAAAAGATTCGTAAGAAAAATATTCGTGATCAATTGAAGCGGATTAAACCAGGAGAATGTCAAAAATATGTGCGATTAGTAATCGATAGTCGCATTATGTCGGCACCTTATGGTCGTGAATTGATCATCGAATTAAATAATGCTGTGGCCAGTGGAGATTTGAAATATGAAATCCGGAACCTACCCCTCAAGGAATCTATTATATGGGAACGTAGTGTTGGCCAATTAACATTGGCATTTGGTGATGCCCCATTATCCGAAGAATGGCAACGAGAAAAACAAGTTCTCAAATTATTATGCCATGAAGAACTTCAGCTGCTGATCCGGAATAAAAATCTTGAACACTTGTCAGATGATTTAACAACAAAATATCCAAATATGCAATATATTGTTGCGTATCTATCCAATGATGGTGGTGGTAAACATGGTAATGCAGAAACCAATGCCTTGCTGGAACTACAGGTAATGCATCAATTACATGTTTTGGAAATTCCGAATTATGCCAAAGGTTTGGTTAGTGAATTGAAACGTTTAAATAAGGCGATAGCAGAGGCTCCGTATAAACAGCAAAAATCCGAAACAATGGAAACATTTAAGAAATTCTTGGCCAACGATAAAAAACAGTGTGTACGAGTTGAGGGTACAAATGGTTTTGGTCGTTTGTGGCAGCAGCATTTAAATCGTCTGCCTTTGGTCACTCTGGAAGTGGCTGAGACAATAATTGAACGTTATCCATGCCCTAAACTGTTGATAGCGGATTTGAAAAATAATCCCGATGCTGTTAAAGAAATTGGTGATTTGAAAATAAAACGTTCCGGTCCAAAGGTATTGCAGACAGATCGTCGTATTGGTAATGTCTTGGCTTATAAATTATATATGCTTTATACTGCGACCGATCCAAATACATTGATTTAATTGAAAAATTTGGAAATGGTCTTTAAGAATGAAGATACATTTTTTATAGAAAAAGTCGATAATTCTAGACCAAATAGTTATTTACGAAAATCTGAAAGGCCCGTAGGACTGAAATTTTTATATAGAAAAAATCCGCAGAACGGACAGAATAAATTCTCAGAACCCCTATAGAAAAAATTCCCAGGCCATCAAGATTGCTATGTTTTCATAAAAAATTCTCATGACTGTTTGTTTTTTGTATAGAAAAAAAAATTCTCAAGCCACCATGATTGCATGGTGGCTTGATGTCCACCATAAAAATGCCAAATTTATTGTGAGAAGGTCTGTTGGTCCTTAATATCAATCACTAAGGCTGGTTTTGCAAATAAAACTAATTTTGTATTAATTTATTCTAATTTATATTTTGTTTATTGATGTTTTTGTTTGTTTTATTATTATTGATATTTTATTTATTATTTTAGAATTCTAATTATATGTATACGCATCAATTAAATTTGATGATTGTGTCTATGTATAATAGGTAGGGGGTGGCGGTAATTCGTGATTAAAGATCTTATGTTGATATTTTGTCGTTATGGTTTACAATGGCTCGTTTTTTTTAATGATTATTTTTGGCTTTTGGTTTTTCGCTATATAAGTATGTACTAGGATTATGATTTATATGTCGATGGATATTTTATATATGTATTTTATGTAATTATAGGTCGTTCGCGGGTATGTGCCAATTTTTTAATTGATAATTTTTTTCTAAGTCAGTCGAAATTATTAGAATTTTTTAAATTAGTGTCGAGTGTCACTCAGATTATGTCTTCGAATATCAATTGTGATTATGGAAATGATTAGTTAATTTTTTCTCAAGACCCTCCTAAAAGTATATCCTTAAATTGTTAATTTTATGTGTGACCTCCACTGTCGAATTTACTTAAAATATATTAAAAATTGAATTTCTAAAAAAATGTAAGCTTCCAAAATCCTACATCTATGGTTCCCAAATCACACCAGTAATTTTTTTAATTTTTACTGGTAAAAATTATTATTTTTATTTTTTTTTCGAATGGAATTACAAATTCCGAATGCGCGTACACATTTTAGAACGATTATATGGGTATTTTTTCTACTTAATCTAAATGAGATAGGAGAGAAGGCAAACAAAACAAGGAGAATTTTTTACAAAAGTTTTACAAATAGACAAAAGAAATTAGGAAGATAAACATGACAAAGAAAGTCTGGCGAACCGACTAAATGTGATATTCTACACCACTTTCTTTGATACAAAATATAGAGTCGGTACAAATTTGTTTGGAGTCGTTTTCACTACAGTGGTGTTTACGATCGGCAACGACGGGAGTCTCACTTTATATCACTATGTAATAATAAATTTTAAAATATATTGAAATAAAGCAATTTATCTGACATTAAATGCAATATCGGAATCGATTTCCTTGAAATCAATTCATATTGGACAATTTTTTTCAAAGAAACCAAAAAAAAGTAAATTGAAATAAAAATGGTTATCCTAATGGATTATCATAATGTTTTCCTAATGGATGTTGCTCGGATCAGACGATTGTTAAGTAACATGATTCTCAATCCAAACGAGCAAGAATACGTCAAGCATCGGAAATGTCGTCAGGATCAAATCAAGTCACCTCTCAAAATATATTTGCTAGGAGACATTGATGTCCTTTTCGAACCCTCAGTTCCAAGAGCACAATCATCTCAACCACTTACCGAACCAAATGTAGAGAAGGAATCTGTCGCCGCTCCTATAAAAGAATTCCCATCGAAATCGGGTAACAATCTTAAAGGTTTCTGTCCCCCTATTTTATAGTGGTGTAGAATATTTTTAAAACATCTACAGATGTTTTCCTAATGTATAATGCTCGGATCAGACGATTATTTTGTAATACAATATTTATAGCGGTGTATAATATTTTTAAAACAGAACACATCTCTATCGCTGTCCATATGAATCGAGTAGGACTATGAATGATGATGATTATGACTTATTTATATATATGTATGTATAATGTGACACTTATAAATGTAAATGATTTTATCTGTTTGTAGTGATTTTTGTTTGGTTGTTGTTGTGTGTGTGTTTTTTACAATGTAGCCAATATGCGTGTAAAACCCAAACACGCCGAAACTACTGTCTGTCCCACGCCCCATACCATTGCATATATCGGTGACATGGGCAGGCTAGAGGCACGATGTACAAATGCTATAACCGCACTGCTTATTATACCACTTAATGCTGGCGACAGGAAGCCCATGACCAAAATTAATATTGAAAAGAAACGACCGAATTTATGTTTACGCAGCGTTACAAACGCCACCAGCGCGGCACATGTGTGTATAAATATCGATGAAAACAGTGCCCACAGAAATATATGATACCACATTTCACGGAAATTATCGAGACGACTCTGCGATCGCAAACCCATAACATCGGCAATTGTGTCCAATTCATCATCATCGATGGCCGACATGACGAATGCAGAAAATCGCCTACCACCACTGGCGGGGAATCCTCCCGTCTCCGCGGATGTTAGAAATAATGACAACAGTTTGGCGGTTAAAGATGACGACGAGGAGAGGCTTAATGTAAGAGAGGTAACAGCCAGTATTCGGAGTACGGAACCTTTTAACAATTGTCGTATAATGTTGATGCTGTTCGGGGGTTCGTTCCTGATTGCACTTAAATTTAGATTTTACTAGTTTGTAGAATGTTGAATATCACAATAGGAAATGGTTGTTGTTGTTGAGGATATAGTGTTAGTTTCAATGACTTGCCTCGCGATGTCTTGGGTATCTCTAATCAAATGGTTGTTTCCACAAAATGCCGTCGTATGCTGCTGCTGCTATAATCACTGATTTCCAATAATGCTTTACTATCTCGTCTTAATGAGGACGCCGCCGCCGCTAATACATTCGTCTTCTTGGATTGATAAGCCCTCAGTTGTTGTTTTGCCTTATGATGAGTCGTCGTTGTTGTATACAGTAGCCTTCTTTGCATTATTACAAATGATGATTGTATTGATCTGTAAGAGTGTGTGATAAGGGGACAGAGGGAATAACTAACAATTAGGGGACATAATTCCAATTGTCCATACCTAAACGCCAACCAGTTATATGGTTTTTAGTCCTTTGTAAAAATGGCCTTGGTAGTTTGTCATAGCCTTGTTCGCTTGCTAGCCTTCTATTGTGTATAGCGAAGTAGTAGTTCTGCTCTATTTTTTTTTTCTTCTAAATAAATTTATTTGATTGACTATTTGGTTGTTATTGCTTTTTGTTTATCTAGTATTTTAGGGGTTTTGCTTGCTTTATAATTTGACACTAAGTTATTTCCATATATACCATTTGTCGTCGTTTATTGGGGTTTATTCGTTTCGTTTTTTTGTATTCTATTTCGTGCACCAGCAAAATATTTTTACTAAATTTATTGCATTGTTTTGCAAAATATAATTAATTTTTCTGACGCCTTCTACTGAAAAGCAAGCAAGAATGACAAGAAGATCGATAAAAAGGCTGATAAATGTGAAAATCAAAACAAAATGACAAAACTGAAAGGAAGGCCACAAGGTGTCTACAGATCGATATGGTGTTTGTTCAAAAACAGCTGAGTTGTGAGGTTGCCACATTACGGTGCGAATAGACGAGACATTGGAATAACGGCGTGTTTTCATCAACATCGAATTTTATTAATATAGTAAAGGTAGTAAAAGGGAACATTTTTTAAATTGCTCTCAGAGTACAAAATAATTTGAAAAGTTCCGATTTTTTATAAATATGGTTTTTTTTATATAGCTAAAGCTCTGGTGTTATGATTTATGGATTTGTAAAAAATATTTTTTCGATGGTCAATAACAATCGCATGGGCTCATATTTACAATTATTTGTATAATTTTTCCTCCTTCGAAGAACCCAGAATGTAATCAGACCCTATGATTGGGAAATTGCTTCAAAATCCTTCAAGAAATCGAAAATGTGAAGATATCGCTATATAGGGGCTACACGGCGCTATAACGTTCAATGTTCCAAGAATCATTTCGTTTTGAAAATTCGACTAGTATGATAATTTAAAGATTTAAATTACAGCCAATTCGGTTGATCCAATTTATTTTGGATCCAATTTTCAACCTAATTAGCAATCTATTAAAAGTTTAACCTTATGCAATCACTATTGTGACGGTAAGAAGGAAACGGACGATAGGATGTGAAGTAGAAACAAGCCCTGAGGTCCTCTGGGCTCAGGCAAGAATACCTGTAAGTCGAAAACTGACAGACTACCGCTCTGCGAACTTAAACATGATGTATTTTCATGCCTTCTCCGCATGGGCGTTATCGACGAGAATACCCTACTTTAGACAGCAGCAGAGTTTTTCATCTGTCCTTCAATTTAATGAAAGTCTCCCTTTAGTTCGCCCTATAAAAGACTCCCTCAGTAAGTGAATGAAAAGACTATATTCATCTCGTCTATGAAAAGAATCGCTTCATCTGTATATGAAAAGACTCCCTTAAGCTCGCCCTATGAGAACTCCATCAGACAGTGAATGAAAAGACAATATTTAGCTCGTCTATGAAATTACCTTGAAATGTATACTTTCAGCTTGTACATAAAAATTGCATTCAGTACGTATATGCTTTCAACTCGTCTATGAAATGTCGATCTTCAGCTCGCTTATGAAAACCCTTCTGTTAGTTCATCTATGAAAGGATCCCTTCATCGCATCTATAAAACAATTTACTTTGACTCTTCCATATAGACTTCAAATAGTCAAAAAGGGATACATTAATCAAATTTTTGCAAAATTATATTACAAAATAACTTTTCGTATAAACGGTAGTATATGCTTTAATATAAATATGGTTTAATAATTGCACGAGATTAAGTGCGTGATTTATTTTGCTATATATAAATTGTGTTACACTTGTTTAGTATCACATCATTATAACTAGTGTGGCAACACCAAAAGCCTTGTGTAACGCCGATTTCTTCTATTGACAGCATTGTACTATAAGCCGGAGGTTAAATAGGCGCGTAGTCTAGAGTAAAATTCGACTTTTCGATTTTCGCCTCTGAATATAAAGTTGAATTTTGCGTCATTCGATTTTATTCCACTTGCTCAAAGTCGATTTTCAACTTATGCCGACTAATGCAATTTAATTTATAATCAATTACATTCCAAACCCAAATTTTTAAATTGTCACACCTTAAACAGCTGATCGTTTTATGTCAGCAAACTTCTGCGTCGTCAACATGCATATAACAACGCCGTCACACATTAACATTTCAGTATGGCTCGGTTCTCTGACTGCAGATGATGTGAGTGTATGTGTTGAATTGAAAACAATACGGTTCTCATTTAGTCTCCATCGCACCTCATTCGTTCGTTTATACCACTTTGAGTTCATCTTTATCAGGCATTTTGTCTTCTCCCATTCGTTAACATGTGGAACGTTTTTCAATTTTTCTTCAGTCGGTGAAAAAGACTAGAACAAGCGAGCAAGAAGGTTGGCCCGAACAAGGTTAAATTTTTCATTAGGACTTAAATTTTCGCCCAAAGGACGCTAGTAGCTGCAAGTATTTAATAAAAAATGGAAAAAGAGAAAGATTATGCTTCCGATTCGGATGAAAGTGATGAAGATTTCCGTCCAGATGCCGGCTGCGATTCGGTTAGTGAAGAAGAATCCAATGGTGAGGATTCTGTGGTGGAAGGAGATAATGACAATGAAGCTGATGCCGAGCCTAGTAAAACCCAGAAGAATGTCAGAAAGAAGGGTAAACGACTAACAAAGAGGCAAAGTAAAAATAAGAGGAATAAAAAGGATAACAATTCCGATGATGATGAGGAGTATGAAGATGAGACTGTTAATCAAGCATCGCGCAGATGTACCCGACAAACCGATGGTGACCTAACAAATGGTAAAAAAGTAATTGAAAAAGACACATTGGAATCGGATGAGGAGGATAAATCAAGGACAAATTCACTGTGGGCAGATTTTTTGAAAGATGTCAATCCGGCAAAGGTGACAAAGACCACCACAAATGGTTCGGCAACAAAAGTCGAAGAAAATTCTAGTTCCTCAAATGGTGAAACAAAAACCAAGAAAGATGATGACAATAATTCAAAAGAGTCATCATCGTCGTCGTCGACAACAGTAAAAACTGTGGAATCAACCAAAGACGAACCACCGAAGAAGAAAGTCACTGTCACCGAGGTATTAGATTTTGCGGGTGAAGAGGTACGCATACAAAAGGAGGTGGATGCTTCGAGTATTAAAGAA
This sequence comes from Musca vetustissima, assembly GCF_032173495.1. Classification (NCBI taxonomy): domain Eukaryota; kingdom Metazoa; phylum Arthropoda; class Insecta; order Diptera; family Muscidae; genus Musca; species Musca vetustissima. Next base: position 384,869 of record NW_026883244.1, on the reverse strand, counting down.
AATCAAGCTGTGGTCACAGCGGCACCTAAAATGCAGCCATTTGGACGTATTATGCCAGGAGCTGGCATAAAGCGGCCAGCAGGTTCAGGTACTTCAGGTGGTGGTATTGGTTCCCTACTCAATCAAATTGGCAAGAAAAAGAAACTATCCGTTTTGGAAAAATCTCAAATGGATTGGAAAAGTTTCAAATCCGAAGAGGGTATTGAGGAGGAGCTGCAGACCTTTAATAAGGGTAAAGATGGGTAAGTAATTGTTTCTTCTAAAGTTTTGAGGCCCTGAGGACCAAGTATTTTCTATAAGAAGACGAATTTAGTTTTTTAGTAGATTTTTTAGAAGTTTTTTAGATTTGCTTCAGCTATCTTTGAAAAAAATGCCCTGTACCTCGTTTATGAAATTCAGGCCGTCTATAAAAGGCATCCCTCCAGTTCATCTATGAGAAGATTCTTTACTGTTCGTCTATATAAAGGCTGCCTTCAGCTCGTCTATATATAGACTCGACTATAAAGATTTCCTTCAGCTCGTACATAAAGACTTCCTCTTCTATAGAGACTCCCTCCAACTCTTCTATAAAGACTCCCTCCTGCTCTCCTATAAAGACTTCCTCCAGCTCTCCTATAAAGACTTCCTCCAACTCTTCCTTAAAGACTCCCTCCAGCTCTTCTATAAAGACTCCCTCAAGCTCTTCTATAAAGACTCCCTTGAGCTCTTCTATAAAGACTCCCTTGAGCTCTTCTATAAACACTCCTTTCAGCTCGTCCATAAACACTCCCTTGAGCTCGTCTATAAAGACTCCCTTCAGCTCGTCTGTAAAGACTCCCTTCAGCTCGTCTGTAAAGACTCCCTTCAGCTCGTCTGTAAAGACTCCCTTCAGCTCGTCTGTAAAGACTCCCTTCAGCTCGTCTGTAAAGACTCCCTTCAGCTCGTAAAGACTCCCTTGAGCTGCCATTGAACAGACTGCCTTTAACTTGTCTTTTAAAAGGCTGCCTTCCTTCAGCATGTCTATATAAAATACTCCCTTCAGTCCTTTTATGAAAAGACTCCCTTTAGTTTATTTTAAATATACTCACGTCTATAATAAGGCCCTTTAATTGTCTTTATGCTCGTCTATAAATACTCCCTTCAGTATGACAATAAAGATTCCCTTCAGCTCCTCTATAAAACTATCTTCAGCTCGTCTAAAAAGACTCCATTCAGCTCGTCTAAAAAGACTCCCTTCGGCTCGTCTAAAAAGACTCCATTCAGCTCGTCTAAAAAGACTCCCTTCAGTTCGTCTATGAAAAGACTCCCTTCAGTTCGTCTATGAAGACTCCCTTCAGTTCGTCTATGAAAAGACTCCCTTCAGTTCGTCTATGAAAAGACTCCCTTCAGTTCGTCTATGAAAAGACTCCCTTCAGTTCGTCTATGAAAAGACTCCCTTCAGTTCGTCTATGAAAAGACTCCCTTCAGTTCGTCTATGAAAAGACTCCCTTCAGTTCGTCTATGAAAAGACTCCCTTCAGTTCGTCTATGAAAAGACTCCCTTCAGTTCGTCTATGAAAAGACTCCCTTCAGTTCGTCTATGAAAAGACTCCCTTCAGTTCGTCTATGAAAGGACTACCTTCAGCTCGTCTATAAAGACTCCCTTCAGCTCGTCTATAAAGACTCCCTTCAGCTCGTCTATAAAGACTCCCTTGAGCTCGTCTATAAAGACTCCCTTCAGCTCGTCTATAAAGACTCCCTTCAGCTCGTCTATAAAGACTCCCTTCAGCTCGTCTATAAAGACTCCCTTGAGCTCGTCTATAAAGACTCCCTTCAGCTCGTCTATAAAGACTCCCTTCAGCTCGTCTATAAAGACTCCCTTCAGCTCGTCTATAAAGACTCCCTTCAGCTCGTCTATAAAGACTCCCTTCAGCTCGTCTATAAAGACTCCCTTCAGCTCGTCTATAAAGACACACATCAGCTCGTCTATAAAGACTCCCTTCAGCTCGTCTATAAAGACTCCCGTCAGCTCGTCTATAAAGACTCCCTTCAGCTCGTTATAAAGTCTCCCTTCAGCTCGTCTATAAAGTCTCCCTTCAGCTCGTCTATAAAGACTCCCTTCAGCTCGTCTATAAAGACTCCCTTCAGCTCGTCTATAAAGACTCCCTTAGCTCGTCTATAAAGACTCCCTTAGCTCGTCTATAAAGACTCCCTTAGCTCGTCTATAAAGACTCCCTTAGCTCGTCTATAAAGACTCCCTTAGCTCGTCTATAAAGACTCCCTTCAGCTCGTCTATAAAGATATATTAATCTATAAAGACTCCCATCAGCTCGGATATAAAGACTCCATTCAGCTCGTCTATAAAGACTCCATTCAGCTCGTCTATAAAGACTCCATTCAGCTCGTCTATAAAGACTCCATTCAGCTCGTCTATAAAGACTCCCTTCAGCTCGTCTATAAAGACTCCCTTCATCTCGTCTATAAAGACTCCCTTCAGCTCGTCTAAAGACTCCCTTCAGCTCGTCTATAAAGACTCCCTTCAGCTCGTCTATAAAGACTCCCTTCAGCTCGTCTATAAAGACTCCCTTCAGCTCGTCTATAAAGACTCCCTTCAGCTCGTCTATAAAGACTCCCTTCAGCTCGTCTATAAAGACTCCCTTCAGCTCGTCTATAAAGACTCCCTTCAGCTCGTCTATAAAGACTCCCTTCAGCTCGTCTATAAAGACTCCCTTCAGCTCGGCTATAAAGACTCCCTTCAGCTCGTCTATAAAGACTCCCTTCAGCTCGTCTATAAAGACTCCCTTTCTCCAACTCGTCGATTAAGAAAAATATTTTTAAGGGTAGCTTTATTAAAGAATACCATAGATTTTTTTGTGTCTAAAATGTTTTTTTACTAAATTATATTTTATTGTTTTTCTTTTTTCCAGGTACTTGGAACGTCAAGACTTCTTGCAACGTACTGATTTACGACAATTTGAAATTGAAAAAAGTCTACGACAATCTTCACGTCGTCCTCTCTAAGCTGATTTGATATTTCCTTTTTCGAAATCAGGTTAATCCAACAAAAGTTCAGGTATAAGCAACTACTATATAGTCCATAAATCATCAAATCGATTATTACAATTGATCGTACATTATCGTATCACATCAAAGAAATTAAAAAGTTAGCAGATTATTATTTTTACCTACTCTATAAATAATTGTACAATTATACTTACTATGTATGTATAAAACACAAAAAAATGTATTTTTTATTTTTATAAAAAAGCAAATTGTATTCCATAATTTTAGTTATGCAGACACCATTATTTTTTTATTTACAAGAAAAATCATAGACGTGTTCATTCTTTTGATTATAAATATATATTAATTATAAAGCATTATTATATAAATATACAATATGATTATATTTTATGAATACATAAATATATACTATAAAAAATAATAATAAAAGCTAAATGAACAATTATACGTAGTATTTTTGATTATGTCTTAAATGATCCATTTAAAAGAATTGCTTTGAAGTTTAATTAAAACAAAATGAGCTCAAATAGAACCAAGGATTTATGGTAGGTGGATTCACAAATACGTTCCCTTCAGATAGTCAATAAAGACCCTTCATCTAGCTTTTAAATACTCCCTTCAGATCTTCTATATAGAATGACTTCATCTCGTCTGTAAAGACTCCCTTCAGCCCGTCTATGAAAAGACTCCCTTCAGCACGTCTATGAAAGTGACTCCCTTCAGCTCGTCTATGAAAGTGACTCCCTTCAGGCTTGTTCATATTGATCCTTTCAGATCGTCTATGAAAAGACTCCCTTCAGGCATGTCTATGAAATAGACTCCCTTCAGCTCGTCTATGACAAAGACTCCCTTCAGCTCGTCTATGACAAAGACTCCCTTCGGCTCGTCTATGAAAAAGACTCTCTTCAGCTCGTCTATGAAAAAAACTCCCTTCAGCTCGTCTATGAAAAAGACTCCCTTCAGCTCGTCTATGAAAAAGACTCCTTTCAGCTCGTCTATGAAAAAGACTCCCTTCAGCTCGTCTATGAAAAAGACTCCCTTCAGCTCGTCTATGAAAAAGACTTCCTTCAGCTCGTCTATGAAAAAGACTCCCTTCTGCTCGTCTATGAAAAAGACTCGCTTCAGCCCGTCTATGAAAAAGACCCCCTTCGGCTATTCCAAAATGACTCCCTTCAGCTCGTCTAAAAAGACTTCCTTCAGCTCGTCTATAAAGACTCTCTTGAGCTCGTCTATAAAGACTCTTCAGCTCGTCTAAAATACTCCTTTCACCTCAGCTGGAACGGAGATTAGAATTATTTCTGTTAAACAAAATCCACTATCCATGAAAACTCTTGGCCCACCCTCAATGGGTTAATGGAACGTGCACCATGCAGCTGATCTTTAGGAATTTTTAGTAGCCCATAAAAACTATTACTATTGAAGCTATGAATGAACGAATGAATGAAATTGGTAAACAGATAACATACAAAAGCCCCCAATTTGGTAGCTTAACAGCGTCATATGTATCGACGTATGTTTGTAACAGGGGAAGCTATGCAATTACACGACCGCGATCGCGGCAGCAGCAACGAATCAACGACCGAACGTCTTGACTGCTTCTGTTGCTGCGGCTGCTAAAAAAGACACAGACGAATGTGGCCAAAATCAAAACTTAAAATCCATAGCAAAATGTTAAGACTTATTGGCGGCTCATAACGGCATTCGGCAGTCAGTTGCTAAACGTCTTTACACAGAGGAACCAGCAGTTAGCGGGTAAAACAAAGAGATTCGAATTAAAAGAAATAAAAAATAATATGGCAAATTAAGAAATACAAAATAAAATATAAAAAAGAAAAAAATTAATGAAGAGGATTTTTAAGTGCAAAAATATAAAAAAAGTGAGAAAATGGAAAATTAAAATAAAGTTGCAAAAAAATATTACCGAGAAAAAGGTTTTAATTAAATCATGACCACAATGAAGTAATAATAAAACAATAAAAAAATTGTTAAATAATTGTTATAACAAAAAAAGATTAAAAAATAAATAAACCTCGTTTTTTGGGTGTTTGAAAAACGAAAATCGTTTGTTCGTCCATCGTTTTGCAAGTTTTTCCTTTTACTGGGTGAAAGTTTTGATAACTTAGTTTTTAACTTAAAATAACAAAAAAACCGAAACATAAACCCCTTCGCTAAACTATCGACAAATAAAAACAAAAGCAACAATAATTTCGGTTGTGTGATTTTTTTCTTGTTGGCTCTTCTTTTAAACTAAATTAAATTTGTTTTTGTTTTGCCATGGAAGACTTGTGAATTTGTGACGTTATTAAAATTAATACCACGAAAAATTAATAATAAAAAAATTACACAGTGATACAATTTCAGATGAGGGTGGACATTTTTCGTATAGTAATTGCTGCAGAACAGGGGTCTGATTTTTATCTATAGAACAAAATAACTCAGATCTGAGTTCGGATATTTTTCTATAGAAAAAATGACCTCAGATCTGAGTTCGGATTTTTTTTCTATAGAAAAAATGACCTCAGAACTGAGTTCGGAGTGTTTTCTATAGAAAAAATGACCTCAGAACTGAGTTCGGAGTGTTTTCTATAGAAAAAATGACCTCAGAACTGAGGTCTGATTTTTTTCCTATGGAAATAAAAAATATTTCAAAAATGAGGTCAGATTTTTTCCATAGAGAAATATACGTCAGAACTGAGTTCGGGTATAGAAAAAATATCTCAGAACTGAGATCGGATTATTTTCTATAAAAAAAAAATACCTCAGAACAGAGGTTCATTGGTTCTCTTCAAAAATGATCAATATCGACCCACGTCTTATATAACCCCCATATAACGGTACCTCCCGTATGTCGGTATTTTCAGCATATTTTCAACCGATTTGGCTGTAATTTGATATTTTGAGTTATCATTGGAAGATTTCTATCAAAAATCATCAATGTTGGCCCAAGTTTTGGTGTAGCCCCCAAATAACGGTACCTCCCAATTTCAGTATTTAGGGGACACGTTTTTTAGGAGACACGTTTTTCGACCGAATTGGATGGTAATAATGTATTTTGGAATCTCTTTCGGTGCTCAATCTTCCTACCAAAAATTATATATATATTGGTCCACATTTTGGTAAAGCTTCTATATAGCGGAACCCAACTTATGTCGGTATTTTGGGAACATTTTAATATTTTAGGTTCTTAATGGTCGTCAAATATTGCTACCAAAAATTATCTATATTAATTCAGTTTTTAGGATAGCCACCCTATAGCAGAATCTCCTAAATTTTAATATTTTGGGGAGCTTGGACATGTTTTTCAACCGATTTGACTGAAATTTGGTATTTTGGGTTCTCATTAAGTGACAAATCCTTTTATCAAAAATTATAAATATTGATTCATTTTTAAGGGAAGTCCACATATAACGGTACCTCCCAATTTTCGAAATTTTCAATTTTCGGGATTATAGGCGCATTTTTCAACGAAATTTGCTGTATTTTTGATATTTTGGATTCTAATTAGGTTGAGAATCTTCCTACTAAAAATTATCTGTATTGGTCCACTTTTTGGCATAGGTCCCATACAACAGTACCTTCCAAATTTTGGGGGAACTTGAACACGTTTTTCAACCGAATTGGTTGGTTAATTTTTTAGGGTAGCCCCCTTCCAAATTTCAATATTTTGTTTTTCAATCGAATTAGCTGAAATTTGGTATTTTGGGTTCTCATTAAGTGTCAAACCTTCTTATAAAAAATTATAAAAATTGATCCATTATTAAGGGAAGTCCACATATAACAGTACCTGTCCATTTTCGAAAATTTGGGGATTTTAGGCACATTTTTCAACCAAATTGTCTGTAATTTTATATTTTGGACTCTCATCAGCTGTCAAATTTTCCTAATAGAAATTATCAATATCGGTTCACTTTTTGGTAGAGTGGAGTTTGGACCCGTTCGTGGAGTTTGGACCCGTTTTCCTACTGAAAATTATAAATTTTAATTGATTTTTAGCTATAACAGCATTATTAATGGCAATGTCATGGTAGATAGATGGGCAAACAAGTAATTCAAGGTCTCTACATAGCCCCCATACAAAGGATTCTCATCATTTTTTGCATTTTCGAGGTCATAGCCCAATTTTCCATTTTCCTCCTGGTAGCAATTTACCATGACATTGCCTCCATATAAAAGTCCCGATTGATTTTAGATATTTTGAATCACTATCATCATGGTAGAGTGTATGAAAAGTTCGGTGGAATTGTGGCCTGTGATTTTTTTACCTTCTCACGATTCTTAAAAAATAACCTAAATTACCTCAGATCTGTATTTTTTCTGTAAAAAATCTTCTCATCTTCTCATCTCATCTTCTCATCTGAAACCGAGGACTAGGATTTTTTTAAAGAAAATTAAAAAAATAAGTTTTTTCTACAGAAATAACTTTTTTCAGATGTACTGCGATCTGTGATTTATTTTAAACAAAATATTGATTTTGGAACTGAGGTCGGATTTTTACTATAGATATTTTCTCTATATTCTCTATAGATAGGTCGGAATTTTTGCATAGGAAAAAAATCTCTCAATGTGAACTGATGCCTTTAACGTTTTTTCAAAGAAATTTAGTTTTTGTTTTGTATTCCTGTAGTCTAGTGTAACATATTTCAATACGAAAGTAAGTGACTAAAAATTACAAGAAACTTAAAAAAAACAACCAAAAAAAATCTCGACACTGTTGTTGTTGTTACCTTTCAAGCTACTATAACTACTACTACTACTACTACCGCCATCGGTGGATATTGGTATTGGTGGTGCGATTGGTACTGGTTACAACTGCAACCGAAAGTGTATAACGAACGCCAAAAAAAAAAAAAAAAAAACAATAACAAAAACAAAACACAGTTTTCTTTAATGTAATTTGGCCAAATTCATTGAATCGTGTGTACACACAAACATACGTACAAAGTTACATTCAACATTTATCTACATACATACACACATATAAATTGATGATTATTATCATTGTTGTTTGCCATATAGACATGCGGCAGTTCCATTATTTTTAATCACCGTGATCGTTCGTCGCTGTCGTATTTGTTGTGGCTGTTGTTAAACGTCGTCACAAGTGCGTGCTGTGATTGTGCATTGGAAATCGTTTTAATATTCCCAAATCGAATTGACACAAAAAAATTGCAGTCTACCTATCTAACGTTCGGCGGGCAATTCGTTAATTTGTGAGGAAAAGAAAAAAAAAAAAAAATAACGAAAATAAAAAACCTAAAATTTGAATTAAATTTATAATTCATCGTCGTAACGAACGATTACATTCGTAGTTGGCATCGACTTGGTCGTCATCATCATAAACGCCAAATTACCCGAACATCAATCCCAAATATCATTATCCTCACCAGCGTCGTTTTGTCAACGAATTTTTAATACTGAGATTAAGGTATGCCTATATTTTGTTGTTGTTTTATTTATTTTCTTTTGTTTTATTTAATTTCTTAATTTATTATTGATTATTATTTTGTATTTCTATTTAATTTAATAATTACATAATGTAAATAACTTTTTCACACCTAGTCACAAATTACAGTATTTTTATGATCGATAATCGATAAATGCAATTTGTTTTATGGAATTGTTTGTTTATTGTGCGATCAACACTCACCATGTGGAGAGATTGGTGGATTTTTTATTTTTCTTCCCTCCAAAAATTTTCAATTTGGGTTTATTAATTGGGGTAGCGTCCATATAGCGGGACCTCCCAAATGTAAGTATTTTGGGTAGCTTGGACTCGTTTTTCAATCAAATTTGCTTTAATTTGGTATTTCGGTTATTGGTAATTAAATATTATAAATTTTTTTAGGGTAGGCCCCTTATAAGGACCCCAAATTTTCGGAATTTTGAAGATTTCAGGCATGTTTTCAAACCTGATTGGCTGTATTTTTGATATTTAGATTCTCATTGGGCTGAGAATCTTCCTACTAAAAATTTTCAATATCGGTCCACGGTTTGTTATAGCCCCCACATAACGGTACCTTCCAAAGTTTTGGTATTTTGGGGATATTGGACACGTTTTTCAACCGAATTTGGCCGAAATTTGCTATTTAGGGTTCTCATTAAGTGACAAATCTTCCTATCAAAAATTATAAATATTGGTCCATTTTTAAAGGAAGTCCGCATATAACGGTACCTCTCAATTTTCGGAATTTTGGGAATTTAGGCTCATTTTTCAATCAAAGTGGCTGCATTTTTGATATTTAGGATTCTCATTAGGTTGAGAATCTTCCTACCAAAAATTAAAAATATTGGTCCACGTTTTGTTGTAGCCACCATGTAACAGTACCTTCCAAATTTCGCTATTTGGGGGAGCTTGGGCACGTTTTCCAACCGAATTGTCTGAAATTTGGTATTTTGGGTTCTCATTAAGTGTCAAATCCTCCTACCAAAATTATCAAAATCGGTAAGTTTTTTATTGATGTCGATAATCAATAAATGAAATTTGTTTTATGGAATTGTTTGTATATTGCGATCAAAACCCACCTCGTGATCAGTTTGTTGATTTTTTTTTTCTAAAGACTGGTAAATTATGTTTCTAAAAAAAATGTTTTTCAATATCCCCAAAATTTCCCCAATATCCCAAAAATTGAATTTAGGCTTCGGTAGTTTATTGACAATTATTATTTAATTACGACATCTTTTAGATATTTCCTTTGTAAAACGTTTTTATTTTTGCCGCCACTGATGTTTCATTTCAAGCAAAAGACTTAAGACAGCAACACGTGCTCAATGGTCAAAGTGTTAAAATTGAAGAAGAAGCGTTTGTGTCTTAAGTCTTTTGTAGAGGTATGTACATTTTTTAACCCTTTCAGTGTTTTTACCGAATATATTCGACATTTAACATTACTCTCTTCCTTTGCAATTTTTCGGTTATCCTATGTACCGTTACAGTTGATGTCTATATTTTTGCTGAAATATAGACCAAACTGTCCGAGGGTTAAAATAAGAATTGATTTTTTCTAAACTCTGGACCTTCATATGATTTTTAGTACAAAATTTTAGATTTTTATTCCGACAAAAATTTTCTTTGACACTGAAAGGGTTAACGATTGATATTTTTTATTTATAAAAACGTGTTTACTATATTTTTTTCAACATAATTGTTCATGATCACATTGAATTATGTTTTTTTTTATTGTTCCAAATGTTTTGTTTTCCAATTTTATTGTCCAATTTGTTCATTACGACTTTGAGATGAAATCTGTGAGAAATGGCTGTGTTGACACTTCTTGGGATTTAAAACAAAAGACTTAAGACAGAAGCACGTGTTCAGCTAATATAAAAGGAGTGGATTTTTAAATAATTTTTTCAACATCCTTCAATGTTGATTCAAAAAAAAAAAAAATAATAATAATAATTTCTTAAAATAAGACAGAGATTTTTAAAATAGTGTTTTTTTTTCAACGAGGGTAAGCGGCATGGGTTTTTATAAAAACTATCGAAGGCCTGTATTTTTTTTAATATTTTTTTGTAACAATTATCCCCACCTCGGAAATAGGGTCGGAAATTAATATTTCGATGAGTTACAAACAGAATGACAAAATTAATATAAAACAAATTTTCAACAACTATCAAAGCTTCAAATATAAATAAATTTTTTTTTAATTTTTTTTTAACAATTTTTAATGGTCTGGATTTTTCTAAAATAATTTTCATTTTTTTTTATTTATTTAAGAATATTATGTTTAAAAACTATTAAAGTCTGGGATTTTTTAAACTCAAAATGGGTCTAATTTTTTTTTAAATATTTTTTTACAACAACTATCAAAGCATGTATTTTTATACCCTACACAACTATGTTGTCAGGGTATTATAGCTTTGTGCAGCCCCAAGAGTTTGTTACGCCGCTAAATACTGATCCTAGACCCACCTTTAAGTATACCGATCGTCATATCTCGACTAGATGAGTCGATCTAGATATGTGTGTCCGTCCGTCTGTCCATTACGATTTGTAAACACGATATAGGCCACAGTTATTGACCAATCTTCATGATATTTTGAATGTAGGATGGCTTCTGGCCAATGAAGACCCCTATTGTTTTTGGTAAATATCGGTTAATATTTAGAGGATGAAATGGACCAACAACTTTATTTTTATCTAATTTTCTGGTCGCTCCCGGGTCTGCAATTATGACCCAAACATCACCATTTTTTAAATGGAGAAGGGGATTGGGCCAAAGAATAAGCATGACTGTTTTCATAAAGGTCGGTCAATATTTAGCGGGTCAAATGGACCCTGACTGACAAAATTTGTATTTTATAGAGTATATATTTACTCCTGAAGGACATAGAACCGAGAAGTTGATAGTATATCCAAGAAGAGTGTTTGACCTTTAATTTGATACCAATTATATTGTCGTATGTAGTCGGATGTGGGAGTTACAAGTAAATATTTACAGGTGCTTACATGTTCAGATATTATTTAATAAACCATTACCACCCTAGAGGGCGGATATATAGCGTTGATAGCTTTGAAATTTTCCACGAGGTTCCAGTTATGGTCAAGGTCGATGCCTATAATTTTCGGTATGAAGTGGACCGAAAACTTAATTTTTTGTGAGTTTTTCGTGTTGATCTATAGGCCACAATCCGAACATCACAACACAATCCACGGTGAAGGGAATCTGGATAAGTAATTAGAAGGGCTGTACTTAATATGGGGAATATACGGGAATATATATGAATATGGGGAATATCAGTGTAAAGAAGAGATGCTGTTGACCTCTGATCGGGCAAGAGAGTGCAACTATTACGAAATATTGTCTTGGCTGGGATTAAAGCTCCGCAGAAAGTTAGAGTTCCGTGGTAGTTGTGTAGGGTATCGTATGGTCGGCCGCGTCCGATTATACTGCTCCGCTCACTTGTTTCAATTATATTTTTTCCAACAACAATGAAAAGCTTGGATTTTTTTAAAAAATATGTTTTCCAAAAACTATCAATTTAATGAAAGTCTTGAATTTTTTTCAACGACATTGAAAGACAAACATATTTTTCCAAACGGGGGTGCAAAAAAAAAAAATGCTTAATTTTTTTAATAATATTCTTTCAAAAGCTTCTAAAAATAATTTTGTGGATTTTTTCTTTTTTTTAAGAGTCGAGCTTGATGATCTAAGTTTTGCAATGAAAAGGAAAGCCAGGAGTAGAACCTACGTACCCACCATTATGCGACGCGTTTCGCCGTTTGTTAAGCGGCTCATCAGGCATATTGGGCTATGTGGCTTTACAAATGTCGTACGTTGATAACTTATATTTATTCCGCCCTGATGCGAAACTTGCATATGCGAATTAAATTCAAATTTGTCAAAGTTCGACATTTGTCTTCATTCTAGGAACAGTCCTTTTCAAAGCAGATTTTTGTTGTAGCGATGGATAATTAATCCACACACCTACAATTGCTTCCTGGTATACACATGTTTTTGTGCAACCGTTTTTTTTTCAATATATTTTTCTCAATAACAATCATCATATAAAAGCCGTGGATTTTTTGAAAATATCAAATAATTTATTTCTTCAAATCTGAGAACTGATTTTTATTTCTTTTTTATTACAGGGTAAAGTAGTTTTCTTTTTTATTGAATGGTAACCGAAGAAAACATTTACGCTTAATGCAATCACTTTCCAGTTTTAGTATATGACCTAAATATTTTTAACTTGTTTACCAAAAAATAAAGTACAAAAAAATAACCAATACCGTTGTAATATGTCTACACTTTTGAGAATGGCCACTTGCACTTAAGACTTCACATCGAACATCGACAAGAAGTGGAGAAGGTAAAGAAAGAAAGGTCATTACTTATTTAATTTTTTTAAAGAGTCATGCTGACGATGACCTAAAGTTAATAACGGTCATCATTAAATGTAATTTTGAGGTTTCGAAATGTTTGAAATAAATGTAACATGTTTTCAGTGAAATTGTTGAACATTCTGTTAAGAAAAATGAAATGAAAATAAATAAAAACAATTTTTGTGTGGAAGAAAGGGGGAAAAAATTTGAAGCAATAACCCACACGGGAGACTTTACAGGCGAATAAAGGGTAAATGTTTAAAAACATTTAAATTCACGCCATTGATAGCTCTTGCAAAAAATATTTTTTTTTAAATTTTGAGACCTTTGATTGCTGTTGTATAAAAAATTATAAAAATATAAAAAATGCCTTTATTTAATTTTTAACTTTGATATGACCTCACGACTGTTCTATTTATAGAAAATCTATTAAGTATTTTGTTTGTTAATAATATTTTTTCTTTTATTCATCATCATTTCAAATATTTTTTATGGATGAAAAGTTAAATAACTCACGTGTAATTAAACTTTGAAAATATTTGTTTGTTGGAGGGACACTAGAATTTATAAATTGTTTATAGAGATCAACACTTAAATAACCATTAGTGGATTGCGTTTCTTTTTTAATATAAAATAATAATATATAGTGCATTTTTAGATATTAAACAGTTAGTCGCATTGAGAGAGCCTTTTAAAGTAGCTTAAAAAATTAAGTTCGGAGTGATACATTGTGAATTTGAAAATCAAAACAAACGACTTAAGACACAAACTGAGTAAACAAGTGAGATGTGGATTGCCACTATCAATGAATTGTATTTTTTACATTTTTTACATAAAAATATCAATTGTCAAAAAGTCTTAAGACACAAACGTCGTTTCCTCTTTTCTTTTTGAACCCACATTTAATGGCATCACGTGCTGCTGTCTTTAAACTTTTGTCTTTAAAACAAAACCAGTGGCGGTAAAACAAAACATTTCTCAGAGATTACATCTCGAAGACGTTATTATTGCGACTGAACAATAAAAAATACTTAACAATACACATGTGGAAAAATATAAAAACGACATGTACATGTGATCATGAAAAACAGAAACAATTATGTTTTACAAAATAGGCCTTATAAATGTTATACAAAATGTTATGTGGCATAAATAGGGAAGTAAAAAAATATAGTCTTTAATAGTTGTTGAAGGAAATATATGATAATCTTAAAAAAAAACAAAATTGTAAAAAATTAGCGCTAATGAAAGTCTATGGAAAAAATTTGTATAAAATCGTCGCTAATAATAGTCTATATCAAATATTTTTAAATATCCACGCCTGTTTGAAGTCCTGATTTTTTTAAATCCACGCCTGTTTGAGACCTAAAAAAATATATTTTCTGAAAAATCTACGCCTGTTTGAGGCCATGAAAAAATATTTGTTCAAAAATACACGGCTATTTGAGATCCTGATAAAAAAAAAACTTCGTTATTCGTTAAGAAATACACGCCTCTTATATATCTTGAAAAAAATATTCTTTAAAAAATCCACGCCTCTTATATATTTTGAAAAAATATTCTTTAAGAAATCCACACCTCATATAGGCCTTGAAAAAATATTCTTTAAGAAATCCACGCCTCATATAGGCCTTGAAAAAATATTCTTTAAGAAATCCACGCCTCATATAGGCCTTGAAAAAATATTCTTTAAGAAATCCACGCCTCATATAGGCCTTGAAAAAATATTCTTTAAGAAATCCACGCCTCATATAGGCCTTGAAAAAATATTCTTTAAGAAATCCACACCTCATATAGGCCTTGAAAAAATATTCTTTAAGAAATCCACGCCTCATATAGGCCTTGAAAAAATATTCTTTAAGAAATCCACGCCTCATATAGGCCTTGAAAAAATATTCTTTAAGAAATCCACGCCTCATATAGGCCTTGAAAAAATATTCTTTAAGAAATCCACGCCTCATATAGGCCTTGAAAAAATATTCTTTATGAAATCCACGCCTCTTATAGGCCTTGAAAAAATATTCTTTAAGAAATCCACGCCTCTTATAGGCCTTGAACAAATATACTTTAAGCAACTCCCGCCTCTTATAGGCATTAAAAAAATATTCTTTAAGAAATCCACGCCTCTTATAGGCCTTGAACAAATATACTTTAAGCAACTCCCGCCTCTTATAGGCCTTAAAAAAATATTCTTTAAGAAACGCACGCCTCTTATAGGCCTTGAAAAAATATTCTTTAAGAAATCCACGCCTCTTATAGGTATTTAAAAAATATTCTTTATGAAATTCACTCTTATAGGCCTTGAAAAAATATTCTTTAAAAAATCCACGCCTCTTATAGGCCTTGAAAAATATTCTTTAAAAATCCACGCCTCTTATAGGCCTTGAAAAATATTTTTTTGAAAAATCCACGCCTCTTATAGGCCTTGAAAAATATTCTTTAAAAAATCCACGCCTCTTATAGGCCTTGAAAAAATATTCTTTAAGAAATCCACGTCTCTTCTAGGCCTTGAACAAATATACTTTAAGCAACTCCCGCCTCTTATAGGCCTTAAAAAAATATTCTTTAAGAAACGCACGCCTCTTATAGGCCTTGAAAAAATATTCTTTAAGAAATCCACGCCTCTTATAGGTATTTAAAAAATATTCTTTATGAAATTCACGCCTCTTATAGGCCTTAAAAAAATATTCTTTAAGAAACGCACGCCTCTTATAGGCCTTGAAAAAATAATCTTTAAGAAATCCACGCCTCTTATAGGCCTTGAAAAAATACTCTTTATGAAATCCACGCCTCTTATAGGCCTTGAAAAAATATTCTTTAAAAAATCCACGCCTCTTATAGGCCTTGAAAAAATATTCTTTAAGAAATCCACGTCTCTTCTAGGCCTTGAAAATATATTCTTTAATAAACGCACGCCTCTTATAGGCCTTGAAAAGATATTCTTTAATAAACGCACGCCTCTTATAGGCCTTGAAAAAATATCCTTTAAGAAACTCACGCCTCTTATAGGTCTTGAAAAAATATTCTTTAAAAAATCCACGCCTCTTATAGGCCTTGAAAAATATTCTTTAAGAAATCCATGCCTCTTATAGGCCTTGAAAAATAATCTTTAAAAAATCCACGCCTCTTATAGGTCTTGAAAAAATATTCTTTAAGAAACGCACGCCTCTTATAGGTCTTGAAAAAATATTCTTTAAGAAACGCACGCCTCTTATAGGCCTTGAAAATATTCTTTAAGAAATCCATGCCTCTTATAGGCCTTGAAAAAATATTCTTTAAGAAACACACGCCACTTCTAGGTTTTGAAAAAATATTCTTTAAGAAATCCACGCCTTTTCTAGGCCTTGACAAAATAATCTTTAAGAAATCCACGCCTTTTCTAGGCCTTGAAAAAATAATCTTTAAGAAGTCCACGCCTTTTTTAGGCCATGAAAAAATATTCTTTAAGAAATCCACGCCTCTTATAGGCCTTGAAAATATATTCTTTAAGAAATCCATGCCACTTCTAGGCCTTGAAAAAATATTCTTTAAAAAATCCACGCCTCTTATAGGCCTTGAAAAAATATTCTTTAAAAAATCCACGCCTCTTATAGACCTTGAAAAAATATTCTTTAAAAAATCCACGCCTCTTATAGGCCTTGAAAAAATATTCTTTAAAAAATCCACGCCTCTTATAGGCCTTGAAAAAATATTCTTTAAAAAATCCACGCCTATTTATAGGCCTTGATATTCTTTAAAATATCCACTTTAAAATATCCACGCCTTCTGTAGTAGAAAAACATATTTTCTCCCAAAAAAATTTCTCTAGACCTTTCTTTAGAAAAAAACTGCAAATGTGATTGACTGACTAATGCCACAAACAAAGAAATTTATTTACCAAAAAAATTTAAATTTTAAAGTTTTTTTCTTACTAATTTGTATAACAAACTAACTATTTATTATAAAATAAACCAAACATAAAAAAAATTTGCATACATTGCCTATTACCATTAAAAAAAGAGAAATAGGCAAAAAATGGAAAGCTCTCCCTCCCCTCAAAATCTAATAAACAAAAATCGTTAGTATTTTTGAATGAATCCAATTTATGTTGTGCAAAATTAATACAGATCGTAAAATAAACATGAACATAACCACACATATTTACATATATGACAATGAGATGAATAGACATATCTCCCCTTCTCTCCCTTCTGCGATACATTTTAACACCTGAAAGAAATAACTATTTGCATATTTGTTGGTGACACAAAAACGAAGTAACTTTTTTAGCACACAGTGAAAGTGATCTATTCCACGACATGGATGAAAGAGGTATCGATGACATCGTCTAACGATACCATTGTTAGCAGCAGCAGCAACAAATGAACGGCCGTCCGGCCTGCCGAATAATATGTAATGGTAATGGTGGTATGGTGACATTTTATTTGTCATCTATTTTGTAGAGCTTTGTTACGAATCAAAGGAAGTTTTTTTTGTAGCAACGTGAAGTGCTGAATAATTGTCACGCGTGATTGAATTTTCTTTATTCGAACGGTAGGGCCTATTCAATCATTGGTATTGAAATTTGTTTTGTTTTTGTAACTACCAATAACTCCCTCGATTATTTGTACGGTTGTGTTGTTATTTATATGCGATGTGCTTCATCTTCGTTCAATCAGCCATCAGTCTATTCACAACAATGTTGTTATAGGTGGATGACTTGTTTTTTAGATATCGGCATTCGTACATTACCCCTGTGGCAACAACATACTCGACATGAGAGTTTTATTTTTCTTTGAAAAGTGGGAGTATCAACATTTTTATAAACAACAATATACGAGGCTAGTTAATGAAATATTTTTATACCCTACGCCACTATGTTGTCAGGATATTATAGCTAGGGACAAGAGTTTGTAACGCCGCGAAATATTGGTCCTAGACCCACCTTTAAGTATACCGATCGTCATATCTCAACTAGCTGAGTCGATCTAGACATATGTGTCCGCCCGTCCATCCGTCTGTCCATTATAATTTGTAAACACGATACAGGCCACAGTTTTGGACCATTCTTCACGAAATTTTGCGTGTAGGATGGGTTCTGACAAATGAAGACCCCTATTGTTATTGGTAAAGATCGGTTAATATTTTCTGATTTTCTGTCCGCTTCAAAGACATGGAGAAGGGGATCGGGCCAAAGACCAAGCATGCCGGTTTTGATAAAGATCGGTCAGTATTTAGCGCTTCAAATGGTCCTGACTTTTATGTGAAAAATGTCAAAATTTGTATTCTATAGCGTATATATTTACCACCGAAGGACATAGACCCGAGAAGTAGATAGTATATCCAAGAGGAGTGGTTGACCTTTAAATTGATACCAATTATATTGTCGTATGTACTCGGATGTGGGAGTTACACTTTAATATTTACGGGTTCTTACATATTCAGATATTATTTAGTAACCCATTACTCCACTAGAGGACGGAATTATAGCGCTGATAGCTTTGAAATTTTCCATGAGGGCAACACCTATAATTTTCGATGATGAAGAGATAATAATATTGGGATCAGGTGGACATCGTTGTGTTTTTTTCGAGTCAATCCATAGGCCACAATTGAGAGCTGAACATCACAACACAACCCACGGTGAACGGAATCTGGACAAGTAATTAGAAGGGCTGCACTGAATATTTATCATATTTGTTGACCTCTAGTCGGTCAAGAGGGTGCAAGTATCGCGAATGTTAGATTTTCGTGGAAGTTGTGTAGGGTATCATATGGTCGGCACTTTGGTGCACTATTTACATAAAATCTGACAAAAATATATATGGGAGCTATATCGAAATCTGAACCGATTTTCCTGAAAATTAACACACATAATTCTAGACTTTATTCAGTACGATATGCCAAATTTTGTGCCAATCGAAAGATATATAGGTACTTTGGTGCACCATTTACATAAAATCGGACGAAAACATATATCTAAATCTGAACCGATTTTCACGAAACATAACACATATCATTATAGACTTTATTGAGTACGCTATACCAAATTTCGTACAAATCGAAAGATATATAGGGACTTTAGTACACCATTTACCTTAAATCGGACGAATATATATCTAAATCTGAACCGATTTTCACGAAATTTAACACACATCGTTATAGACTTCATTCAGTACGCTGTGCCAAATTTTGTGCAAATCGAAAGATATATAGAGGCTTTGGTGCACTATTTACCTAAAATCGGACGAAAATGTATATGGGAGCTATATCGGTATCTGAACCGATTTTCCCGAAACTTACCGCTCATCATTCCACACTCAATTCAGTACGCTATGCCAAATTTTGTGCAAATCGAAGGTTATAAAGGAACTTTGAAAGATATATAGGGACTATTTATCTAAAATCGGACGAAAATATATATGGGAGCTATATCAAAATCTGAACCGATTTTCAAGAAATTTAACACACATCGTTGAAGTCTTTATTTAGTACGCTATGCCAAATTTCGTGCCAATCGAAAGGTATGTAGGGACTTTGGTACACCACTTACCTTAAATCGGACGAAATTATATATGGGAGCTATATCTAAATCTGAACTGATTTTCACGAAACTTAACACACATCATTCTAGACCCAATTCGTTACGCTGTGCCAAATTTCGTGCAAATCGAAAGATATATAGGGACTTTAGTACACCATTTACCTTAAATCGGACGAAATTATATATGGGAGCTATATCTAAATCTGAACTGATTTTCACGAAACTTAACACACATCATTCAAGACTTTATTCAGTATGCTATACCAAATTTCGTGAAAATCTAAAGATATTTGGTACACCATTTACCTTAAATCGGAGGAAAATATATATGGGAGGTATATCTAAATCTGAACTGATTTTCATGAAACTTTAGACACATAATTCTAGACCCAATTCGTTACGATGTGCCAAATTTCGTGCAAATCGAAAGACATATAGGTACTTTGATGTACTATTTACCTAAAATCGGAGGAAAATATATATGGGAGCTATATCGAAATATGAACCGATTTTCCAGAAACTAAACACACACCATTCTAGACATAATTCATTACGCTGTTCCAAATTTCGTACAAATCGAAAGATATTTGGTACACCATTTACCTTAAATCGGAGGAAAATATATATGGGAGGTATATCTAAATCTGAACTGATTTTCATGAAACTTTAGACACATAATTCTAGACCCAATTCGTTACGATGTGCCAAATTTCGTGCAAATCGAAAGACATATAGGTACTTTGATGTACTATTTACCTAAAATCGGAGGAAAATATATATGGGAGCTATATCGAAATATGAACCGATTTTCCAGAAACTAAACACACACCATTCTAGACATAATTCATTACGCTGTTCCAAATTTCGTACAAATCGAAAGATATATAGAGACTTTGGTACACCATTTACCTAAAATCGGACGAAAATATATATGGGAGCTATATCTAAATCTAGACCGATTTTTCCCAATTTCAATAGGGTTAGTCCTTGGGCCAAATACATGATCTATGCCAAATTTCATCAAATTCGGATCATAAATGCGACCTGTACTTTGTTTACAATTTAACATGGACAGACAGACAGAGGACGGACGGACGGACATGCATAAATCGACTTAGAAAGTGATTCTATGCATATTCTCAAAAGGGGTCATGTGTCTATCTCGTTTCCTTTTGCCTGTTACAAACATATGCACAAAGACATAATACCCTGTACCACAGTGGGGTGAAGGGTATAAAAATCCATTCTTCATTTTAATATTAAAATATTTTTTTCAAACAAATATTTTTTTAATCCCCCTCTTGTTTTAACTTTCCATTAAGACATCATAATCCATAAATGTTATATTAATATGCTCCCTTCATAACATTTATAATTTCAAAAGGAAATGGTTTTAATGGCTCTGATCAAAATTGAGAAATGTAAGCCATTTCAACATTATAGCTCCCTTCACTGTCGTTATTATCATAAATGCATTAACTCCCCATAATACCGCTCTCAAAAAAGTTAATTTAAATTATTGCAAAGATTTCGTGTAATAAACCCACTTAATTTGCAAAAATAAATTCAATCCCTTCCGGAATTATTAAAAGAAAAACATATACAAGAAAGAAAAACAGCGTTCGTTTCCTAAGTCTTTCGTTTAAACACACATATTAATTAAAACTGAAACAAATCTATATATATAAAAGAGCTTAGTGTTAAGTGAGTGAGTGAGTGAGTGAGTGACTGACAGATCATCGCCCAGACGAAACGGCTAAAGCTAGAAGCTTGAAATTTTGAGTGTGGGTTGGTGTTGGTGTGTAGGCGTGAGATAAGGCTGGGTTTTTGGAAATTCGAACTAGAAGGGTACGAAAAGTACTAAAATGTACCAAATATGGTACCCTTTGTATTAGGCGAACGGGAAGAGCTAGAATTCTGAAATTTGGAATGTGGGTCACTGATGTAAAGTTAGGAAGATGTACAAAAGCGTTTTTGGAAATTCGTACTAGAACGGTACGAAAAGTACTAAAAAGTACTAAATGTGATACCATTTGTATTTGACGAACTGGTAGAGCTAGAACTCTGAAATTTGGATTGGTGGTCGCTGAGTGTAGGATATATGTATCAATGGGTTTTTGGAAATTCGAACTATAAATATCCGAAAAGTACTAAAATGTACTTAATTTTGTACAATTTCGTAACATGTGAGTTGAAAGAGCTAAAAACTTGAAATTTGGAATGCGAATTAGGGATGAGATGTAGAGTCCATTTAAGGAGATGGTTTTGGAAGCGTGTACTCATGTGTACGAAAAGTACTATATGATACAATATTTGGTACAAATTTAATTTGGAGATTAAAACCGAGCTGGAATCCTGAAATTTGAAATTAACATTACCGTCGGAGTGTAGGATTGGGAATGTACGTAATTTTGGAATTTTTTACCCAGTTTCAGTAATTTTTATTCATGGGTACTAAATGGTACTAAATTTGGTACAATTTGAATTTTATGCAAACCAATAGAGCTAGAATCATGAAATTTGGAGTCAGGATCACTGTAGGGGGTAAGATCGAGATATGTAGGAAGTTTTAAAATTTTTTACTAATGTGTACTAAATTTGGTACAATTTGAATTGTGGGTGAACCCATAGAGTTGGAATCTTAAATCATGGATTTAGGAACACTCTGGGGGTGAAATTTTGGGTTAAGTGGGACGTTTTGGAAATTCGTACTACTGTGTACTAAATTTGGTACAATTTGAATTGTGAGTGAACCGAAAGAGTTGTAATTCTGAAAGTTGTATTTAGCATCTCTGTTTGGGGTAAGTAAGAAGTTTTCGAAATTCGTACTACTGTGTACTTAAACCGATAGAGTTGGAATCCTGAAACTTGGATTTAGGATCACTGTGGGGGTGTAGGATTGGGATATTTAGGAAGTTTTGGAAATTGGTACTACTATGTACTAAATTTGGTACAATTTGAATTGTGGGTGAACCGATAGAGCTGGAATCCTGAAACTTTGAGTTAGGATCACTTTGGCGGTGTAGGATTGGGGTATGTAGGAAGTTTTGGAAATTCGTACTACATTCGTACTAAATTTTGTACAATTTGAATTGTGAGTGAACCGATAGAGTTGGAATCCTGAAACTTGGATATAGGATCACTGTGGGGGTGTAGGATTGGGGTCTGTAGGAAGTTTTGGAAATTCATACTACTGTGTACTAAATTTGGTACAATTTGAATTGAGGGTGAACCGATAGAGTTGGAATCCTGAAACTTGGATATAGGATCACTGTGGGGGTGTAGGATTGGGGTATGTAGGAAGTTTTGGAAATTGGTACTACTATGTACTAAATTTTGTACAATTTGAATTGAGGGTGAACCGATAGAGTTGGAATCCTGAAACTTGGATATAGGATCACTGTGGGGCTGTAGGAAGTTTTGGAAATTCGTACTACAGTGTACTAAATTTGGTACAAATTGAATTGTGAGTGAACCGATAGATTTGTAATCCTGAAACTTGGATTTAGGGTCACTGTGGGGTTGTAGGGTTAGGGTAAGTTGGAGGTTTTGGAAATTCGTACTACTGTGTACTAAATTTGGTACAATTTGAATTGTGAGTGAACCGATAGAGTTGTAATCACGAAACTTGGATTTAGGGTCACTGTGGGGTTGTAGGGTTAGGGTAAGTTGGAGGTTTTGGAAATTCATACTACTGTGTACTAAATTTGGTACAATTTGGATTGTGAGTGAACCTATAGCGTTGGAATTCGGAAACTTGGGATTAGGATCACTGTGGAGTGTAGGTTTGGGTTAAGTAGGAAGTTTTGGAAATTCGTACTACAGTGTACTAAATTTGGTACAAATTGAATTGTGGATGAACCGATAGAGTTAGAATTCTGAAACTTGGTTTTAGGATAACTGTGGGGGTGTGGGTTTAGTAAGAAGTATTGGAAATTCGTACTATCATTATGGGGGTGTAGGATCGGGGTATGCCGGAAGTTTTGTTGGAAGTAGAAGGATACGAAAAGTACTAAAATATACCAAATATGGTACCCTTTTTATTAGCGAACGGAAAGAGCTAAAATTCTGAAATTTGGAATGTTGGTCACTGATGGAAAGTTAGAAAGATGTGCAAAAGGGTTTTTGGAAATTCGACATATAAGTGTACTAAAGGTACTAAACTTTACAGAATTTAGTTCCTATTGTATATATATTGAACATATATAGCTGGAATCTTGACATTTTAAATGGAAAACATGTTGGGAAGTGGTGTTGATGTACGGAAATGGTTTAAGACATTCGTACTTATGTGTATAAAAAGTGTAAAATGGTACTAAATTCCGTACTATTTACCTTCAGTTGAGTGTGTAGAGATGGAATCTTGATAATCGGAATTAGCTTTAAAAAATCGTACTTATTTGTATGAAAAGTACTTAATTGGTACTAAATTTGGTGGAAGTTGGATTTAGGTGAACAGATAGAGCTGAAGTCTTCAAATTGGGAATTAAAATGACTTTTGGAGTGTAGGACTGAGGTAGATTATGCAATTCGTACTTTTTGGTACGAAAGGTATATATGGTACTAAATTTAGTACAATTTGGATGTTGATTGAAAGGATAGAACTGAAAACCTGAAATTTCTGTTGTAGATTGAGCTATAGAGACATCTTTGGAAACTCGTATTTATGTATACGAAAAGTACTAAGCGGCACTAGATGGATTTGGGTGAACGGAGAGAGCTGGAAACCAATAATTTGGACTAACGGTTGATGTTTGAATATAGAATTGAGATATGGAAGCATGTCACCTACCTACTACTAAATAGTACTATATTTGGTACAACTTGATTACGTGTGAACGGATAGTGCTGGACTCCCGAATTTTTTAATTAAAATTACTGTTGGAGTGTAGGATTGACATAGTTTAGGAAATGTTTAATTATAGAAACAAAAAGTACTAAATGGTACCGAAAAGCTTACAAATGTGTGAACGGATAGGGCTGTATTCTGAAATTTTGAATTAATATTACAGTTTGAGTGCAGAATTGAGATATGTCGGTAATTTTTTAAAATTCGTCATTATGTGTACTAAATGGTAAAAAATTTTGGTACAAGTTTGATTCGAGTTAACGGATAGAGATAGTAAACGTAAATTTGGAATTAAAATTACAAGATTAAGGAAGTATTGGAATTTCGTACTTATGGATACGAGAAGACCTAATTGGTACTAAATATGGTACAATTCTTTTTGTGTGGGCGGGAATCCTAATATTTGGACTTAAAAATAAGGTTGGAGTGTAGGATGAGGTAGTTTTAAAAATACGTAATTATCTGTACTAAATGGTGCTGAGTTTAGTACAATTTAGATTTGAGTGAAAGGATAGAGATGGATGGATTTGAAAATAAAATTACTCTTATAGCAAAGGATTGAGAGAGTGTTGGAAATTCGAACTCATGAGTACGAAAAGTACTAAATATGATACAAATTGTGAATGATCTATGTGAAGAGATAGTGCTGTTATCCTGAAATTAATGAATAAAATTACTGTTTCAGTGGGAAATTGAGGCAGTTTTAGAAACTCATACTTACGTCTACGAAAAGTAATAAATGGTACAATTTGGATGTTGGTGAACGAATAGAGCTGGAATCTTTAAATGTGGACCTAAGGTTGTTATTGGAGTGCATGACTGAGGTATTTTTGGAAATTTGTACTTTGGGTACGACAACCAAAAAATTTGGTACAATTTGGACTTTGGTGAACGGGTAGAACTCGAATCCTGAATGTTGCAACTTAGGTTACTCTGGGAGTGTAGGAAAAGTACAGAATGGTACCAAATATGGTACAGTTTAGTGAACAGATAGAGCTGAAATTCTTAAATTTGGACTTACGATTGAAAGCAGGTTTGGTATATTGAGATTGGTTTGGTTATGGGTACGAAAAGTGCGGAATGGTTTCACTCAGAGCTGAAATTCTTAAATTTGGACTATCTGAAAGAAGGATTGAGGTACATTTGGAAATTTTTACTTATGAGTACGAAAACCACTAAATTTGGAACAATTTGGATGGTGGAAGAAAATTCACTAAATTTGGAATATTTTGAATTTGGGTAACGGAGAGAGCTGTAAACCTAAAATTTAGAATGTTGGACATTGACAGAGAGTTAGAAAGAAGGACCAAAGGGTTTTTGGTACTAATTTTAGAGGAGGTGACGGTATAGAGGTAGTCTTGAAAATGTATACGTATGTGTTCGAAAAGTTCTTAAAAATAAAACTAGACAAGTAAAATTTCTTTAGGTTGTTCGACTTCAATTGCATTTACGTCTTGTATTCTGGACAAATAAAATGCAAAAATATTCTCAATGAATGGACTTCGTTCGGATTTTAATAAATTACTTCATGTTTATATAGTGATGAAGTTCTGTTCTTTCCTTATGAGTTTATATCCCTGGCATCCCAGAAATATCTTCCTTATAGTGTAAAACATTTTAAAGCTTCTAAAAAATATATTTTCAAACTACTGTGCGTTGTGTCTTTTTGTTTTCTACCATATCAATAATCTGCTGCTACTGGCTAATTTAGTTTCGTGTTGAAATTAATTGTTGTTTCTATTGTTGCTATTGCTAATGATTTGTTTTCTAATTCGTATTTGAGTGTCGGCGAGAAGTTAACATAAACAATCACTGCTAAAAAATAACCCATTATGCTCTTCAGTCATTACCAAATCTTGAGCATGAAATATATCGACCAAGCCACTCACTATTTTTCACATCCTTATATTTTCAATGTTTACATGTTCTACTAATTCCGCTGCAATCTTAACAATATATGCACATGATAATGCTATAAAATCAAAATATCTCTCATCTAACATGTAAAGGCAATAACTTGATGTGTGATATATTGTACTCATCACTACAAAACAACGACAAATGATTTAAATTTTTTTATTAAATCGATTTTTTTACTTACTGTACATGTCTGTATCAAAATCTCAATTTATAGAAAAAAGTGTACTTATTGCTTTTTCATGTTAAGCCAGCGATACATAAACGCTGGGCTCAGTTTTGCATTGCTCTTTATTTATGAAATGTTAACATAAATGGTAATGTTTTTCAAACTAATTAAAATTTTCCGTATAAAATTTAGGCCGAATGAGAAAAATACTTACATATGTATATGGGCACTTCCGCATTCACTTATACGACTTTCAGAGGCAAAATCAAACTTTAAATATTCAAAAATGAAATACAATCACATTGTTTACAATTCACCCCTAATACTTTTTTGTAACACTTTACGAGTACTATTAGTGGTAAAAGAAAATTGAGGGCCTCCTCATATTTAAGCACAATAAAAGAAACAAATTCTTCGACTTTGGTTTATCTTTTGCCGGAAATGCCCATATGCTATTGAAGTTTACCATTGTACATGAATTTGGCTAGTTCATATAGCGTAATGCGTAGAATATGTATTTCTATAGTTAGTAATAATCTTTGCATAAAATAATAAAAAAATAAGCTGTGATGATATAATCCTATATGTTCTTCTTTGGTGGATTTTTTATAGTATAATATTCAGGAAACTTTAATACGATTTAAAGAGTAAAGTCCTAAGAACAAAAGATATGAAATATATAAAATTATTAAGACGTTTTTTAAACCCTTTATTACAGTTATATTACAAAATAGGTCATCAACGTAAAATTAATCATTATATCATAGGAAATAGAAAAAGTAAAATTTCAGTAGTGTTGGCTGGTTATTTGAGATACCATTTGTATTTTGTTATTGTAAAATAGTCAGGCGTATCTCAGTTCGTTGTTTTTGGCCCCACCCCTTGGTGGAAAGTTACATACTTTCCCCACTAATAAATAGTTGTTTTAATAAAAAGAAACGAACTAGAACTAAGCCTGACTATTTTGCTATAACTAAAAAGTAAATTTTACAGAAAGCCATTTTTACGATCCCCTTTCCCCTTTGCTATTTCAATTTTGACGTTGAAGGGGAATAGTTGATACATTTTGAGCTTTGAGGAGCAAAACAAACTACCTTACTTCTCATGTATCTGATTTTCTTACGATATACTTAAAATCCTTAAACAACTTCGCCATTAACCTAAAAAAATATTTTAAATTCATATCAGTTTGATCATCTGTGCAATAGTGAGTGCAGATCCTGCTTAACATATTTTAAACTTTTTTTGAAATGTCTTTGTTTTTGTTACCTACTAAAACATAAATACATTTTGCATTCCTTTGGATTCTAATTATGCTTTTTTATTATTTTTACTTTCACTCTAACTTTTAGAGAAGAAACGACGGGTATATGACCAGTATGGAAAAGAAGGTTTGTTGGGTGACCGAGGACATCATCGTTCATCAAGATATAATGCACACGATTTCGATGAATTTGATGTCATCGGTGGTTTTCCATTTGTCTTCCGCCCTCCTGAAGAAGTTTTCCGAGAATTTTTCGGAGGACATTCACCATTTGCCGATTTGTTTAGAGGTAATGAAAGCGTTGGTCGAAACTGAACGAATAATTTATAATATTTGTTGTATATTTAGATGTTCACAGTTATCAACAACCAGGTACGCGACGTTCAAATGGTACCTCTGGTGGTAGTAGTCGTTCTCACCATCATGGAGGAACTACAAAATTGTCCTCCCCTTACGGTTCACCTATGCTCAATTATGCAATGATGGATTTCCTAATGCCCTCCAATGGATTTACCTCTTTCTCCAGCTTCAGCAGTATGTCAAGTGGAGCTGGAGGCCGGTCAGGTGGTGCTGGCACAAATGGCGCCGTTAAGCGAACTTCGACATCAACAACATTTGTCAATGGCAAAAAGTTAATGACTAAACGGTATGTATGTCCATTTGCTGTATTAAGTTCGCTGTTAATTATACTTTTCTTCTAGGGTCTATGAAAATGGCAAGGAAACTGTATTTTCATATGAAAATGATGTCCTGAAATCAAAGACTGTGAACGGAGTTGCGCAAACACTCTCTTCAATTAAACACTAAGTGCCACGTGCACCACAAACACACACACCACCCAAGCAACAAAAAAGTCATTTTTCATAGAATGAATAGAAGACCAACTGATTTTCTGCTCCTGCTCCTCTACTCTTCATTTCAGCAGAAGAAATCATCGTCAAAGTATCGTCGATCACATGCAAACAAACAAACCTCCTCAAAAAGCACACAAACATTTTTGTTACATTTATTTTTTCAATTTTTTTTTATGATTTACTTATGGTATTTTGATTTACGTATTTTTCTTAAATAAATTAATAATTATTTAGTATTTAGTGGAAATTAAGTTCGGACTGCGGCGGAGAACATCTTTCCTTAAGTGATGGTTTGAGAATGTTGGGATGTTGTTGAAACATAACACACAGCCATCGTGCAACGTCGGATGTTCTCAACTGCCGGGGCAGTTCGCAAACGAAAGACAGAACAGAACGGAACAAAATAAATCTCCCCTCGTAATAATTGCTGTAAATTATCTGTAAATCTGAATTTATGTTTTGATTCTGTTCCTCTTGTCGATTCGATTGTTTCTATAAGTTTAGTTTGTAACAGCAAATTTAAGATGTTCTCTAGTTTAATTATAATTTTTGCTTAAATAATAATAAAATAATACATAATAATTGAAATAGCATTACAACAACAAGAAAAACAACGTTAAAACACAAATAATCAAATGCAAAAACCATTAATTACAATGCCAATGTTTTAAATAATAAAATGAAACAAACAAGAAAAAACTCAAATTAATATTTAAATAAAAATTAAATTAAAAGAAAGAAATAATTAAAAATCACGCTATTGTTTTTCGTGTAAGGGATTTTGTTATTTCATCTGGAATATTATTGTTTTCTCTGTATAAAATGAAACGACCGATTTTGCATGTAAAGGGCTTAAAGTGAGTATTATTGCGCGATTATTATTAGTCACTTATTGACCACCAATAAGGCAATTTTTCATGAATTTTGTTAAAGTTAAAGAATCTATACAACAAAAGCAAACTTAAATAACTCTCTTCTTACAACTCA
The DNA here is from genome assembly GCF_032173495.1 of Musca vetustissima. Taxonomy (NCBI): domain Eukaryota; kingdom Metazoa; phylum Arthropoda; class Insecta; order Diptera; family Muscidae; genus Musca; species Musca vetustissima. Next base: position 355,502 of record NW_026883244.1, on the reverse strand, counting down.
GTCTTTGACACCGGAATCAGTCGAAATCGAAATCGGCAGTCATAGTTCCTTTGCCCAAACCAAATAAAACTGTTGGAAAGGATAATTTCCAACCGCTTATCATGGCTTTGGAATGCCCGTAACTTAATTTCTATTAATCAACCAAGGTTGTACAGACGTACAGATCGACTTTTATACATCCAAAGTCATCTCTGCAAGCAGCCACACATCACACAAAGTTATAAAATCGATATCAGTAAATTTTACAGAAAATATCAAAAATTTCTAGAAAATATTAAAATTAGAGTTTCAATTGAACCTAAAGAGTTAAAAAAATAAAAAGTTGACCTATTTTTTTATCATAAAATAAAGAGGCTACTACACATTTCCACATATTCAATTTCAGTTGCAACTGTTTTGACCACCACTGTATATATATTCATGATCAGAATAAAACTCATTGTCGATTTATTATACGGTATTTTGGGCACGTTTTTCAATCAAATTGACAATACTTGGTGTGTTTTCATTGGATGGGACACATCTTTCAACCAAGATCTATCATATTGGTTCATTTTTTTTGATATATACAGCCTTATTCTGGGTGTCAATTCCACGTGAATTTACTCGCATTTTCCCTTCGACTTATTCTGAACAACATTTTACAGTGAATTTTTTCGCATTCTCGCTTTCGCCTTATTCTGAATGAAGTTCGAAAGCGAAAAAATCCGCTTTGGGGAAAAATTAGGTATTCTGATTACAGAGAGTGCGAGAATGTGATGACATTTGTGCGAAATCTTTCGCTAATAAATTTATGACGATTTTGAATATTATAAATGGTTTTATGCATATTTTTAACTCAAAAACAACAAATAATATGCCATTGGAAATCCTATTGATAACGATGCATGATCAACTAAATATTGCCACCGAATCTATAAAGGCAATAAGGAATATTTAAGCCGAGTTTGATACAATTTAGAAGCGAAATAAAGACATTTTGTGTGAGGATCTGTCTCTCCAGAAAAAATATTAAAAATTATGAAAAAACAACATAGCCAAATTTGCCAGATGAGCCGCTTAACAGTGAAAACTCATATAAGAATTATTAAAGAACAATTAAAAAAGAGGAGGAGCAGGTCATAAAATAATTGGTCACTTTAAGAATTTGAGGACATAAAATATCGAAATTAAATAAAATGGCACACAATTATGGTGTGAAATAATAAACTGCAAATTAATTTAATTCAATCTGTTGTAGTTGTTGCACCAAATTGCATCAAAACAATAAACAGCTGTTTCACATGCCATATTGTATGTTGCCATATTTTCAAACTTTAATTTATTTTCTTTTAATTACATAGCAGTTTTACAGCGGATTGTTAAAATTTCATATTTATATTGTTATAAAGTTTAAATAACAACAAAAAGGAACAAATTATTTTTAAAAAATAAAATAATGAAACATTTTGTTTTTGCAAAATAGTCAGGCTAAATCCCAGTTTGTTGTTTTTATAAAAAACAACTATTTATTAGTGGGGAATGTATGGCATTGTCCGCCGAGGGGTAAGGCAGGGAAGACTATACAGGGAAGAATATCCCAACAAAAAATAAAGGAAACTGATGAGGATCAGTGGCGAGATCCGAAACTACAGTCTTCCCTGCCTTACCCCTCGGCGGACAATGTCATACATTCCCCACTAATAAATAGTTGTTTTTTTTTATAAAAGCAACAAACTGGGATTCAGCCTGACTATTTTGCAAAAACAAAATACAAATGGTATCCCAAATAACCCGCCAACTCCACTGAAGTTGTAGACGAAGGCACGGTCATACTATATGGTTTATTGCTTTAACTAGTAATACCAACAACAACGTTATGTGCATTGTAAATGGAAATGTATTGTAGTTGTCTGCAAATGCCTTGCTGACCACGAAGTCAGGTGCCAATGAAACGAACTTCTCATTGGGGTCGTATCGCTGGTAATTGTCACAAGAGACATTTGGGTTTGAAAGGTTTTTTGTAAAGAAGCTATAAATAGCTTCTGGGGAGAATATCCCAACAAAAAACTAAGGGAACTGATGAGGATCAGTGGCGAGATCCGAAACTATAGTCTTCCCCGCCTTACCCCTAGGCGGATAATGCCATACATTCCGCACTAATAAATAGTTGTTTATTTTTATAAAAACAACAAACTGGGATTCAGCCTGACTATTTTGCAAAATAAAATACAAATGGTATCCCAAATAACCCGCCAACACTACTGAAGATAATGAAAAATATTACAAAATTAAATTACAATGGGGCAACACACATTACAACTTAAATTACAATATGGCAACACGTACCTTCTTTTCAACCACAATTTTCAAAAATCGAATCCGCATCTCGCATTTTTTGCTTCTCGCTATTCATTCAGAATAAGTCGAGAGTGTGAATGCGAAACATTTTTTACATGCGAGAAATCTCGCTAGCGAATATACAGAATAAGGCTGATATAGCTCCTAATTTTCGGTATTTTGGGGAGTATGGGCACATTCTTCAACCGAGTTGACTGTAATTTAGTATTTTGACATTGTGTAGCAAATCTTTCTACCATGATCAATATTGATATACTTTTTATGGTATCTCCCTTATAAACCTAGATATATCTATATTTCGTAATAAATTTTTAATAAATGTTGTTTTTTTACAGAAAAAAAATTAAATAAAGGAGTGTTAATTGAGAGATATTTATATGCAATTATATAAAGATTTGTCTATCATTAGAATACATAAAAGCTTTAGATAATATACATTTGGGTGCCGTTAATACAAATTTTCTAAATAGCGAACATTTCAAACTACAGTTTGTTGTTTTATGGGTCTAAAGAAAAGTCCTTATTTTTGATGGCGGGCGGAGTGAGGAGTTATCATTCCTCACTGGAACATCGGAATCCAAAAAATATTTTTGGAAAATCGCCTATTTTTTTACCACAAACCGAGTTAAAAAATAAGAAAAATCTTGACCGATTGGATTTAAAATTTGGAATCGTTCGGATTATTAGTTTTTGAGTTATCGTGCCCTCCATTCGCAAAAATGACGTTTGGAGAAAAATGCGTTTAAAGTTTGAGAAGCCCTCTTGATGCTAGCACAATACATCACTTGAAATTTCATAGGGATATTCTTGAATTATTGTAGATTCGAATTAAATCAAAATACAAAATTAAATTTTTTGAAACCGAGAATGGGGGGTCCCTTTAAGAACAAAGTAATAAACCATAATAATAGCTTCGAACAGGCTGTGTGTTGGATATTTTGTACGAAATATTTTTGTTAGTAGTTCGTTACAGGAAAATTCAAATTGTTTTCCAAAAAAAATTGTTTCAACCGATGTGTCGACGTTACAAACGATATTCTTTTGTGTGGGCAGAAATTCGTAACTTTGGGATTTCGTCGTTATAAACAATTTCGATTGTACTATAATAGGGGGAAATTGTGGTAGACATAATGTTGACTATGCAGTTCTTGTTGGTATGCTATATCTGCCGTGTCATCGTAATCATCACACAGTATGACCGATCCACCTCCACAACATCCTCAGTTGCTTTCGTGAAAGCATCATTCTTTCATCCGTTTAATCGACCAACATTTGTGTAAAAATCGCTGCTATACCCTTATGTTAGTAATTCGGTTACCTACATTAAAAAGTATATTGTTGAACAATATGATGGTACTAAAAATATTAAATGGTAATATACACTCTGATTTCCTAATTTCATCTATTAGAATAAATGTTTCTTTTCGATCTAGTAGATATTATCAACTATTATATGTAGATTTTCATCGCACAAATTATTCTATGGGATATCCACTCAGTAATTTTAGCCAGAATGTTGAACTTATAAAATCCAATATAATTGTATTTTTAAATGAGTAGTGCAACTTAATAATAAACTGCCTGTTGGAGTAGATTCTGTTGCTGGTTTTCTATTCCCTTCTCATATTCCACCATAATGCTGATTATGGTGTGTACGCGATCCCTACGAAAGGGGAGGTCGCCCCCTCGGTCGGCAGGGGTGGGAAAGTGAGGCGTGAGAACGTTCGTAAAAAAAAGATGTGTACAAATGTGTCGTCCAATTCTTGCAAAAAATTTTATATTACCTCTCTTTGTGCGCTCATTGACTTTTTTACGTCAGGATCAATGATAGTTCGAGTCATTTGCTTCCAGAGTGCTTGAAGAGTACAAACTCAGTCTTCGTGGAATTTGTTTGGGTCGGCTCTACCATTATGTTTTTTTCTGTTGGTATTTATAGTTGACCTAGCAAATTGTTAATTTTTTTGATGATGTTTCGGCTAAAGGTCAATGAAAAACTTTTGTTTATGTTTTATTTAGTTTTTTATTCTTCCAATATTTCGATTGTCATCGACAATCATCATCAGGGATCTGTTACAAAATAAACAATTGGTTACATATTGAAACACGAAAATTATAAAACACACGAATCTTACAAAGTTTTTTTTTTTAATTTGTCAAGGAAAAGCGTCTACTTAAATTAAACGTCACAGTCAAGCTAAGTTTTCTTATGTCTATGTTTATGCACTAAGTTCCTATAGATATGTGCACAGTGGTCCGTGTCAGTTTTGTAGTTAATTCTTTGTAACATTTCTAATGTGAATCGTCTTCTGTAATTATTTTCTTGTGCTACAATGTCGATATCTTTGAAGTTTGGTTTGTGGCCAGTTAACGTGCAATGAGCTGCTAGCGCTGTCTTTTGTTCTAGTGGCTTGTCAGATTTTTGATCGGATTTATGTCCGGAAAGTCGAGTTTTTAATTTTGTTTTTGTTGTGCCAATATATACCTTTTGGCATACCTCGGATTCGTTACCATTACATGCTATCCTATAAACTACGTTTTTGTTTTGCTGAACATATTGTTGACACTGTTGGTGGTTTTTAAAGCTAATTGGTATTTGTCCTTATTGTAAAAGTTAGATCTGTTTTTTTTTACCACGACGCCCTAATTATCGTCGAAATACGGAACTCCAGAAAATTCTAAAATATCATTACAGCTCAGTCGCCAGATTTATCACTCGGCATCAAGTGTGTTATTGTTTCACTTTCTGTCGAGGGATGACCACTACAATTAAACTTCAATTTCCTTTAATTTATTTCACAAAATTTCCACAAATCGTTAAATAATTATCAGTATTCATACATTGTTTATAATGTAGGCATTGCAGTTTCAACAGATTCAATATGACAATTTAAAGGAAAAGACAACAAGTGAAAAAAGTGATAGTTCGGCCGGGCCGAACCCTGGACACCCTTGAAATGAAAATATAAGGAACATACCAAAAAGTATACCAATGCCAACAATTGTACCATGCGATTATTGTAACCAGAGATATTTCCTAAAATCGCAAATTCCAAAATTTAAACCGATTTTGACGACGTATGGTTTGGTGGAACATTTTTTTAAAACGCGGAAAAAATATGGTAACTATTTGAATATAAAAATGGGGTTACATGGAGATTACCCCTAAAAGGGACGAATATTAACAATTTTTGTTACTACTGAAGATAATGAAAAATATTACAAAATTAAATTACAATGGGGCAACACACATTACAACTTAAATTACAATATGGCAACACGTACCTTCTTTTCAACCACAATTTTCAAAAATCGAATCCGCATCTCGCATTTTTTGCTTCTCGCTATTCATTCAGAATAAGTCGAGAGTGTGAATGCGAAACATTTTTTACATGCGAGAAATCTCGCTAGCGAATATACAGAATAAGGCTGATATAGCTCCTAATTTTCGGTATTTTGGGGAGTATGGGCACATTCTTCAACCGAGTTGACTGTAATTTAGTATTTTGACATTGTGTAGCAAATCTTTCTACCATGATCAATATTGATATACTTTTTATGGTATCTCCCTTATAAACCTAGATATATCTATATTTCGTAATAAATTTTTAATAAATGTTGTTTTTTTACAGAAAAAAATTAAATAAAGGAGTGTTAATTGAGAGATATTTATATGCAATTATATAAAGATTTGTCTATCATTAGAATACATAAAAGCTTTAGATAATATACATTTGGGTGCCGTTAATACAAATTTTCTAAATAGCGAACATTTCAAACTACAGTTTGTTGTTTTATGGGTCTAAAGAAAAGTCCTTATTTTTGATGGCGGGCGGAGTGAGGAGTTATCATTCCTCACTGGAACATCGGAATCCAAAAAATATTTTTGGAAAATCGCCTATTTTTTTACCACAAACCGAGTTAAAAAATAAGAAAAATCTTGACCGATTGGATTTAAAATTTGGAATCGTTCGGATTATTAGTTTTTGAGTTATCGTGCCCTCCATTCGCAAAAATGACGTTTGGAGAAAAATGCGTTTAAAGTTTGAGAAGCCCTCTTGATGCTAGCACAATACATCACTTGAAATTTCATAGGGATATTCTTGAATTATTGTAGATTCGAATTAAATCAAAATACAAAATTAAATTTTTTGAAACCGAGAATGGGGGGTCCCTTTAAGAACAAAGTAATAAACCATAATAATAGCTTCGAACAGGCTGTGTGTTGGATATTTTGTACGAAATATTTTTGTTAGTAGTTCGTTACAGGAAAATTCAAATTGTTTTCCAAAAAAAATTGTTTCAACCGATGTGTCGACGTTACAAACGATATTCTTTTGTGTGGGCAGAAATTCGTAACTTTGGGATTTCGTCGTTATAAACAATTTCGATTGTACTATAATAGGGGGAAATTGTGGTAGACATAATGTTGACTATGCAGTTCTTGTTGGTATGCTATATCTGCCGTGTCATCGTAATCATCACACAGTATGACCGATCCACCTCCACAACATCCTCAGTTGCTTTCGTGAAAGCATCATTCTTTCATCCGTTTAATCGACCAACATTTGTGTAAAAATCGCTGCTATACCCTTATGTTAGTAATTCGGTTACCTACATTAAAAAGTATATTGTTGAACAATATGATGGTACTAAAAATATTAAATGGTAATATACACTCTGATTTCCTAATTTCATCTATTAGAATAAATGTTTCTTTTCGATCTAGTAGATATTATCAACTATTATATGTAGATTTTCATCGCACAAATTATTCTATGGGATATCCACTCAGTAATTTTAGCCAGAATGTTGAACTTATAAAATCCAATATAATTGTATTTTTAAATGAGTAGTGCAACTTAATAATAAACTGCCTGTTGGAGTAGATTCTGTAGCTGGTTTTCTATTCCCTTCTCATATTCCACCATGATACGGATTATGGTGTGTACGCGATCCCTACGAAAGGGGAGGTCGCCCCCTCGGTCGGCAGGGGTGGGAAAGTGAGGCGTGAGAACGTTCGTAAAAAAAAGATGTGTACAAATGTGTCGTCCAATTCTTGCAAAAAATTTTATATTACCTCTCTTTGTGCGCTCATTGACTTTTTTACGTCAGGATCAATGATAGTTCGAGTCATTTGCTTCCAGAGTGCTTGAAGAGTACAAACTCAGTCTTCGTGGAATTTGTTTGGGTCGGCTCTACCATTATGTTTTTTTCTGTTGGTATTTATAGTTGACCTAGCAAATTGTTAATTTTTTTGATGATGTTTCGGCTAAAGGTCAATGAAAAACTTTTGTTTATGTTTTATTTAGTTTTTTATTCTTCCAATATTTCGATTGTCATCGACAATCATCATCAGGGATCTGTTACAAAATAAACAATTGGTTACATATTGAAACACGAAAATTATAAAACACACGAATCTTACAAAGTTTTTTTTTTTAATTTGTCAAGGAAAAGCGTCTACTTAAATTAAACGTCACAGTCAAGCTAAGTTTTCTTATGTCTATGTTTATGCACTAAGTTCCTATAGATATGTGCACAGTGGTCCGTGTCAGTTTTGTAGTTAATTCTTTGTAACATTTCTAATGTGAATCGTCTTCTGTAATTATTTTCTTGTGCTACAATGTCGATATCTTTGAAGTTTGGTTTGTGGCCAGTTAACGTGCAATGAGCTGCTAGCGCTGTCTTTTGTTCTAGTGGCTTGTCAGATTTTTGATCGGATTTATGTCCGGAAAGTCGAGTTTTTAATTTTGTTTTTGTTGTGCCAATATATACCTTTTGGCATACCTCGGATTCGTTACCATTACATGCTATCCTATAAACTACGTTTTTGTTTTGCTGAACATATTGTTGACACTGTTGGTGGTTTTTAAAGCTAATTGGTATTTGTCCTTATTGTAAAAGTTAGATCTGTTTTTTTTTACCACGACGCCCTAATTATCGTCGAAATACGGAACTCCAGAAAATTCTAAAATATCATTACAGCTCAGTCGCCAGATTTATCACTCGGCATCAAGTGAGTTATTGTTTCACTTTCTGTCGAGGGATGACCACTACAATTAAACTTCAATTTCCTTTAATTTATTTCACAAAATTTCCACAAATCGTTAAATAATTATCAGTATTCATACATTGTTTATAATGTAGGCATTGCAGTTTCAACAGATTCAATATGACAATTTAAAGGAAAAGACAACAAGTGAAAAAAGTGATAGTTCGGCCGGGCCGAACCCTGGACACCCTTGAAATGAAAATATAAGGAACATACCAAAAAGTATACCAATGCCAACAATTGTACCATGCGATTATTGTAACCAGAGATATTTCCTAAAATCGCAAATTCCAAAATTTAAACCGATTTTGACGACGTATGGTTTGGTGGAACATTTTTTTAAAACGCGGAAAAAATATGGTAACTATTTGAATATAAAAATGGGGTTACATGGAGATTACCCCTAAAAGGGACGAATATTAACAATTTTTGGGAGAGTAATTTTTACCATATACGACTACAAAATAACGACGTTCCCACGACAATCGGATCTACTCTCCGGAACGACCCGAGTTCGACTCGGCCAGGGATTGTCAACTCAGCGACAGCTGTACAAAACGAAAGTTTTTTCCACAGGTGAGCAATTCATGTCGGCAGCTTTGCTCGCCATAATTTTAATCCGTGCCGGCGTTGAACAAAACCCAGGCCCTGATGTCTGGTTTTGTTCAGTGTGTCATCAACGCATCACTGCAAATTCCACCTCTGTTCGATGCAATGTTTGCAACAATTAGTGTCACCTGAGGAGGTGCTCAGCTTCATTGCCAGCTGTTGCCTGCAGCCTTCGACATCCAGCACCTCAACTCCAACAGCCCCGAGAAATTTCATCCCTTCTCAGCAACCTGCCCAGAACTCCAAGTGGAACTGTTCGGTTTGCGGGGAAATCATACGGAGAAATATGACATCTGTGAGGAGCAATGTTTGCAGAAACTTGTGCCATATGAGAAGATGTACCACCCTGCGTTCACACAGGAATTTGAATCCAGGCTTTGTAGCCGAATGCTGCACTAACAATCCAGCAATATCCGCTAGAATCCAGTGGAATCCTTCCAGTACTACGGCTAGCACTCCGTCTAGTTTTCCATCCAGTAGTACTGCTACTAGTGTGAGTACTAATGGTGGAGCTAGTTATTCCATTAGCTCTTCCTCCAGTTCTGCTGCTAGCTCCCCGGCTAGTTTTCCGTTAAGCAGAACTCCTACCAGTTCCAATGCTGGTAGTTCCACTAGTTATTCTACTAGTGATTCGCGTACTACGGCTAGCTACTGGTAGTGAAGTTAGTTATTCTACTAGCTTCTCTTCCTGTTTTACGGCTAGCACTCCGTCTAGCCATTCATCAAGTAGAATTCATTCTAGTGTTCCGACTAGCACTCCTTCTAGTCGTCCTATTCCAACAACGAATGCTCAAAACTTCCCATTCAGACAACAGCGTTACAGGCAGGTTTTCCGTTCGCCGAATAACTCCACCGCCTGCCTCCACAGCAGCAGTCCATGCAGGGGAGTGATCCAAATACCTCATTCCAAATCATGCAATTTAATTGTAATGGTCTTAGGAATAAGGTAATTGAGATCACAAAGTTTATGCATGAAAACAACATCCTCATTGCAGCCTTGCAAGAAACGAAGCTGACCAGTAGTTGTTCCTTATCCTCCTCCGGGAAATACAATATCATTCGGCGAGACAGAGATAGAGACCATGGCGGGGACTCGCATTCATCATCCAGCGAGATGTCAGATATACTCTGACTACCCCTCCCTCTCCTTCCCAGTCTGATCCTTTCCTGGAGGTTTTGAGCATTTCAGTTCATTCCGACGATGCTGAAATTGTCAATGTATATATTCCGCCCGTCAACAATATTGGGGCTAGTTATCATCCAAGCATCATCCATCTGCTGCAGGAAGATAATAAACTTGTTCTTGGCGATTTCAAATGATCCTCGCGGTGTTCTTATTGCAAACCAGATAGACGAGTCCGATTTCGCTTCCATCAATGAGGAATCCTCTACTAGAGTCACTGCCAGATGTTCGAGCTAGTAGTCCAATGCGAACTTTGTGTGAAATATTTAACAATATATATAGTAGCTTATCACTGACTGAACCATTAGATATAATAAAAAAATTACTATTGCGTATGTAGCAGAGTGCCAGATGTGTAGTTTTTAAATATTAGAGTGATTCTGTATTTACTTTAAATATATATGTGTTTATTTATAGTAGTCTATGCCGGCTGATAAAATATGTAGCCGGTCATCCCACCATTTATTAACCCCTCCATAGTCCGGACTATGGGGTTTCGCGTTCCCTTCGATATAGGGAGGTCGCCCCCACGGGACCGAAAAAAAAAATTCTGACACAACTAAGGTCCGGATACAGCAATGTACTCAACTCGTATCGAGAGCGCATTGTCCCCGGAACCCTAAACAGCTGTCCCTCCTGCCAGCAAAGCCCTCACGACACACACCATTTATTCAATTGTCCGTCCGAGCCTACGAGTCTATTGCCCATAGACTTATGGCTAAATCCAATAGAGGTGGCACAATTTCTCCGGCTACCATCTTCAAATCCGAATTCCTAATTAATTAATATATTTTCCTTCTTCCGTTTTCTTTTCTATCAACATTTTTCAGGAAAGAACTTTCATCAAAAGCCAACCTGTTACAACAAGAACAACAAAATAACGAATTAAAGCGAATTTAGTCAAAAAAAAACCATGAACAACACCAAAATACCGAAAATTGGGGGATACTGTTATAAGTTTTAGTGAAGAAATTTGGTGTCCAATAAGAGCCCATTGTACCAAATTTCAGCGAATTCTGTTCACAAACGCGCTCAAGAACCGCAAAAGACCGAAAATTGGGCGGTACCCTAAACGTGGTCCAATATAACTCATCATCTTCTAAAAAAAAATATTTTTCGTTCCATTAAAAAAATTTGTTTCATTCATCGTAATGATCTCAAAACGACTGAGGATGTTGAATTAGCTGTGAAAAATGTCACGGCCACTCTTCTGGAGAGCTTTGAGGCTTCTTTTCCCTAACATACCCTCGGAAAAAATCTCAGCTGGTATGGTGGTCACAAGACCTTGCAACTTTGCGGAAGGCTGCAAGGAAAGCTTATAATAGAGCTAGTAAGACAAAGCTCAGTACAGATTGGGATGTTTATAAAAGACAATTCAATAGGTACAAGGGCGAAATCAAGAAAGCTAAACGTGAATCTTGGGTCTGCTATAGTGAGTCGATCGAAGGAGTCAACGAAGCGGCCAGATTCCGCAGAGTACTATCTAAGGATCCAAAATCCATAGGAAGTATTAAGCGAAGTGATGGTACGTGGACAAACTCTGGTAGTGAGACTATTGATCTTCTATCATCAACCCACTTTCCTGGTTGCAAGGACTATAGGGAAGATGCGCAGTGTGTGCATCAGCCTACAGTTCGGACGAGAGAAGAGGAGAAGATGATATAAGATACCCAAAACTGATATGGGCGATAAACAGTTTTCAACCCTATAAATCTCCTGGTCCAGATGGTATAATACCGGCCATGCTGCAACACGCAGATGAACGTATAATATCATTTCTGCAGGACATTTTTAGAGCTTGTTTACTTCTGTCATACATACCAAGTCTTTTGAAAGAGGTTACCGTGACCTTCATCCCGAAAGCCGGGAAGCCGAGTACGTTACCTAAAGACTATAGACCGATTAGCCTTCCTTCCTTTCTACTAAAAACTTTAGAAAGGTTACTAGACTCAGAAATTAGAAATACCATTGACCGTAGTAATCTTAGTAAATTCCAGCATGCCTACATCAAAGGCAGATCAGTGGATACAGCTCTGCATGAGGTGGTTGGATGTATCGAGAAAAATATGGAGTCCTCTGGCTACACGTTGGCAGCATTCCTTGATATCGAAGGAGCTTTCAACAATGCGAAGCTAGAGGCAATCCATTCTGCTCTCGTAGGCATAGGTATCCCCTCACTCCTTACGGAATGGATTGATAGAATGCTGGACACCAGAATTATCAACTCATCCTTAGGAGAGAGTTCCGTGAGGAAATCTGTCAACAGAGGCACACCTCAGGGAGGAGTACTTTCCCCCCTATTGTGGCTTCTGGTGATAAATGATATACTTATGAAATTCAATCATACCAGGATAAAGGTTGTAGCCTATGCCGATGATGTAGTCTTGCTGGTTGGGGGTAAGTTTATAACGACAATATCAGACATCCTGGAGGGTGTCCTTTCAACTCTGTCAAATTGGGCTTGCACCAAAGGTATTGGTGTAAACCCCACTAAAACCGAACTGGTGGTCTTCACTAGGAAGCACAAAATTCCTAGTTTCCGCCTGCCATCACTTGGAGTGACTTTAACCCTTTCTGATGAAGCTAAATATCTTGGCACTATCCTAGACCACAAGTTACTGTGGAATAGGAATGTTGAGGAACGCTCCAAGAAGGGATTGCTGGCACTCTATTCATGCAAGAACTCCATAGGCAAGAGTTGGGGATTGAGACCCGGAATTATACACTGGCTGTATACGACGATTGTTTTACCCATACTTACTTATGGTTGTCTTGTCTGGTGGGAGGGGGTGAACAAAAAGAAGCTGCTGACAAAACTGAGCATAGTACAGCAATCGGCTTCAATTCTGATCACCGGAGCATTAAGAAGTACACCACAGACAGCCTTGAATGCAATCTTGAAACTCCAACCATTGGATATTCTGATCAAATTCCAGGCGGCCAGGTGTGCCCTGAGACTCCGGGAAACAGATGCCTTGAAATCGCTGAACTATGGTCATGCCAGCATCCTAAACATAACTCCAGGTTATGACCTTTTTAGGGGGGATAGTCATATCAGTGATTATATTCCCCCCATAGGGACTTTAATGACATCAAAGTTAAATTTCTTAGTAGGGAATCCTGGACTAGTGGCTCCCTACCTCTGCCAGGTCTGTCAATCTTCACAGATATGTCCAAGATGGAGGAAGGCACTGGCGCAGGCGTAGGAATTAGGTATACAGAACTCATATAAACTCAACAATGACTATAGCGTTTTTCAAGCAGAGATTCTCGCAATCACGAAAGCGGCCGAGATAGTAAAAGCAATTAATGCCGACATTACGGGACCGGTGACTATTTATGTAGATAGTCAGGCGGCCCTGAAAGCGGTGAAGTCGCATACAATAAAATCGAAAGCAGTTCATGATTGTAAGACCGCTCTGAATGATATACGACAAATAGTTTGGCTATGCTGAGATAGCCGACGAGCTTGCTCGAGGGAGGTCACAGTCGTCCAGTATTCTGATTGAGAGATCTGTGAAACCCCATTAGTTATTTCATTGGCAGAATCCGTGCGTTCCATTGCGAAGTAGTTGGTAACAGATGGCTAAGGGAACCTGCTTGCAGAATCCTAAATCTATCTGGCCAGAATTCTCTTGTAAAAGAACATCTTCGCTTCTGGATCACAGCAAGAGGGACATCAAAATCGTTGTGGGGATTATTACTGGTCACTGCAAAGTTAGATCTCTCACTTCTAAGTGGGACTCCAGTGGAGAGGATTACTTTCGTCTATGTGAGGACGAAGAAGAACTGGAAACAATTGAGCACATCCTCTGCAAATGTCCATCGCTGATCAGCAGAAGACATAAACAGTTTGGATCTTATGAAATTGATAATCTAGTCTTCTTCTCCAAAATAGACCCTAACCAAATCCTAGGCTTTGTCAAAAAATTGACTTGACTAAAATAATCTCTCTTCCGCCCCCTTTTTCTCACTATTTTTCTCTCTACTCTTCCACTTTTTTTTTCTTTATAGGTATACTTATACATAAAGGATGATTACAATGGACATAGTTTCCGAGTGGACGGTTGTTACAACAACCGTACATCCCTAACCTAACCTTCATTCATTTTCGCCGTTTTCAATTGACACGCATGAAGATATTGTTATTTCTATTTCGATTTGTTATTTCGATCAAACCAAAAACAAAATATATTTAGTGGGATGCATTTATTTTGATTTTATTTAAGTATTTTAGTTTTGACACGTAATTCAAACATACTACATTCAATATTATTTTTGTTTTCTCGTATAAGGGAATATCGAAATGTCTTCTTGTTGTGGACTTTTAATTGGAAATTGGTTTGTTGTTGTTGTTATTAAAAAGGATGTCTTTAAATTGTTTGTGCTCGTGACCGATTGCCACTTTCTACTGACATATTGAGTAAGTATAATGATAATAGACTCCTTCAACTTGTTCACATTTAATATTAATATCAATTATTATGGGCCAAATATGATGAGGCTAATTCAATCAGATGCCACTTAAATGATGTCTACCTTCGCGTAAAGTTCAGTCGTTTTTTGATAAACAAAAAATAATATGTGCTCATTGCAAGCTTCAGTATATAAAAATCTATACAAAATATTACTAAATATTTTTTAACTAAAAATAAACACTTCATATTGCAACGAAATTTTTGGACGAGATATAGTTACCATAAACATTCTTGTTTGAATGGGTAAGGTTCGTTAAAGTTCTCTCCGTGCAATGTTGTCCTAAAATAATTACTAATCAAAACTATGATTAAAATAAATAAGTTATCGCTGTAAAATCTAACTAAAAATAGAATAACAAAAGTATTGTCATTTCAACAACAAAAATAATAAATTTTTGTTCTATGTACTATATTAGCAAAGTTGTAATGGCAATAGGACTGAAGAAGGTAGCAGCAGGAGCAACATCTTGATGAACGCCTCACCGTTGTGCTCTATATGTTTGTAGAGAGGCCATCGTCACCTGGAATGACCGTGACCGGCTGCGTGCCCCTTTCCCTGCTTATGTGGTTGTGCCACTTGCGAAGCACCGGAATGACTAGATGAATTACCAGCAGCTGCTGATGATGACGATGACGTTGATGGAATGTGATTGTGCTCAAAGCGTTCACGATCCCTTTGAGATTGATGATGGTGGTGGTGATTATGATGCCGTCTGCCGCCTCTAAAATGCCTCCTTCCATGATGATAATTATTATTAGTAGGATCATCCCTTTGAGTTTGCTGCACAATAGGTGCGAAATTCGTTTTTATATTAGATCCATTGGCTTCCTGTATATAAAAAATAAAGTCAATATTAGCGTTGTAAAACAACTGGTATTTATATTCTACAAGTCTCAAAAATGTTATTAAATATTAAAATAAATTGTAGGTCTGTTAAAAAATATAAAAATATAAAATATAAAAATATAAAATCACTTTCTAAAGATTGAAAAATTATTCAAAATTACATGGTCAGCAATAATGATATTAAACATAAATCATGTTTGGAACCTTTGTAATCAATGGTAACCAAAATAAATAAAAAAGTACTCTAAGCTAATGAAAGAAAACCAATTTCTGACAGAAAATGTATTATGGCGGTGAAACAGAATGCCAAATTGATCGGTTGTCCATCAAGAAATATCAAAATAAATACAA
Source organism: Musca vetustissima (assembly GCF_032173495.1). Taxonomy (NCBI): domain Eukaryota; kingdom Metazoa; phylum Arthropoda; class Insecta; order Diptera; family Muscidae; genus Musca; species Musca vetustissima. Next base: position 339,642 of record NW_026883244.1, on the reverse strand, counting down.
ATAAAGCCAGATCGATATTTTGTTTACTGCCTAATACAAAACAATTAATTGTACCCTAATTTTTTAATAGCTATTCTGAGGATTTACAATAATTTATATCTCACCTTCTGTTGTTGCTCTGCCAATGATACAGTTTCTGGTGTTGCCGAACCACTGCTACTACCACAACCTCCACCCAGCTCAAGGTTAATATTGCTGCAACTACTTTCAGAACTTTCGACATTCACTGCCTCTTCTTGTTTACGTTGTAAACGTCGGCGAATTTCTTCCTCAGTTTCGATAGAAATTACTGCTCCACCTTCAGCCTCTGAATCAATGATCGCACCGCGACTCTTTTGATGCAAGAACAAAGAAGACATTCGTTGTTGGAGTTCCCTTAATTCTGGGGACGGTTCGAAATCAGGAGCATTTTCTAATTCAGCAGGAGGCATAGCACACCTGAGACTATCACTCTCATCCGTAATGTTTTCCCGGCATACAGGACAATGAGCTTGGAAGGGTTTCGCTGTTTTTTGCTGCCAAGCAGGAAGCTTGTTATATTCCTCTTGATAGTTTCGTCGCAAAGCATTCAAATGCCGACCCAAGCAATAGCTATGCAAATAGTGGAAGCACTCAGTCCGTGTAAACTCATCGCCGTCACTAAATCCATAGAGACAAATGACACACTGACCGCTTGGTAGATTACTTCCAGTTAAATGCTCCCTCACCAATTCAATCAAATCGAATACTACAGGAAATCCAACGGATTCTTTAAGTTTACTTTCTATGGCAGCTTTTATTTCAACCAAACGCAAATCGTCCAAACCTCGTGGCCGGACTAACTTGTATTCGGGACTAACATCAGGATAGCCAGGTGTCGGCAGGACTTGCAATGTTACACAGACATATTGCTGATCAGAATCCTCACCAACCACAGGAAAAACAGTTGTTTCAATCAATTTTGGAACACTAGTAAAAAAATAAATTAAGCCAAACAAGTAAGTAAAACGCACCCTCCGACTGAAACTTCCTGTATCTAGAAAATTTCTACTCATTGTAAAATTTACACTCTTACCCTTCTCCATCTCGTTGTATTGTTACATCCTCCATCAAAATCGCCTCCAGAGACTCTACTTCGTCGAAAAGCCTATATGAATTGATAGAAACATCGTTACCATTCCTTATAAAATATGACCAGTTCCACTTACGCATCCATTTTCAATTTTTTCTCAAAAACTTTGTTCAACTTTTTGCATACCAACTTTTTTCTCAAGCCACCACAAAAATCGATTTTAAACTCCTTCCTTCCTACTACAGTTGTGACAGTTGTGTGTTGTGCCGTTCATAGGGATAAGTAAATCGACTTTCGACTAATCGATTTTCGAAAAATCGATTTGTTTTGATATTTGAGAAAATCGCAAAGTCGACTTTTCAAGATCGACTTTCGATTTTCCATATCTGGCAAAGAGACAAGCATCAAACATGCACGCTGATGCAATTTTGATGCCCACCAAGTTGAAAAATTGTTGTAAAATTATAAATAAAAATTTGATTTTCTTTTCAAATTGTCTTTTTAGTTTCAAATTTAAAGACTCTAGCTCTATCTGTTCACGTAAATCCAACTTGTACCAACTTGAGTATCATTTAGTACTTTTCATACGAGATAATAAGTGGATTTAATTTTGTATGGTAAATCGAGGTAAATTCAGCTCGATTTAGCAATTAAATCGAGATAATGCAGATTATCACGATAAAACGTGTAGTCTAAACGCGCCTTTAATCCAGTGGATTATATTTGACGTGGATTATATTTGAGATTTCTACTATTAAAAAAGTACTGGAACAGACCATATGTCATACTAGCATAGGCCCGCTACGTTGTTAGCGTATCTTTTTAAAGTTGAAATAAATAAACATTAATTTAGCTATACAATATACTTTTGGATTAAGTATAAATTTGAAACATTTTAGTTATAGGTTTTATATCCTAAAAATTCTAAGAAAATCTCATATTTTACTCTGCATTTCTTTCGATCCTCCCGATAGACTAATGCAAATACACTGCGTATCATAACTATAGACGCACCCTTAATTCAATTGGTATGTTAGTTGACAAATAAAATGGACCCATTAAGTTATTGTTCACAATAAAACGATCAAAAACACATATTATTCAACAAAAATAATTAATTTATTCTTTATGGTTTCGCCGAATTCTGCCCTTTCAAAATTGCTGGTGTTGCATAACTATAGACGCACTTTTACAAAATTACAAAAAAATTATTTTTAAAGCTTAAATAAAATAAAATAACTTTTATAAATAATGGGTAGGGCCTTCCTTATTTTGAATAAGTTCAAAAATTTTATCCATCACACTGTTGATCAAAATTATTCGCAAGTCTTCATCGATTGACCGCCATTCATCGATAATCACTTCTTGGAAATAAAATAATGTTTGGTATTGGCTGCTTTCTGCATAGACACGACGAGTCAAGATTCCACACATGTTCTCGGTCGGATTCTGGTCGGAAATTTTAATATTTTTCGATTTTAACCATACTTGAGTATGGCCACTTTTATGAACTGGTGCGTTGTCCTGCTAAAAAACGAGTCCTTGATTGTTGCTGCTTTCCCAAAATGGCAATAATTTGTCTTCAATGGAGTACGTTCAAGTCTTGGAAGACAAATTGTTGCCATTTTGGGAAAGCAGCAACAATCAAGGACTCGTTTTTTAGCAAGTTATTTTATTTTATTTAAGCTTTAAAAAATAATTTTTTGTAATTTTGTAAAAGTGCGTCTATAGTTATGCAACACCAGCAATTTTGAAAGGGCAGAATTTGGCGAAACCATAAAGAATAAATTAATTATTTTTGTTGAATAATATGTGTTTTTGATCGTTTTATTGTGAACAATAACTTAATGGGTCCATTTTATTTGTCAACTAACATACCAATTGAATTAAGGGTGCGTCTATAGTTATGATACGCAGTGTAGAACCATAATACGTTTTTATACTTGTTTATTCCTTTTGGTAATTTAATACTTATGGTGAAATATGTAGTATGTTTTAGTACTTGTGTAACCTTATAGTTCGAATTTGTATTATAATATTTTACACAGCGCATAATTTATTATGCCGATACCTGCCATTTATTTAAGAATTCCATCAAAATTGAAACATTTGAGTTTAAAATTGCCAACACTTTAGTACTTGCGGTGTTCAGCGGCTTGTTTGCATAGTTTCACTTATTTGTATATGAACCAACATTCACATAATCCTTCGCTTTAGTATAGATCAATGTGGGAATGGAAACTATATTTCATGTAACTGTCAGTAATTTTTAGTAATAATTTTCGAAAAATATGTCCATACATTTTATTTGACATAGTCAAAGATAAATACTAAAATTCGGATATCTGTGTCTAATTTTTCGTATTTAGTACATTTTACTACAACACTTTTTTCAGAACAACCATTTGTTTCGAAAAAAAAAAACTTCTTTAATTTTTTATGGCTAAATATACATACAAAATTTCAGGACTCTACCTCTACTCGTTCTATCGTATACAAAAACAAATGTCAAACAAAATTTGCGAAAAGCATTGTTTTTCATAGAAAAAGCTTTGTACCTTTTAGTACATTTTAGAACTTATTTCTGCAAAATATTTAGGTATAAATGTTTATTGTCATAGTTCCAGACAAGTAGTATTTGTATTCCATTTGTTTATAATATATAAAACCACATACCGAATTTCAGAATTATACTTTTTCCCACACAGTGGAATATTTTGTATTGGTGCCATTTAGTACGAATTTCCAAAATACCAAGCCTTTTATTTGTACTGAGAGTTCACTGTGGTATAATGTTTTGTACAATTTTCCAAAAAAAATATTTATGCATATCGCTATATTTGTAATAGTTAAGCTACATACTAAATTTCAGATTTCAATCCCTAACTTTTCCATTATAATTTAATACTTGTACAGTGCTAATGTCCAAAATTTATAACTGTATAGCATAGTATTTGTAATAATTAAATCGATGTACCGCGTTGCAGATGTATATTTCTTCCGGTTTCATTATACTTTAGTATTTAGTACCAATTTCAAAAGAATTATGCATAGCTTTCTATTCGAAATAGCGTAAGCTACATACAAAAATGCAGATTTTTATTTCTGCCAGTTTCATTGTATTTTATTATTTAGTACTTTTTATCACAACTTAGTACTAACTTTCAAAAAATGTTATGCATAGTATTCTATTTGTAATTGTTAAAGCTATATGCGAAGTTTTTCATTTAGACATTTTATAACTTTTTATACATATTCTAGTACTAATTTCGAAAAAATATGTTTGTCCATCATTCTATTTGTAATAGTTGAAGTTACATACCAAATTTCAGATATCGATCCCTACCTGTTCCAGCGTAGAGTAATATTTAGTACAATTTAGTACCTTTAATATTAATTTCCAAAATTTGTTCACACATTCTGATTTGCTTATATATCATTGACAAATCTACATACCACATTACAGAGTTCTACTTCAACCGTTCGGAAGTAATACAGGTTTTAGTAATTTTTCGTAGCACTTTAGTACTAATTTCTAAAACCGTTCCGGCGTAACACAGTTTTAGTACTAATTTCCAAAAAAATATTTTTGCACATCATTCTATTTGTAATAGCTTAAACTACATACCATGTTTCAGATATATATCTCCACCGGTTCCATTTAAATATAATATTTAGTACTTTTTAGTACCTTCTAGTACTAAATTCCAAAATTTTTTCACATATACCACTTTGCTTATCGTAGGCATAGCTGCATACCAAATTTCAAAGTTCTAAACCTAACCGGTCCCTCGTAATACAGTTTTTAGTACCTTTTAGTACGAATTTCCAAAAATCCCGCCTTATCACACGCCTACCCACCAGACCCGACCTACATGCCAAATTTCAAGTTTCTAGCTTTAGCCGTTTCGTCTGGGCGTTGATGATCAGTCTAAACCTAACCGGTCCCTCGTAATACAGTTTTTAGTACCTTTTAGTACGAATTTCCAAAAATCCCGCCTTATCACACGCCTACCCACCAGACCCGACCTACATGCCAAATTTCAAGTTTCTAGCTTTAGCCGTTTCGTCTGGGCGTTAATGATCAGTCAGTCATTTATAACGCATCTCTTCTATATATATAGATAAATTCAAAATATATTGAAATATATTAAAATTTGATTGAAATAAAAATGATGTTTGTAACGCGTCCGTCTGGGAGTAATTACTTGCAAGAGTTCAGGAATTTCACCAATCGTCGCTTCAGAGAACTGCAGAAAGGAATTTCCGGAACATCATCACTGCTACAGTCGCTCGCTATATACCTGCGGGTCGTATAATCGAACTAAGACCAAACTTCCTAGCAGAGACAGCGGGATAGCGAATGAGCGTGATGAGCTTCGTCGTACTCACCACAGAATCAGAGAACTGACGTTGAAGGTGAACAGGTTAGTCGGCGAACTCTAGCGGAAAAGTGGCTAGAACATCTGAAGTGTTGCAACATCAGCACCGGAGTGAGTAAATTGTGGGCAACCGTTAAGTCGCTTTCGAACCATGGAAGGAAGGATGATCGGACGTCTGGATAGGAGGAATTGATGGAGAGGTCATTAATATCTGCCCGGCATGTGGTAATGGACCACATGACACCTATTCAATTGTCCAGCCAAACCCACTCACCTAACCCCATATTCTCTTTGGACTCAACCGATACACGCCGCAGCCTTCCTGAACTTGGATTTAGAAGCAGAACCAGATTAAGGAGAATAAGAAGAAATACACAGCAGTATAAAAAAATATTATTTACATCGAAAAAGAGCCAAAAATGGAATCACAATGAAATTTAAAGCAATTTCTATTTGCTTCAAGAAAAAGCACGAATAGCACGAAATTGTAAATCTAGATGTTGCCAGTAATACTAGATCGAAATAAAAACCTGAACCCACAAAACTGGTAAAACATTGAATCAAACTTATAAGAGCACGAAACAAAATGGCATTCTCTTTGTGAACTCTTTGCTAACAGGAATGCTTACTTCTGATTGGCTGTTATGTTGATTTTGAAGTATTGCCAACTAATTTTGGCATATTTACTAGATTTGCGTTCAAATTTGGTCTGTTCCCCTTATCGTAGTAAAAAGTAGTAGATTCTTGCAGTACGGGAACAGACCAATTATTTTGTACTCTGAGACCGATATTGAAATGTTTCCCTTTTACTGACTTTACTATTAAAAAAGTACTGGAACAGACCCAAAAGTCATTGCTTGTTCGTGATTTTGAATTTGTCACGACTTGTTTTTTAAATACAAAATTGAATAAAATATGTTAAACGGCATATACATTAGAACTTTTTACCGGGTTAACCTACATTATGAGGATTTATTTGACATATAGAATTAACAATTGAAATCTACTGGGTTAACGTAATCCGGTTAAATGTAAACGTACTATTAGTCCTGCCTCTACAAGCGACAGTACAGTGGTAGGCAATTGAGTTCATCCATCAATTGTCCTCTGACTTGCTTGTGACATCTAACCTGGTGTTTACAAACGATTTTTTGTGTAGACAATAGCAAAGATACAAACCATTTTTTACCAATACATTTAAAATTTTGTTAATAGTCTTGAGACTGTCTTAAATTTTTCATTAACAGTAAAGACGGAAAATTTTTGATATTTTCAAACAAATAAAAAACAAAATCAAAATGCAGTATCAAACAATAAAAAATTTGACGGAAGTGGATTAAAAATAAAAAGAATCGAAAAATCATCATTATGATATTATAGAAATAAAATACAAAATACAATACAATTGCAAAAGTAGAAGAATACAGTATTATTTTGCATGTTTGAAAACACAACTATTGAGAAGAATTAATTTTATATGTTAAATCGAGACAGAAAATCAATCGAGATAATGCACATTATCTTGAGTAAAGCTATTGCCGAAACGCGCCTCAGAACAGGTAAAATTAGAAAATGGATTGTGGAGGAAATGAAGAAAACTGTGCGACAGAACTAAATGACAATTCTTTGATTTCAAAGAGTATGTGCATTACAGTGATTTTTTCATGATACAATTTTTGTATTGACAGTGAAAATAAAATAACAACAATGGAAACATGTGATGAAATTGGTTTGTAGAACACATACCAATATGGAAAGAAAAATTGCCCACAATTACCAAACATTTTGAAAATTTGATAATGGCCATGGTACAATTATTCAAGGTAGGCCATATCAACTTATAAATTACTATTTTTTCATACTGTGGTTTTTCATGTCAAAGTTATATACAAAACGTGTAACTGTGTGTGTAATGTTTTGAAAAATATAACAAAATATATTCGAAAATCGATTTGTTTGAAGATGAATTTTACAACATTTGTAAGAAGAAATGTATGATTTGCAAATGAATCAATATATAAATCAGATCCTGACATTCCATTCATTTTTCGCGTTTTTGGTAAAATGTTAAAAATATTTCAAATGAATAGAACGACTTGTTGCATTTGTTTTAATTTATTCTGACACTATTGCCCATAAGGTAGAGGTGTATTTTCTCCTTTCTGACAAAAGCTACTCTACCTTTATTGTACCATCATAATGGCTACTCTTTAATATGTAAGTCCCAATTTAGATTAGGCGGGTTTAATATTCTTTGTCTTGTGTCCCCGATCTGTAAATTTTTTCCTTATTATATTTCACATGGTTGGCAATTTTTTTACTTTTCATTCATCATTTTCAATTTTACTGAAAAAGTTTGAAAATTTTATGAATATTTTCATGCTGTCAAAATTAATTTATTTTCGATCATATAATTTAAAGTCATTAAGTTTAATGTCAATTTTTATGCCGAGGCGAAAACAAATTATTTCGCCTTTAAATAAAAAAAACAACACAATTTATAATTTTGTAAGATAATTGTTCTTTTAAATGTTGAATGTTGACAAAATATTAATATTTTCGTTTTGACGTCTAACATAATTTTGTATATATGTATAGGTTTCAAAATATAATTTGACAGCAAACGTTATACTCACCTGTGCTTACTGTCCGACCTTATATATGCCTTGTTTTCGATAAATACTCTCAATTTTTAGGGATGGGATAAATTTCTTGGTTATTTACATAGTGATTCGAAATGTACAAAAGTCGGCGTTCGCTCAGAAAAGTTTGTATGGGGAACTAAGTAAAAACTTCATAATTAATTTATTATTAAGTTAAATTAATTAAATTATTTTTTATATTGTGGATTGTTATGCCAAAATCGTATATAAATGTGTGAATGTGGGTGTAATTTTTTGAAAAATATAAAAATATATTCTAAAGCCCATATGTTTACTGATAAGGCGATCAGATTTTGAAAATGAAACCAGTAAGGAAAGTAGTAAAGTCGGACGGGGCCGACTATATGATACCCTTCACCACTATGAGTATATTAAACAGGACTATTAACATGAAATTGGATGAAATAATATATGTGATATTTATCTAAATGTGAATCTGCCTAGATCTACCCATAAAGTATGTAAATCGACTTCAAACAAATATAAATAGGTCATACGTTGGGCTATGTCTGTACTCCTACAAAAAGGCAATTTACTTGAAATCCGTCGAAAATATATATGGAAGCTCTATCCAAATATTAAGCGATTTGAAGCAAACTTGTCACAGGTTAGGTTCCTTGGTGCGTCAATTACTTAAAATCAATCTATAATAAAAGGGAGCTATATCTAAATCTGGACCGATTTTCAGGAAACAAGGCAGACATCACTCTAGGCTCAATTCAGTACGTTATGCCAAATTTCGTGCAAATCGAAAGATAGATAGCGACTTTAGTGCACCATTTACATGAAATCGGACGAAACTATATGTGGGAGCTATATAGAAATCTGGACCGATTTTCACGAAACTTGGCAGACATCATTCTAGACCTAAATGACTAGGCTGTACCAAATTTCGTGCAAATCGAAAGATATGGGAGCTATATATAAATCTGAACCGATTTTTCCCAATTTCAATAGGGTTCGTCCTTGGGCCGAATAAATGACCTATGCCAAATTTCATCCAATGTACTTTGTTTACAATTTAACATGGACAAACAGACAGACGGACGGATGGACATGCACATATCGACTTAGAAAGTGATTCTAAGTATATTCTCAAAATGAACCATGTGCCTATCTCGTTTCCTTTTGCCTGTTACAAACATATGCACAAAGACATAATACCCTGTACCACAGTGTGGTGAAAGGTATAAATAGATGACAAAAAGAAAAAGTCTGTTTTTTAATAAAAAAAAATTGTATGTAGATATAACGTACATTTTGGTTTACTTATAAATATATAAAATGAGTTAAAAAGTCGTTGAGTACGACCGTGCCAAATTTTTGGTCTTAAGCGAATGTTTTCAATGAATATTTTGAAACCCATAGGACACAAGGTATTGCATTTACTTTTGAAGGCACATTTTCGTAATATTAAAAAAAATAAAAGGTGGGTTTCTCTATATTGGGGACACCTAGAAACATAGAACCCAAAATATCAAAGTACATCCAATTCGGTTGCAAAACGTGTCCAGGAGCCCTAAAAATACTAAAATTTATTATTTAATCATTTTTTATGGAAATGTGTTACACAATCTCAAAATATAAAATAACTGATCCTAAATATACCGAATATAACTTTTCTTAATATTTCACTGAAATTTCATAAAATTTATTAATTTGTTTTAATTTACAAACATAAATATTGATGAATGATGAATGTATTACAGATGAATTTTACAACATTGGTAAGGAGATATTTATGATTCTTGAATGAATCAATATCTAAATCATATTCCCAACTCGATTTTGAAAAGAAAACTTGACATTCCAATCATTTTTCGGATTTTGGCATGATACAATTATACAAGGTAACTGCAAAACTATAAAAATTTAACAACAACCATATAGAAAATTATTATTGTATGTAAAAACTACGAAATAATATACGAAATACCAATAAATTCTATTTATTTTTAAAATACAATATTTTCACATGTTCAGAATAAAATTGAAAATCATGAATGAAAGTCTATCAAATATATAATGTAATCGCGTCCACACATTTTCTGTAATTGAGCCATTGCCACGTGTGCAAAACTAGAAATCGGGAATTGTTTTATGAAAACTGATTTAGTGCTTCAAACCTTCCCAGTAGGAAAATTTAATAAATTGAATACGAAATTACATTTAATAAAGAATAATTTCGAAATAAAGAAATTTTCCTGCTGGGTCAATTAAAATCATTTGTCATATTCAAATTGACACCAGTATTACCTTGGAATCAAATCGGCTGATTTACCTTGTACAGTAGATATCGGATATAAGAAACTCAAAAAAGCCGGAGATTATATGGAATTATCGGATATTAGAAAGTATAAGCTCGGTTTTTTGATAATATTTCTTATATGCGATATTTTCTTATATGAGATGTGCTTATATCCGATATCTACTGTATAATTGTACTATGGGATTTTGGTAAAATGTTAGAAATATGCCAAATGAGCAGAACTTATTGCGGACATCATAGCCCACAAGGTAGAGGTGTATTTTCTCTTTGTCATGTTCCTATGCCCAAACGTATTTCTGGTTTTTAATTTGTTGAAAATACACATTTGGAAATCTGAATTTGCAGAAGTACATTTATGAAAAAATCGACACATACGACTGCATGGATCCGTTGCGTAATCCTTTGTGTTATTTGTTATTGATAATATAACAAACACAAGGGAACGATAACATCAACAATTACCAATGAGGTTTCTAATTTCTTTTAATCTGTTATTATTGTGTAGTGTATATTACACTTGCCATTCCGTTTGCAACACCCCGAAAAATTCTTGATAGGAATAAAATTCTAAGTCGATGTACGTCCGTCTGTTGAAATATCGCCCCACGTTTTGGTGTAGTCGCCATATAACGGTACTTCCCATGGTATAATTATACAAGGTAGTTTCATGCAGTCATATGTTTCAAATTTTTTCATAAATTTGCCTTTGTCATTATTCAGTTTCAAAATTGAAATGAAAATATCTTCCTTCGAAATGTACGCATATTATTAGTTCAGTGGCAATTGCTAAATAATTTATAAAACTTATAAATATAAGATGTAACAACCATGGTTAAATCTTGAGAGCAATGTTCACCTTTAGAAAATATCGACATACATAAAATTTTAAGGAATTTATTTTTCATATTATTTAATATTGATATATGTCCCAATTTATATTGAGCGAGTTTAATTGCGGCAAGTCTTTGTTTGATGGAGAGAGGGGCAAGGGGAATAGAAATTGAAAAATATTGCTCGTGCCGGCAATTTTCTGGCAATTCGTTTTTGTATTTTGTTTGTAGTGTCAGTAATTTGAAATACCAATCCAATACCATTATCACAAAATGTATATGGGCAATATTGCCAATTTTTTAACATAGCTGAAGCGGAGGTTCACCCCTTTATAACTCGGGAATTACTTAAGTATATGAAAAAAAGTGAATAGTTTTGGGTTAATTGGTCTGTCGTTGCAAACTGTTCATGATATTGACCTCCAACCTTAATTTTGGTGGAAGCTGTGTCTACTTTAATGTAAAAAAATGTGTAAAAACAGGTTGAGGCGAACCAGTTTTTTTATTTTCTCTATCGATTTGTGATTAAGCCAATCATTACACGGTCTTCGTGTCAAAGTAAAATGAAAAGCCAACAAAATGGGGACTACGCCCCTTATGCATCATTTTTCAAAAATTTAACTGCATCTACCTTTAAATGATGCTGACATTTTGAAGCTCGATTTTGAGTGTTTTTTTAATTTTACTTCTAGCTTTAATACGCAAACAGGAATTTATAAAAATCGATTATAAGATTATTGTGGTCGCGAATCTGCGTAATTTGATATGTATTTTGTGTATGTAGTATGCACAGCTTCAGAGTAATACTCATCCGAAGGTGCGAATTTTGTGCGATAAAATTTCTAAAAAACCTATTTTTCGGGCCAAATTTTTAGATCTGTCAACTGAATGATGTGGGTACCCGCGATCAATAAGGTTTTTTACGTTTTGGATGATATAAAATCTTTTTCCTGAAAATCCATCTACTAGAACGGCGGGAACTGGCCTTCCAAAAACACGAAATTTGGCAAAAAATGTTTTTGAAAATATCGCGGATTTATTTGCGTTTTCTGTGTATCATTTCCGCTTCAATAAATGACCTCATACGGATTTTGATCTTTTTCGAAAAGAGAACTTTAAAAACTTCAGCCGAAAGAGAGATGTACGCAATTTATCTCAAAAATAGATTGTGCTGGCACATCCATGGTTCTTAATGGACCACATTGAAATGGTATAGATCGATGTATTTTTTTAGAGTGCACACCGAAATCGGATGCGCGTTAATGGCATATGGAGTTTTCGGAAATTATTCGCGTTTTACGATTTTTTGGGTACTTCAATGTAACGTGCGGCACATCTTAGCCGTCAAATGAAATTTCACAAAATATATATGGATTGGAAGATAAACTTCAGTACTTCCTGGAAACCGTATGCGCATCAAATGATTTTGAGTATTACGCGATTTAGACGCAATTTAAAATTTATATTTCATAATATTATTTTATTTTAAGATTTATTCCTATTTATAGAATTCTAAGATTTATCGGAAGGGTCTTGATATAATCCGCAAGGCGTATACTTATACACAGAAAGTGATTATTATTATTATATGTAAATTTTTCGGCGAAATTCGAGTAAAATAGCAGAATAACCCCAACATTTTTTTTCTGAAATTTCTTGTATAAAATTAAAAAAATAAATATGATGACATTATTTTTTCGTACCAAAAATAAATATTTTCCCTCAATATCTTGTTTTGTTGTCGCTTTGATTTAGAAACCGCTACACGGACTTGTGTGATTTTGATATCATTTGATTCACCATGGTGTTTAGATTATGTAGATATTTTTAAATTAATTTTTAGGTGTGTGTGTATGTCATTAATATAATGACAATATTGATGTAATCTGCTATATTTTTTTATTTTTTATTTTTTTCATATTTCGCGAATATGTGCACCTTTATTGTGATTTTTATAATACATTCATATTCTTATTTTACGGAGGAAGATATATATCAACGTTTTTGGTCAATATAATAAACGGCGTAATTTTAAGATTTTTTTCTTATGCCCAAAATTAAAACCTCGATAACTTTTGCGCGCATCGACCAAAAATTTGATCGCGAACGGTTTCGGAGTCAGAACATTTTTTCTCTATATGTGTACCAAAAATCATTGATGTGCCACAAAAACAAAAAAGCTGATTTTTTGAAAATGGAATATTAAAAAATTGGCAATATTGCCCATATATATATGTATTTGAAATCGAATTGTATAGACGAATGAAACAAGTTCAAAATAGAACGATAAAAATTGCCGCAAGTAAACTAAGTCCCAATTTATATTAGGCGAGTTTAATTGCGGCAAGTCTTTGTTTGAAGGAGAGAGGGGCAAGGGGAATAGAAATTGGAAAAAATTGCTCGTACCGGCAATTCGTACTTTCAATTCGTTTTGTGTATTTTGTTTGTAGTGTCAGTAATTTGAAATACCAATCCAGAACATTGTTACAAAATGTAAAAAAAAATATTTTTGAAATCGACTTGCCTTGTATAGACGAATGAAGCAAGTTCAAAAGAGAACGATAAAAATTGCCGCAAGTAAACTCGCCTAATATAAATCAGGACTAAATCAGGACTATGAGTTCCAAATTAAAAATGGGTTGCCATAATCAAATTCTCAAATGAGACTACCTTCTGTAATTATGCCATTGGTACTTCCCAATATTCGGTATTTTGGAGATTTTTAACAACAACAAAATTGGCTGTAATTTCGTGTTTTGATTTTTCATTTTATAACACATTTCCGTACCAATAATTATTAATATTGATCCACGTTTCAGGGTAGCCCCATATAACTGTACCCCCTATATTAGGTATTTTGCACACAATTTCTAAATGTAATTTATTATTTTGGTTTCTCTAGTAATATGACATCAAAAAAATTTTTGACGCAAGTTTTGGGCACGGATTCTTATTGGATGTCAAATCTCACTACCGAAAATTATTCGGTATATGAAAATTATATGAATTTAACCCTTTCAGTGTCAAAAAAAATTTTTGTCGGAATAAAAATCTAAAATTTTGTACTTAAAATCATATGAAGGCACAAAGTTTAGAAAAAAAATCAATTCTTATTTTAACCCTCGGACAGTTTTGTCTGTCTTTCAGCAAAAACAAAGACAGCAATTGTTACGGTACATAGAATAATCGAAAAATTGCAAAGAAGGAGAGTAATTTTAAATGTCGAATATATTCGACAAAAACACTGAAAGGGTTAATGCCTTCTTTTATCACGAATTTTTGGGCATGTTCAAGGTTCTATCAAAACATGTTTTTTTAAGGAGCCCCCAATTCATTTTAGAAATTTTGAATGCCAATCTCATAATTTTTATTTGTTATTTGTACATAAAGAATATGTGTTTTAGTTCTACCGATATCTGTAGGTAAGGCCGAAATCAATATACTGAATTCTGTTGCAGAAAATGTTGTATTATTCAATTCTTTATGTTTCCAATATAAATTTGAAAATATCTACCAGTTATACATACTGTAAAAATCAACTACTTTTTATCGCGATAGAAAAATGTTTATGATATAAAAAACTAATAGATTCCTGCCGTACGGAAACAGACCAACTATGTACGTTGGGTCATAATATTCAAATAAATAATTTATGTTTTCCAGAACCTGCAAAAAAGTAAAATTTTTAACTACGATAGTTAGTAAATTCTTGCAGTAAGGGAACAGACCAAGTACTTAATACTTTTAAACATGTTATACAGTTATATGACGTTTTCCATTGGAAACATACAAATGTGTCAATTTAATAATTGAAATTCGTTAAAAAATGTAGTTTCGAATGATACTCTAATACTACTGGATGTAGTATACCCTTAAGTAATACTGGTTAAATCGAATGTACCTACAGTGCAAGCTATTACTTCCATTTTAAAATCGAATGTCCTTTCGTGGATAACTGATGTCGAGATACATTCAAACTGATTGCGTCATTTAAAATTAGCGTTGAGAAATGTTTGTGCACCCTTTTAATGCTGCACATACACACATATTTCCGAGACAACAAAGAAAATTACTAAAACTTTTTGTGAGTGTTTCTGCTCACCACGTGTTTATTATTTATATTTTGCTTTCTCCTGGTTATCCTTAAACCATGTGCTCACATTGTGTGTGTGCGTGCATGTGGAAAGCTTTTATTCCTTTTGACGTTTCGCCCTTAAAATCTGCTCAATGTACGAGCGCACACTCAGAACAGTTGGCCGGTTTCTCTTCTTACAATAACCGAACAGTTTGTAGTCCAAATTCAAAATTGTTCCTACACACACAGGCACAAGAACAATTCTCTTGAAAACTTTTACAAGCACAACTACCACAATAAAGTTCACCCTTCATGCTATTCGAAGCGTATGGCAAATTTTCACCACACAATTTTATTCAGTTTATAACGGAAAGTTCTAAGCGCCGGTAGTCCACGAGAAGAACTCGGTCGAATAACAATAAATATTTTTCAACTTCGGTAGAAACAATATTTTAAGCAAGAGTACACACACCACCCAACTTTACTTTGGGTTGAACTTTTAGTGGAGCAGTGAAAACTTGAGGGAAAACCAACCCAAACCACCCAACACCAACACCCTGCTATATGCAAAGAGGGAAAACTACCCTTACAAAACGGCGAAAAGGAAAAATTCTATTAAATGTATGTGTTCGTGTGTGTGTCTGTTTTATATATAATTCGTTCGTGTGCGTGTGTGTGAATAATTTAATAAAATTCTTTGAAGGATTTTTCCTAAATGCGATTTTGAGTGTAAAATATATGTATATACTAAGTATACGCAGTATAGACAAAAAAAAAATTAGACAAAAATTATCCGAAATGTAAAGTTAAAATAAGTGCTCCATGTTTTAGATATAACAAATATATACAATTTTATGTGATTTGCAGTTATGATACCAAAATCTTACTTCTTTAAAGTATGTGTATGCGATGGTAAAAAGTGCACACATACATACACATACACGAAGATACGAAGCGTCTGCGTCTGTCCCTAATGCGGAAATTCGCAAAAAAAGAGAAATACTCGCAGCAGAGTACGTCATTAATTGATGAAAAGAATGTGTCAGACAATGTGAATTCATTTTTGCAATTGCACATTGTTTTGTCGTTGTTGTGGTTGTTGTTATTGTATTTGATTGCTAAATTTACAGTTATTTGTTGCAGTCTAACAATCATTAATGTAAAATCTCCCAACCTCATGACATGGTGCAGACGTAACAATCCGAATGGCGTCTGACAGTGGAAAAATCATAAACAAATTAATGACAGAGCACCGTTGCACCCATCCATCCGTCCGTCCGTCCGCCCATCCAATAAACGTTTCTACCCGACCATCTAGTTTTGTTTTTGCTTTTTCTTGGACTTCGTTTCACTCGTTATTGCACTTGAATTTGAAACATTTGTTTATTTATTGCAAAAATAGAAACCAAAATAAACAATACCTCCTAAGCACGTTGGTGCCCCGCTTTTCTATCGGCACAAAAAAAAAATAAGAACAAAAAATGTATATATCTAAAATACCCGCCACTGCACATTTTAGATAAGACAAACCCATTTTTCCGATGATTTTTGTTTTGACAATTCACGTGGATTTGGGCTAGGATGGCGTGGATGCGCGGTGTCACAGGCTTTCTACATCGTCTGTCCATACAGCATCGTATGTATGAATATATATATGTGTGTGTTTGTTAAAAATTGAAATTCGAAAAATAATAATTCCTTTCATAGTTGTGTTAAACATTCCCAGAAAAAAATACACTTTTTTATAACAAAAGTCCAATATTTTTATAAAAAAAAAACCGAATGGCTTTCGGTGAGAGTACATCTGTACCTGCAATGTCGAATTTTCTTTGACTCAGGAAAATTTATTGACTTTGCCTTATTTTGTGTTGTGTAACGAGGAGAGAGAGAGAAACTAGCGGTAATACAAAAAAACGATACACTGCACGTCATGTGCAAAACTTTAGATTGTTTCCTGTTTAGAAGGACAATACAAAAACTGGAAAGAAGCTGAGAGTGTGATAGAGAGAAAGACAAACATTAAAAAGAGAGGTTTGAAATCCCTTAGCAAGTATATGAGTATATTAGCCATGGTCTAAAAAGTGGGATTATTTATAGAAGATGAAAAGGAATTGTACGAATTTCGTACATTTTATTAAATATCTCGGCAATTGTTATTGCAGAGATCGAACGATGTAACAAATGCACAGATGTTTAACCTCAGCTAAAAAAATCATTTTGATTGATTCCTAAAAAACTCATAACACCAAGGTTTATTTATGACGTAACTAATGATTTATTTGGTTGTCCAAATATATTATTTGATGACTAAATAACATGATTTTTTGTTCCACCAAAAATGTACATATATGCGCAATTTTATAATTTTATTTTAATGAAACATATTTTGTGTTATTTATTTTTTTGTCGAATTCGTTTAAGTTGCTAGCATGGAAATAAACACACAAAATGTATTTCAAAAAACGTAATGATAGTATTGCGGACGTATGTTTTGGTTTGAATACAAATATTTTTTTGTTTGTTTTATTTTTCAAACAATAAATTTTTACAGTCAATTAAGACTTCAGCCAGCCTTACCAGTTAACCTTGGTTACTACCATGGTACAATTATACAAGATAGGGAAAAAATACATCTTCCTTGTGGAAGATGAGGTCAGAATTAATAAAAACTAATGCAATAATTTGTTCTGTTCGTTTTATATATTTTTAATTTTTTTTTTATCAAAAACGCGAAAAATTGTGGAATGTCAGGTTTTCTTTTCAAAATGGAATTGTTTAAATATTAAAATTTGTTATTTGTTATAGCCTACCTTAAATAATTGTACCACTGTTACTACCAAAAAATTACAAAAATACAATAAAAAATTAAAATAAATAAAAAACAAGCATTAAAAACCGGTCTATCTTTATGAAAAAGACATTTCACCTGCTATATGTTGGTTTGCTAAGACACAGTTTAAAAAAATTTAAAACATTTAACATTTAAACTCAGGTGATTATTGCGACGCCGTTATATGTTGAGATATTTGTTACCAAATGTTGTCTGTTTACTCCAAAGTCCCCTAAAAGAGAGACGTAGTTTGACAGTTCTACGCGGAGAACTTCCTGAATTTTAATGGGTAAATTTCTTCTAGTATGTGTAACCAGCACAATTCGATATATTTCAATTGGTCGTTAATTTTAAATTTTAACCAAAGTCATAAAAGTAAATATTGAAGCATTTTAAGTGAACTTCCTGGTATTTTGTAAAATCTAAATGGATGGTGTTTGTTTAATTTTCTCGGTGTTATTGCAAAAGATAATAAAAACGGCTTACTCTCTGAAATAGAACTTACTGAGTTAAAGTATGGCGCAAGCATTTAAAATCACTAAGTCACATATAGTGCGAATGTGGCATCTTTATAACTGCGGCAACGTTTTGGAAACGCCAGCCCAAAGTCTCGACTTTTAACGTATAGAAATTTTGTGCGTCTATTTGAAAAACAAAAAAATGTTATTTATACAATGTGCCAACTGATTCTTGACATACTGTATATGTTTCATTAAATAATTTAAGATCAAATAAATTACGATATAAATCATAGGAAAAATATTTAAAAAATCATATTATTACTCATGCTATGCGCTTTTCAATAAGTAGTTGAGACGATATGCTCTCTTTAAGTATGCTGGAAACAAATGAAATGCATTTTTACCATGACATTAGTTTGGGAAAACTCCAAATATACATATAGATTTGAGGGATATTTTTGATTATTCGAACATTTTAGATTTTTCGCATTTGGGTTACACAACAAGTAAATTTGTTTAGATCAATTTCTTATTCGTTTATATTTCAATTGGCCTAAAAAAGAAAAGTTCGATATGTTTCTACTTTACTTTCAATAAATTCTACGATTTTTAAAGAAAACGGATTTTCTGATCCCTATATTGGTCTATTTTCTGTAGAAATACTGTTTAGGAATACATTTAATTAATTGGTAAAAGCAAAAAAAAGCAAAAAAAAAAATACTAAGGTACTTTTTAATAGTTACATTGTATATTAGGGGAGACTGGGGCACCTTCGGCACTTTTTTTTTAGAGCTCTATATCTCAGTACTTATTCAACATATATAACAACTTTATGGCTGATTATTGTCCTCAGACACTTAATTATAAAAAATAGTACCAAAAAGATATAAAAAAATAGTATTAGTTAAAAAATTTTACAGTTTTGTAAAAAAAGTCAAATTCGCCGAATGTGCCCCAACCCGGGGTAGCTTCGGCATTTGATGGGGCACATTCGGCAACATAGTCATAGCCGGGTAATTGTCATCGGTATCAGTCTGGTTGAAATTCTGATACTCTAAAGGCTCTATTTGGTTTTAATACGCCACACAATGTTTGAATTATAGGGCTTTATTTTCTAACGGCGTACGTTTACATCTCAAGCTCGCACACAACATCAGAAATAAGGGTTTTCTATCGCATTTTCGTCAATACAAAAACGTTTGATATTATATATGCAATTTCGGACCATATTAAAGGATTAGTTTTAAAGACAAACTCAAAAACATTTCAAGGAAATAATATTGCACAATCTGTATATGGCCGAATGTGCCCCACTTTAAAATGCCGAATGTACCCCGAATGTGCTTTTTATAGTTTTTTTAATTTTTTTCGATCAGTTTTTAAAAACATTATATTTTTAAACATTTCTATAATAATACACATCGTAGTTAACCACTTTTTAACAATATTGTCTTAAAAATTTAAAAAGTTTTATACGCGAAATACTTACGAAGTGGAATTGAAATATTACAGCAACATCTATAAAAATATAAAAACCCATGTAAATAAATAAGTTTATTAGCTAGAAATTTCAAACTTTGTGTCAGTTATTTATTTCGATATTCGATACCTACGTATCGAAACTAGTGATGTACGGTGAGAGCTTCATATCGAAAACGCGATTGCCGAAGGTGCCCCGATGCCGAAGGTGCCCCAGTCTCCCCTACATTGTATATACATAGTCGGACATAGTAAGAATTAAGGCGTCTTTACTCTTCATTTTGTCTATGAATTCCCTTTTTTGTTATAAATAATAAGACCCCCCGATTTTTGTACCAACCGCCACCATAGTACGTACAGGTATTTCATTGTTATTGATGTTTGTAAATAAATTGTTTGTTCGTCATGGTAACGGAATAAAATTGTGAAATAATGTGATTTGTGTAATGCACTCCTCTTGGGAGATTACCAAAGTAGTATTGAATATTTTTGTACCTTTTTATTAGATTTCCGGAATTTACGTACTATAGTACAATTTTTCCACTGTGAATTTTTAATAGATTACAATTTCCCTAACATATTGTTTATTGAGTTCGGCTAATATTTAGGAAATTAGTTTTTCCATTGTCTCGATTTGAAGTAGAATGTTGGTATTTTTAATGAATTTTTATCATTTTGGAATATTGATGATGTCATTTTCTTTTAATTGAAATTCGGCTAGGGTATTTTATATATAATATATTATTGAAGCAGGAATACAAAGTTGCTACACTTCGGAATTCATTAAAGAATTTCTTAACTTAAAAATGACCATAACATCGTTTTACAGATGCAACTTTCCGATGAAAAGGAACCCGACAATTTAATACATAACTCAATAAATAAGGGATGGTGAAATTATTCTTTGTTGTTTTTAAGGGGTATGTGGTGGTGGGGTGTGTGCAAACAACTAATGGAACGTAGTGGGTGGAAAATTTGGAACACGAAGCTCCTGCGTATTACACGACAATTACTCTTTTCGTACTAACGTGAAGCTGGCAATGGCATTGGACTATCCTACATTTGCTATTGTTCTGTTCCATGTTGGCAAAAATTTGGCAAGACAACAAACATCAATGTGCACAGGTCTGTACCTTGCCATGGTATGACGTTTTTTAATTTGCCATGGCCTTACATTCGCATTCACTTTCTTTTTGCCACCACCGAACTCCGAGCTCATCTTGTGTGGTTTATTTTTGGCAAAAAATCAATTTCTCGACCTGTGTGTGAGTGTTTGCACAGTGTAATTGTTGTTTGTTTGTTGTTGTTTTTTTTTTTGTGGGATTTTGTACCATTTGACCAGAATATATTCCGCATTTATCAGGAAAATAACGAATACTGAATGTACAAGATGTTGTTGGATGCTTGTCTTTACATTGGTTGTAACCAATTTCAAGCATGTGCTGTGGGGTACGTAGTGTAAAGAAGAAGAGGAAGAAGCTGTCATCTTTTCAAAGATTTTTCCTAAAATAAAAAATTGATTTTAAAATGAATGTGTGCACGGTGATATATCAGCATATATACGAACACATTTATTTGCATGTATATATGCATAAATGTCCGGCCATATTTTATTATATACGAAAATAAATTTAAAAATTATTAGAAAATTTTGTAATATATAATAAAGATAGGAAAATACCAGTATATGTATATATATATATGTATATGGAGAAAAAGAAATCCATTATTTTTTCAGCAGATGGCTGAATTGATAGATTTCTCGTAAAGTATCAATCAGACAATTTCGTTGGAAGTGTGACATTTCGTAGTAAACAAAGTATTTTGCTGTGTTTTGTTTGGCGCATTCAGATGTGAGTTACAGGGTGTTAAAAATGGAAGTGAACAAAGAGAAAATTCGGTACTTTTACAGTGGATGGATTTCTGTTCCCCCAACCTACTATATAATATATATATATATATATATATCTTTGGGTATTACAACCAAATAAATTTCAGCGAGCAGGGTTTAAATGTTTCTTCATATTTTATGTGGTGTAGTGTGGTCAATGTTTTCAAAATGGAAGAGAATTGTAAATAAAATTTTGATTTAAATTGTAATGATTTAACACTTATCCACCATAAAGACCTTCATTAATTAAAAATCAATTATTACGTTACACCTGTCCAAGTAATTCCTTTGTGTTATAGCTTCGATTTTGTTTGTTTGTTCAATCCGCAGTACAAATCATATTCAAATGTGAAAATATTTCAGCACATGACCACGTACCTAAAATTTCAAAATGCATTCTCCAACGATTTAAATAGAGGTACAACAGTTTGCTGCTCTACAAAATTCCATTCATGCAGTTATACTTCATATATGTATGGACTGTGGTTTTGTAATTACAATTACAGGTGTTACTTGTGTTGTTATTTTTAAATAAGAAATATTCAAAGAATTCCAACGGTAATTTTCCGTTTAGGCTACATTTTCATTATTATTATTATTAGGAAGTTTTTTTTATTATAATATATTTTTTTATTATAATTTAGGAGGAATATCAATAATAATTGAAGGGTTTTCCAAAATTCACTTCACAAATTTGATTTGTTTTTTTTTTCACTAATTACTGTGTGTTACATAAATGTCTCTCATACGATTTTGGATAGGGTCAAAGATAAGGAATCGATATTCGCATTTTTCATCGTCCTTTTCCACGTTTACCCGATCCTTGCTCAGAAAAACGTATGTATATCTATATACACTAATACATGTTTAATCGGTTCATAATCAAGGTTTATTTATAAGGCCAGCTTTGTTGAAATATTATGTTTTATATTTGAAAAAATAATATTTTTGTTTAAAAAAATACGGGCACAATACTTTAAATAAGTTTTTGAGAAATATATTTTTCGGCTTTGTTTCTCGCGATAAAAAAGCTTGACATCATTGGAAGACTACGACATGAATTCTCCTCCAAGTAAAGCTTATTAATAGGCCATGTTATAATTTACAAGCATGTTAACATTTTAAAAGGTAAGAGCAAAATCCAGCTGATTGATTCCAACGTAATAGTCGTGTCAATATGAAAACGACAAATCCCAACTGGAAAATTGGGTACGCATATAATTTGAAATTGTTGTTTATTAAATGTCCTCCCATTTTCAATTTACTAAATCTGCCCGCAAGGAAGGTTTGAAAGATCAATCTTTCTTCATGGAATAACTCACAATTTCCAGCATTTTCATATGTGTTACACACATAAGTGGCAAAGGTTCAATTTTAAAGGAAAGGTGTGGAAGTGATGGAAATATAAATATATTTTCAGTCACGTTTTTTAATTTTATCTTAACGATTCCAAAATATTTCGTTTTTTTTTTAAATAAATACATTTTTTAAAATTTTAAAATTATTAAATAAATACATTTTTTTATAATCTATAAGTTTTGTTTACATTTTGTTTTGATTAAATGACGTTGACACTAGTATTACCTACAACAACAAATTTCCATGTGGTTGTTGTATCGTTTGTTGTACAACAACACTTGCCGTTACTATAATTAACAAGTTAATAAAACTATTTTCAGAACAATGTATGAGGACTTAAAAGACGAACATCTGCTCGAGATAAATATTTTAAATTGCTCATAAGTCGACTTAGTCCATTCTGTTTAAATGCTGGTTAATGGAATAATAGTTTGTGTTGCATCTAACGACCATTGACAGGATTTACACACGAGGGAACTCATTTCCAAATAAATATGTTCTAATCCATCTTAAGCCTACGTAGGTGCCACTTATTCGGTTGTTCATTGTATCTGAAGGAATTCTGAGTGGGCAAGGTACTAAAGACACATATTATTATGTGGATTTCTTTGTTCGTTAGTGAATGTGAATGTTTTTTAACAAAAATAATAAGAATTTTAATCATATGTGTGTATGTATATATAAGTTATTTGTAATACAAAAAAGCGATGAAAAGAAAACACGCAATCCGAAAACGGGAAAATTTTAAATAACTGAGGGTATGCAGAACAATTTATTCACAGGCGATAATGACAAAGCGGAAATATCATAACAAAATCATATGTTCTATCATTAGCCACATTTGGCTGATGGTGGAACTAAGCATTTGCCAAGAAGTGAGTTCGGCGGTGTGTATTTCTTTTTATATTCATTTCGCTCTGAAAGGGTATTTATTTTTTTATGGGTTATGTTTTTTTGTTTTTTTTTTATTTTGTGTGTGTATGGTGGGAATTTAAAATTGCTTAGATTTTAAATTATGTGCAATTACTCAAAAGTGTTTGTTTACTTAGTGGAAGTGTTTCAGCATTATTTACTCAAAGAAAAACAAAACAGACAAAATATCAATTAATATTCCCAAAAATATTTATGAAATATATTTTGGCCGTGAAATCAACCGCATATAGTCGATATTGTAGAAACAAATTATTTTTTTATTTTAAGTTCATTGGTTGTGTGGTCAAGGGCATGTAAAATTAAGGGGACCCCCATTCTCGGGGTCAAAAATTTTTTGATTCAATTCGAATCTACAGCAATTCAAGAATGTCCCTACAAAATTTCAAGTGAAAATCTCAAGAACTCTTGAAGATATAGCCGATTTATTGTGTCAGCATCAAGTGACGGCTAAAGGGATTCTCAAACTTTAAACGCGTTTTTCTCTTTTGCGAATGGCGGGCACGATAACGCAAAAACTAATGACCCAATCGATTCCAAATTTTTACACGTTTCTCTGTGAGTATGAACTGGGATAAAGCCAATCGGTGAAGATCTTCCTTATTTTTTAACTAGGTTTTTGGTAAAAAAAATCGGCGATTTTCCAAAAATATTTTTTCAAAGGTCCGCCATTTTGTTAATTTTAGAGCGAAGTCAATAATCATAGTTCATATGAGAGCCAGACATGTACTCTTTCTAACACCGTTGGAATTTTCGGATTCCGATGTTCCAGTTGGGAGTTATCATGCCCACCAAACTAAGGACTTTTCTTTAATCACAAAAAACAACAACAAAATTTTTTTGTAACCTATTTTTCTTCCTTTTTAAATCTTCAAATATATATGTGCAAAGATACAAACCTTAACAAGCATTGGTATTCATTTACCAGCACATTTAAAATCTTAAAAATAAAAAAACGTGAATGGGGGGAGGGGGGGTTCCCTTAAAGAAAAAAAAAAACAAGAACTCAAATTTAATTTAGTAGACTTTTCGCTCTGTGTAACTTCTCGCGATGAATATTTAAGTACCGTAAAGTATTTATACAGTGCACTATGGGCCAGAGATCCCATTTTGAAGCAGTGGGGTTATGAAATAAATAATTATCAAATCTAAGGGTTTCGAGGACGCGAATTACGATTCTGCAGGAAAAAAAGTAAAAGTTGAATTAATTAAACACGATTTGTAGAGCAATGGTCACTAATTACAAATGTGAAGTCAGATTTTGAAAATCAAATAAAATGAATCCAAATTGGCGCATCAAACATAAGAACAAACTAAATATTTCATTTCTTGGCAGTGTTTAAAATCAGAATAGCATAAAAATGTTTTTTTTTATGTATTATGGTCTTACAACTATGGCATAGCTTTATTAAATTTGATTTATTGTCAATTTAGTTAAAATGCTTACTTAAAATCTCCACACTACCAAATAATGGGAGGTCCGTTTATGTGGGGCATACCCCGAAACATAAGACAATATTGATAGTTCTTGGTACGAATCTTTCATACCCAATGATAATTGAAATGCCAAATTACAGGCATATTTCAATTTTATCATCGGCAAGCTATATTAGTAAAAGTCATTTTTAATTTATTTATTACATTTTAATTTCTTTATTACATAAAGACAATTTTAACGACAATAACTTTAAATTTTATTAATGGTCGCAAAATTTTCGACAGAGAACATATCAAAGCGTCGATTGGTGCTATAACCATTGAAATATGGCTCTGGCTCTGCTTGGCAATAGGCTCTGAAACTCAAATTTTTGAGAAATAATTCATATTTATGAGTTTTATATACAATTTTTTTAAGATTATCTTTAAATAATAAATATAATAATAATAAGAACGGGTAACTAAGCAATATTTACAATTCTTAAAAAAAAAACAACTCCAACTTTATTATCTGTAAATTTGTATTTAATTTTCACAGAGCACAAAATACCTACTAACAGACAATTTACGATCGAAATTCGAAATGTACAACACTAAAAAATTGCAGTTCGTCACCGATTTCCAATTTCTAAAAACTAAAAAAATTATGTAAAAATATTGGTAGGTGTGTACATGAAACGGAACAATCGTGAAACAAAATTTGTGGAAATGCCAAATTTTTGTACATTTCTGGAGCAAGATATATCTATTCTTCGGAAGGATTTAATAATGTCGTCGTTGTTCCTCTATGAATAAGACTCTATTTTCGGTAATTAGGTGGCACTGAGCTAGATGCACTTATTTACATTTGACAAAATTTGTTTAACCAAGTCGACGCATTGCCGCAATAAAAAATAGATTTAACGATGGGACTTTCCATAAACTTTTAGAACATTGGAATCAAATCTCATTAACATCTGGTATTTACATTTGTGGCGTAAACCAAAAACGTCTAGGCCCCTTATCCTCAATATGTGCTGAATCTGACAGAGCCGCATTTGTTATTGGCAATATTTGTTTTCTACACTTTACGTAAGAGGGTGCCGTCCCACCAATATGGTTGTGTAATAGAATAAAAGTTTGCAAATAAAATCCAACGAAATAAAAATAACTTGTCGAAACGTGTGTGTGTGTGTGTGCCAATGCGGGGTATGGAAGGACAAAAAAAAATCAGTAATGACTGACTGGAAAGCTGAAGTGATGTTTACTAACAAAACGTTTTAGATTTACACAGAATATATAAAAATACATATTTATAGAACATGTGTACCTATGTATGTATACGTAATTGAAAAGCTTGTATACTTTCGGTTAATGCACAAAAATGCAATAATATATAGCAATCGTAATCAAAATGCCACAGTCCCACAAAGAAAAAAAAACATAAAAGTCAAATGACAGGAGTTAAATTTCAATTAATTGGAGTGTGTGCGTACGACACTTTTAATAGTTCATGGCAGCACCCTTTTTCCAATATTTTGTTTTTATTTTTTTTTTAATGAAATTTGGAACATATTACGTGCAGAGTCTATAGATCTAAATAAGAAATTTATTTAATATTATTAAGTTTTTTTTTTTAAATCTGCATGCAAATTTGAAGATTGGGTTATTTATCTGATTTTTGTTTCTAAGTTCCTTGGGAAATTTGGGGGATTTCTATATGTGCACAAATTGCGCTTCTAAGAGGGATTTGAGTTTTGTTTTAATGCATGATGCTTTTTGCATTTTCCACAGGTCTTATGTCCGGGAAATTCCGTACCACTATTACTAGAACGACGTTAATCGAGTAAAACGTCTTGTAAACGTCCTTAATTTAATTTTTCCTCTTGATATAAGACTAGGTTCATAGGTATTTTTCAAAATATTCTCTAAATTGTTGGATTTTCTTTCAACTTCAACTACCCTCCGCTTTCGTTAGGAAAGAATTGTTATTGCGTTTTATTAGAATTTGTGAGAAACTGGTAGCGACATAAGAGAGCTTGTTTTGTTTCCGAATGTTTCTTGTTCCAATTTCATTCCATTCCTTGTTAACTCAGCTGCCAAAATCGCATGTCGTCATTGATATGCGACCAAAAAAGCTCAATTTGTCAATGTATAAGTGTCTTATTTTCAAATTGTATACCATGTGCTCCAAACGTATTCTTAACTGCTGTTAGGATATAGCAACGTCTATATTTATCCTTTTAAACATGGCCTCCTGTTTTGAATTTACGTCTTATTTTATTTCTAAAATTTACTTCTTTCAAAGAGGCAAGATACATACATAGTTGTGTTTGTGCAGATACGTATATTCTGGTATACACATCTGTATGTATATACCCACTGTAATGTGAATGTATAGTAACTACGTCAGCATTGACGAGCCTCCATTTATTATTTTTAATACATACCCATACCCAACGATTGTTTTCATGGCCGTGGCACATTGAAGGATATTTCAGTTGCACCAAACAATTACGTGAATAACGGTAAATTTAGAATATAGGATTAAGATATAAGATTGGAATTTACATAAAAAATAATATTACTAAAACCCTTTCACGTAATTGTCCTGAAAATCGGATAAAGATCTTTGATGAATATTCTTAAGTAAAAAATAATGTATATTTTAAACGAGAGGACAACAATTTATCGTTGGATTATTAAATTTCAAAATAGGCACTATTTGTTTAAAAAAATTGAGTGATTTGTGGCCCAAATACCTTTTTTACTCTTTTGGGTTTAAAGATTGATTGGATTACAATTGTTTTTTGGGTATTTGGCCTTGTCATTATCTCGAATTAAATACTACTTACGTACCTACATAAAATGTTACAAATTGAATGGTCTTTAATTTCATGCATGACAAGGCTAATAGATTTAGTCGTTCCAGAGATGTATATTTTTGAATATCCAAACATGGTAACATTTCCCAATTGTGATTAAATTTAGGCGATGTCACCAAAAATCCTCCATCGATTTTTTCCTTTGAGATAAAACTACCTAATATGCACCAGTACATACATTTGCCAGAATAAGTATTTAATAACGTCGAAATGTCGAATAGCGTACTTTATTTCCGATATGTTTCGCACGAAAAAATAGGGTGTACGATTTTTTATTGGCGATTCAATATAGTAAATACCCACAAATGGGTATATACATATTATTTACCAGGTATTTACCCAGTGCCCATCTCTAACTATATTCTTGAAATTCCAGAACTGTCAGCATTATTTAACAGTATAATCTTTGAAGGTCTAATTTAGTAATTTTCTGAAGAAGGAAGTATCCGGTGTTAACTAATCTATCTTTGTATTATAATAATTCAAGATATCACAGAATTTAGTAACCTTTTTGTATGAATTTCGGTATCTGGAAATGTTTGACAATTACATGGATTACCGACTTCAGGCTATAAGGTTGAGTTAAAATCGGTTCAGATTAAAATATAGCCGATATCATGTTTGCCTGATTAAAACGCAATTATCTATCCCACTGTATTGT
Source organism: Musca vetustissima (assembly GCF_032173495.1). Taxonomy (NCBI): domain Eukaryota; kingdom Metazoa; phylum Arthropoda; class Insecta; order Diptera; family Muscidae; genus Musca; species Musca vetustissima. Next base: position 310,460 of record NW_026883244.1, on the reverse strand, counting down.
GTTTTTTGTTTCGATATGATTGCCATACATAATTTCGCTCCATTTCATGTAAATATGTCAGGAATGCGTCTTTCCAATTGTGACAAAATTTAGCACGGTCTAAAATTGAGAGTACATCAATTTTGTTCAGATCGGTTCACATATCGCCTAATTATAGTGAAAATCTCAAGAACTCTTGAAGATATAGCCGATTTATTGTGTCAGCATCAAGTGATGGCTAAAGGGCTTCTCAAACTTTAAACGCGTTTTTCTCTTTTGTGAATGGCGGGCACGATAACTCAAAAACTAATAACCCAATCGATTTCAAATTTTGGGACGTTTCTCTATGAGTGTATAGCTATCGTATGAACTGGGATAAAGCCAATCGGTGAAGATCTTCCTTATTTTTTTAACTAAGTTTGAGGTCAAAAATAGGCGATTTTTCAAAAAAAAAAAAAAAAAAAAAAAAAATAAAGTTCCGCCATTTTGTTAATTGTTGTGCGAAGTCGATAATCCTAGTTCATACGAGAGCCAGACATGTATTCTTTCTAACACCGTCGGAATTTTCGGATTCCGACGTTCCAGTGAGGAGTTATCATTTCCGCCGTCAAAAATAAGGACTTTTCTTTGATCACTAAAAACAACAACAAAATTTTTTTTGTAAATTTTTTTCTTCCTTTTTAAATCTTCAAATATATATGTGCAAAGTTACAAATCTTAACAAGCATTGGTATTCATTTACCAGCCCATTTAAAATCATAAACATAAAAAAACGAGAAGGGGGGGGGGTCCCTTAAAGGTCATTTAGTTAAACAAATTTACGTTGACTACATTCCCCTTTACTCTTTGTTTGAATATGTCACTCATTTATATAACTCACGGTTTGCTGACATCATTACAAAAAAATCATAATTTGGATTAATAAAGGAACCTTCAGACCTTATTTCGAACCAGTCGAAATTATAAGTTGAGATAAAAAAGCGTCCAACTTGAATTACAAATTATAATAGTGTGTAACGATGGGAGTGACCACAGCAATCACAAGTCTGTAGTTGTGTTTATCTATGGAAATCGTGGATGGCCTGTTGTGATTGGAGATAATTTTAGAGGAATAAAATCGAGACTTATTTACCATAGTAATAAGATATGATGATTTTTGTATTTCAAACAATATTTAACGTATACTTTTCATGGGCAAATAAAAGTACGAAAACAAACAAACAAATGGCAAAGTAATATGTATGTATGTGTTTTCAAGGCAAAGACCATATACATACTATCTTAATTAAAGATAAATTTTGTTCTCAAATTTCAACTAACTAATAATAAAAATAAAAATTCGAAGATTTACTCTCTCGCGTTCTTTCAAAATTAATAAATATGCAAATGGTCAAAATGTTATTATACTTTTATTCTTCTGAACACACAAAAGACCGCGAAACACTTGATTATTTAGCTACGTTCCAGGTGTTATTCCAATCCTAATGTAATATAATTAAATATTATAGATGTATGTTTTGAGATTTAAACAGAGAGCACTTAACAGTATGAACCATGGTATAATAATAAAAGGTAACAGCAAGTGTTGTTGTACAAAAAACGATACAACAACCACATGGAAATTTGTTGTTGTAAGTTCTACTAGTGTCAACTCATTTGACAGAAAAATGTAAACAAACAAACAAATTATCATCAATTTATTTTTTCGAATCCTCAAAATAAAAATTGAAAAACATGAATGAAAATCTATCAAATTTATATTTCTATCGCTTCCACATCTTTCCTATAATTGAGCCATTGCCATATATATATATGTAACACATATGAAAATAGCGAGTTATTCCTTCAAGAAAGATTTGCTTTCTGAAACTTTCCCAGCAGGCAGATTGAGTAAATTGAATGCGGGAGCACATTTAATAATGAACAATTTCAAATTGTATCCGTTCCCAATTTTCCTGTTGGGTGATTCTTAAAAACATAATTTGTCAAATTCATATTGACACTAGTATTACGTTGGAATCATATCAGCTGGGATTTGCTGTTACCTTTTATAATTGTACCATGAGTATGAACATAAATCGAAAATTTCGAACTCAAAATTGTTTACCGATAAGTGTGTTAAAAAGGTCTAACCTAAACTGTTTATTTTGTCATTACAGTATTGCTGAGTTGCATTAATATCAAAATTGGAATCGTTGACTTTCAATTCGGGAGAGTGAATTCAACAGTAATACCTATTTTTATTGATTTGTTCCACTGTTGATGGCTGCTACTAAAATTATCGATGCGCCTCGCAATGGCCATGAAATGGCACCACTGAATACGAGGGCACGTGGAGATGGTTCACATGGTGTTACAATTGTCCTAACTGCTCCACAGAGAAACTCCGTTAGTTCCGTAGAGATACCTGGAGATCCAGAAAGAGCAGCATGGTCGGGAAAAATGCAATTTTTTCTCAGCATTATCGGCTATTCAGTTGGATTGGGAAATATATGGCGATTTCCATACCTGTGTCAACAAAATGGTGGAGGTAAGTCAATTACAATATGCATGTTTCGCATTTAATGTAAATGTGGATTAGGATTTGTTTTTTAACTAAATAGGTAAATAGGTAAACAGATTTAACAAATCCAACAATTAAAAAAATAGCGGGTGAGTTGCTGAGAGAAAATTGTGTCAATAATTATAATAAAGCAGTATTTTTACAGTCTCTCCGAAAAATAATAATATAACCAAATCCAGAGCTTCCCAATCAGCCACTGATATTTGTTCCTATCCCATACTATTTAAGAATCAGCATCATTAGAATTCAAATGACAATGATAAAATCGGTATAATTTCCGGATTTATTCTCAGTGATAAAAGAAATATTACCAAAACGATAATTACATACAATTATTGATCAAATATATGTCCTTGTATTATGTACATCGATATTTCATTCATATACAATTCAAATTAAGCACTTATGTCTTTCGTTTAATATTTAGTGTGTTCACTTCTGGCCAAGATAAATGATTCTAAACGCTTTGTATCGATACCAAAAGTTTGATTACGATGATGTAATTGCCTCCCATTCAGTCTGTAATTAGCGGATTATCCCAATTTCGGAGGATATATTGTCGAGAAGTGCCCTGAAATTTTCCATAAATGTTCATTGTGTTAAGGTTTTGGGTAAAAGAATATTTGTTAAAATTCCAGAGATGCCTAGAGCCACATCGAGGCATACAGCACCAATCCATACCAGAACAATATTCTACTTATTTAGCTGACTTGTGACAGAATATTTGTTCCATAAGCCGAGCTTGAAAAAGATTTCCAGGCGTGTCGATCTTGAACGCAGCTCTTCCAATTTGAATGACATGTTGCGAAATGTTCCACTTGATCTTTCCATCTAATTCGTGGCCTTCCCCTTTTGCTTGAGACATCAGTTGGGTCGTTTTTATATGCATTTTGTGCTGAGACATCCTCATTCATTCTCACAACATGACCTAGCCAGCGTAGTCGCTGCAGCTTGATAGTCTGGCAATGCCAAAGTCTGAGAATCGATGGTACAACTCATGATTCATTCAAAGGCGACATTTACCGTCAACGCAGATCGGTCCATAGATTTTTCGAAGAATTTTTCTCATAAACACACCAATTGCTGCCTCATCTGCTTGCGCATGTACCCATGTTTCAGATCAATATAACATCAAGGATAGCATCAGCGTCTTGTAGAGTGTGAGTTTGGATTGGATGGAGGTAGTCTTCTTTCTAAACTCTTACTTTGACCATAGTAGCATCTCTTGACCAACACTATCCTTCAAAACTGATGTCTTTAGTTTTATTTATGGCGGTACTAAGGTATATAAAATCTTTGACTACCTCAAAGCTGTAGTTCTCAAGTTCCACAGTTGGTTTGTCACACGACAAACTGTCACTTTGTCTGATTCTTCGTTCGGCATTGAAGGGCTCTGAAAGATCCTTACCGACTTTAACTGCTGACCTTGTGCCAGTTAAAGTTACCATAGCCGTATTAATTTTGCAGGAGTGCCAAACGCAGACATGGCTTTAAACATTTCTGAGCGGATTGGATTGTCGAATGTAGTCGACGATTTGTGAAATGAGTCGATGTATTTTTCGTGGGTTTTTCCAGGATTTGGCGTTATGTGAAAATATGGTCTATGTTGGAAAGCCACATAGGTATGCTAGGTCATTGACCCTGCCTGTGTTGCTTTTGCTGCAGTTTGTAGGGAGTGGGCAATTCTTTGCCATTGTGCTTCTATATTTATATCGGTACAAGAAGTGCTTTCGTTAAGCAAGTGGGTAAGTTGAGCGGAGTAGGCCGCTGCTACCTGTTGCGTTTGCAGCTTTTCACCGTTGAGATTTCGTGTTAGATCGCTTTTTTGCAGCTACATTAAGACGAATGCGAACATTGGCTGCCACAAGATAATGGTCCGAATCGATATTCGCTCATCGGATCGATCGCCTAAAACACTGGGTGAATGCCTTCCGTCTATCACAACATGATCGATTTGATTTCTCTTTGTTTCGTTGATCGGGAGAAATCATAAACTTTACTGAGCTTCTTCTTCTGCTCTGAGTACAACATTAATACCTATACTCTCTGGGTGATTGTATCTCTCCAAGCTTGTCTGGAAAAGGAAGTATGTCCATAAGGCATGTATTCAATTAATATCCGAGAATTATCGCGTGTAGTTGTCATGTTCCAATGAATGTCTCTTATAGTACGTTTACATTGTACCGGATTTATTAAATCAAGTACATCTAAATTGTCAATTCCATTACATATATATCAAATAAATCCTCATAGAAGTGGTTAACCCAGAAAAAAGTTTAATGTAAATGCAGTTTTACATTAGATCGACTGTTCGAATTTAATATTAGACGTGCATGTGGAACAAATGCTTTCGAATAGATTCCAAAATAAATAAAAGTGAACATGATATACATTCATTATATATATATATATATATATATATATTCACATTTATGAATGTCTATACGTGGTCTGATCAAAAAATAACCATTATTTTCAAATTTCGTGAATTACCATTACCATACCTTTGAACCTTAAACATGAACAAAGAAAATGGTGACAAAGGTACTAAATTTAAATAAAACTATTAAAATCTCGTAGAAACTTTCAGTTGCATAAGATACGTCAATTATTGTATATCGTCCATTTTGGATTGCCAATAAGTTTTGAAATTAAAATGATTAGTCGTATTTTAGTGTGCTCTTTGCTGCTACATTAAGACGAATGCGAACCTTAGCTGCCACAAGATAATGGTTCGAATCGATATTCGCTCATCGGATCGATCGCTTAAAACACTGGGTGAATGCCTTCCGTCTATCACAACATGATCGATTTGATTTCTCGTTGTTTCGTTGATCGGGAGAAATCCAGGTGGCCTTGTGTATATCGAGATGCTTGAATCAGGTGCTGCTAACTACCATGTTTTTTCTGCCGCGAAGTCAATCAACCTCATGTCGTTATCACATGTTTCTTCGTAGATTTTTCCATTAAAATCTCCTAGAAGAATTTTTATGTCATGGCCATGGCAGCGCTAGTAAGCTATTTCTAGGCGCTCGTAAAACAAGTCTTTGGTCTTTGATCATCTTTGCCTTCCTTCGGAGTATGGGTGCAAATAAGACTGATGTAGAAGAACTTCGCTTTTATACGAATTATAGTAATTCGCTCATCTACTGGAGTGAATCGGGAGACAAGGTATTTTATTATCCTGCTAATCATAAATCCCCAGAAAATTCATGTTTCGTTTCATGGCATAGGGGATGAAAGATACTTGGTCCCTCTTTCATCTCAATTGTGGACACTGATCTCCCCGCGGTTTTGTCTAGGGTAGCTACTTTCAACACCCCTTGAAATAGTCAGCTGATATAATCACCCAAAAAAACAATAAAAAATGGTCTGAGGCGTCGGGTTAGTTGCCCATACTCGGAAAAAACTATTACTATGAAAAAGCAACGAAAAAGAAAACCAAACCCGTCTAATGCTGACAACCCCCGCAATCGTATAAAGGATCACGATCTGCACTTTTTTTCTATATAGTCTTCTCGTTGTCTCAGGATTCAGATAAACATCCAGACTGTTTTTTTGTACATTTGAGTGATCTTTGGAACATTAAGGCAAGGATATTACTTCGTTCCTCTACTAATTATTTCTATATATCCATATCTTTGATTTATATGTTGAACAATTCATTGACTGCCTTTTGCACCATTCCTTCCCTGTTACTTTACTTTTAATATACATACAAGTTACAATTTGCACAAAATGTTATTAATTATCGAGTTATTAAAAATAACTAAAAAAACTTCTTTCAAATTTTAAATGAAATATAACGCAGTCAACAATCTAATGTAAATTCACTGGAATCTAATGTGAATTATATCTTCAGGGATTTAAAATCAATTATCATTAAGTTTATAGATATGACATTTTACACATTTGTGTAATGACAATTATGGTCATTAGAATGGGGTATAAAATCTATATTTTTTTCATTTCGACTTATTATAAATATTTTATCTATAACTATAGAATATATATTCATTGAATTATTATTAACTTTGATCCAATGGTCATTTTATTTAACACAATATTTACGTTTATCATGTAATTCCGATGCAATCCCCATAATTAAAAATATGTAAGTAGCAAATTGTGCTGAAATGCGTATTTTCCCTATTTAAAATTTTTCTGCTTAACATCGAATGAAGACGATAGCAAAAAAGTAAACCAGCTACGCTAAGCACTTTTGATACAAATGAAAATAAAAACATGTTTAATTGTTCGTTCATACGTACGTACACTCATACATGTCGACTTAAATTGACATCGTGTCTAGCAAGAATTCACATTTTTACGTTTTTAATTTTTTTGACTTGCTGAAACTAGATGATATTTCATTGTACATTTTTCTGTATGCTTTATTACATTAATCAGTATTTTAGTTTAGACTCGACAATTAGTTTGATTTAAAAATCTGTAATGTGACACGACACCAAGGTACTATTCTGGTCTCACATCACAAGTATTCTTTTCATTGTAATAGACGGTAATATACTCTGTCATAAAGTTGTACAGTATCTTCCCACGTAGTGGTTTATTACCATCGGTATGTTTTGCTTTGTGGTTCGATTATTAATAGGTTCACCATTCCATATTGTGATTTCCTTTCGGATTCGTTAGTTCCACAAGCGGATTATTGATTTGTACATAATCAAATGTAATAAATAATCCAATTTGCAACACAGTAAAAAATGCTGTTAGCGGCCTCTAAGGCATTGAACAAAGTCAATTGATTTTTATGTCAAATCAAGGAATGAAACGTCAAAATCCTAAAAAAAAACACATGGCATACGTACATCATAAGTACATTAGACTAATCTATATATATATATTTGCTAGTTAAAATTTTATAATAACACAAACACATTTTTTGTTTTCAAATTCAGGGAGGTTGCAACTTGTAATTGTGGCTTCCAGAGTGGGTGGGAGGTCGTTTTTAGGCATTTGGTTATCAATTTGTGCTCAATTAGAATAGAGGTGGTTGCACCATCATAAACTTTACTTGGCTTCTTCTATTGCTCTGAGTACAACATTAATACCTGTACTCTATGGCTGACTGTATCTCTCCAAGCTTGTCTGGAAAAGGAAGTATGTCCATAATGTCACTTATAGTATGTTTACATTGTACCGGTTTTATGAAATCCATTACATATATATCAAATAAATCCTCATAGAGGTGGTTAACCCAGAAAAAAATTATAATGTAAATGCAGTTTTACATTAGATCGACTGTACGAATTTAATATTAGACGTGCATGTGGAACAAATGCTTTCGAATAGATTCCAACATTTTTGGTATATATTTCATAAGTCTCTCGTGGTTAAAAAATTAATAAAAGTGAACATGATATACATTCATTAAATAATATATATTCACATTTATCAAGGTCTATACGTGGTCTGATCAAAAAATAACCATTATTTTCAAATTTCGTGAATTACCATTACCATACCTTTGAACCTTAAACATGAACAAATAAAATGGTGACAAAGGTATTAAATTTAAATAAAACTATTACAATCTCGTAAAAACTTTCAGTTGCATAAGATACGTCAATTATTGTATATCGTCCATTTTGGATGGTCAATAAGTTAATTAAAATTAAAATGCTTAGTCGTATTTTAGTGTGCTCTTCGATTTTGTTATATGTGCTGAGGGTCATCAAAATACCGACAATCTGTATAGATACAAGCCAATAAGGAAGATTTCGAAAAGTCAAATATAGGATCATAAATATAAGCGTGGATGTTTTAGGACCATCAATTTAGGTGTGGAAGTTTTTGGGCCATCAATAAAGCGTGAATGCTTTAGGACCATTAATATAGGCATGAATGGTTATGGTTATATTGATACCTTTAATTTGAAATTTTATTCATGGAGCCAAACCAAAAAAAAAAATTCTTAAGTATTAAATAAAAATATATATTTATTTTACTGAAAATAAATAAGGTTTACAGCTAATGTGAACCCGGAATTTCGAAGAACTGTGTTGTGTTGAATCATTGTGAATTAAAAAATATAATATAATTTGATTTTGCCCTTGAATTAAATAAAAATTTTGGATTATTGAGTATCTCACTGGAAAATGTACTCCGTAAAGTTTTGTACAAGCAAAAAACAAAGGACGTGAATGCCAACTTATGTATTTTTCAAGAATTTTGATTTGGATGTAATAAATCTGGTACAATGTATAAGTTACTAAGTAATTTTTACTAGAATACCTATTTATCGTAATCTTATTATCTTTAATTGATTTGTTTTATCATTCTTTTTTCAGGTGCATTCTTAATACCATTCATGGTAATGTTAATATTAGAGGGCATACCTCTCTTTCTTATTGAACTGGGCATGGGCCAGCGAATGCGTTTGGGAGCTCTAGGAGTATGGAATACAATTCATCCCTGGCTAGGAGGTATTGGCATTTCATCGTGTATTGTAACGCTATTCGTTGCGCTGTACTACAATGTGATCATCACGTGGGTGTTCTTCTATCTATTTAATAGTTTTAGGGTAAGTTCAACAGAGTTTCGAGTGTTATCTATGTATATATTTTAATCCAATTTCAATTAATTAATAGTATCCCCTGCCGTGGGCGTCTTGCCCCACCAACGAAACGGGGGCAATTGTGGAAGAGTGTGCGCTATCATCAGAAACGGCGTACTTTTGGTATCGCACAACCTTAGATGCTGCTCCGTCCATGGAAGAGCCAGGTGGCCTCAAGTGGTGGATCGTTCTGTGCCTACTGCTGTCATGGACAATTGTGTTCTTTATTGTGATGAAGGGTATCCAGAGCTCCGGTAAAGTGGTCTATTTTACCTCGCTCTTTCCCTATATTGTGTTGACAATCTTCTTTATACGCGGTATAACATTACCTGGAGCCAGTGCGGGTCTAATGCACATGTACACGCCGAAAGTGGAGAAACTGGCCGATCCGACGGTGTGGCTGGATGCAGCCACGCAAGTATTTTATTCCTTTGGTCTTGCCTTTGGATCGTTAATAGCTTTCGGTAGCTACAACACACCCAAAAACAATTGCGTTCGTGACGTCTTACTTGTGTCCGTGTGTAACGCCGTGACAGCCATCTATGCCAGTGTGGTAATATTTGCCATTCTCGGCTTCAAGGCGACAGCAAATGTGGATCGGTGTGTCGAACAGTAAGTATCTGAATTAGTGAATAAAATCATGCGGTGGACCTTGTTCCTATACGAATGCGAATTCAAGATCATTGTTATTAATATCTGTCCTCACACATACATACAAACACAGCGTAAGAACACTGCACGTACCGAATGTTTACAAAGCCACCGACAATTGTAAAATGTTTCCCTGCCTGCATTGATTTTGTAGTCGACATTGTTTGTCTTTGGGCGACAATATGGAAAATGTTGCAAATGTTGACATTTTTCAATCGAATTGACGTTATTTCCTCATTTATTTAGTGAAAAAATATCGAGGCGACAGTGAGTGAAAAAATTACGTTGGGGCATGGGTTGTGTATTTTCTTCATACGTTTCACCATTAATTTCTCATAGCAATCAATCTTGTAGATCAAATCAACATGTCATGCCAATTCGCCTGGGATTAATCTTACTATGTTTATCGTTAATTTGAAAGTGGACGTCTTTCCCCATTTTGAATGGTTGTAATATAATTTTGCTCACATCGTAATTTTTAAATATGATTACTCGATATTCTTCGAAATAAGACGAAAATATATCAAAATTTGCAATAGTATAACATTTGTATTTTCAGCGTTTGGAAGATTTTGTACCATCAAAGTATAGCTCATAAGATACATATCCGCTTAAAATATATATTTTTAATAGAGAACCACTTCCATAGAAAGCGCAGTAAAGTTCCATATTATATTTACATAACATTAATAAACGTTTTCCCATGTACGCATTTCGGATAGATCGCTGACGTTTTTCGTGAACATGTCGCAGTGAAATATTAACATGTTATCTACACTTGCCAATTGCAATCTCCGCTGGGATTGCTAATGACCCTATTCAATCAGCGAGGCGCTACAACGAACTGTTTTTCTACAATTGATTTGTATATGCGGTTGGTTATGTAAGCAAGTGCAGGGAAACACGTGCTGCGACAATTGTTTCTTAATTGATTTCGATACGTTGTCATTAAGACCTTGTTTATGACAGTTATTGGAACTGACTGAATTCTTGGGTATTTTAAAAGTCTTTTGGCCGCAGACAATTCGTGAGGGCATATTACACGTTATAGGTATATAACAAATGAATCAAAAACCATATATATATATATATATATATAAATACATGTATATCCAATATAGGTCAAAACATTTTCAACTGTGATTTAAAGACACAAAAATATGAAGGGCACATGTTTTTATATACTTACGACACCTTAGGTACGTTAGCGTGCATAATGGTAAAATTATTGCATTTTATCTGCAGTCAGTCCAAGATCTATCACGATATCCTCCAAATTGCGAATTATAGACACTTTTTTAACTTAATGGTTTGTAATTTCATATCTTGGAGTTTCATTGAGTAACAAAGTAACTGTCGGTCTTTAGGTGAGTCCTTTATTTTCAAAGTTGAAGGGCACAAAGCCACAAACAAAATTTATACCACTTAACAATATTTTTGAAACAAATCAAACACAAACCCTTAAATATCTCAATATAAGAAAAAATGGACTTAAAGCACTTTAAAAATATATGACTCAGGTATAGCTCCCATATAACTGTTTCACAATAATATATTTACTAGCTACTTCGTATGCGGAAAGGGAATACAAAACAAATAAATAATATTTTATAGGGAAATCATACTATAATTCCAATTCCACCTCTATTCCTATATCTAATATCAAGTTTGGTGCCATTTAGTATTATTCACACACATAAGAGTAAATCTCTTCTATTTCCATTATAAAGATGCAAAAGTGATAAGAATTCCAATCATTTTTCCAAATGTTAAGTTTAAAACTCAATCCGTTCACCCAAAATCCAATTTGTAGTCAATATAGTATCACATAAAATAAGCGACATAGAATGCAATTTTTTTTTTGGAATATGTAATAATCAGTTGCACTTATTCCACCATTTGGTGTAATGAAGTTTCTCAGTTTTGATATTAACTAATATTTTGAATATATTTCAAACTTGATATTGTAAAAGACTTAACATCTCAGGCCCCTATTCATTTTCCAGTGCTGAATATTTAGAAAAGGTTCACAGAACTACTTGGTATTTATTTTGGAGATCGAATTTATTCTACCCATAACATCGAATGTCCTTGACATATTAATTACATATTGCATAAACATAACATTAAACTATATAGTACACCTTATTTTCCAGTACACATGATTCATTAATCCGAATTTCCAGTATTGGGCATCGCGACAAATTCTATTCTCTTAAAAAAACCGTCGATTTTAATAGCTTTTCGATATTTTCAGAAACAAAGAAATACTTTTTAAACATTCAATGATAACATCTCCAAATATCACATTGGAACAGTATGAAGGCGTTATGGCTGGCGTCAATATGTCTGATCACAAACTGGGTCTTAGCACTTGCAGTTTGTCCAAGGAATTGGATAATGTAAGCAAAAGTACCAGCATACGGACTCATAATGGGTACACTAACTTTTATGGGTAAATTTCCTTTACAGGCTGCCGAAGGAACTGGCTTAGCGTTCATTGTCTTTACACAGGCCATTGTTGAATTGCCAGGAGCGCCATTCTGGGCAGTTCTGTTTTTCACAATGCTGTTGTCATTGGGTCTGGGCTCCCAGATCGGTATACTTGAGGGCATGCTGTGCACGTTGTTCGACATCGACATCATCAAGCGGGTTAAGAAACAACATGTAACTGGAGTGGTGTGTCTATTCTGCTTCATTGTCGGTTTCATCTTCTGTACAGGTGCTGGCGAGTATTGGCTCAAGATGTTCGACTCATTTGCCGGTACAATTGGTCTCGTTGTGGTCGCGCTTATGGAAATGATTGCTGTTGTCTATATCTATGGCCATGAGAGGTATGTCATGCAAATAATAGGTATATGGGTTTCAACAATCATCATCTTCTCATCCGCTTCTATTAGATTTACAGAGGATATTTACCAAATGACTGGTTATCGTCCCGGATGGTATTGGCAGCTAACTTGGCGCTTTATTGGTCCTGTGATTATGGTTGGCATTCTTGCCTCATCCATTGTATTCATGATCATTAAAAATCCAACCTATGGTGCCTGGAATGGAGAAACGGTAAGTGAAAGCAAATGCCTGAAAGTGCAAGTAAACATATACTAACTTCAAAATGTTTGTACGAAACCCAAGGGATCGGTCGAACCGAAGGATTATCCACCATGGGTAATGGGCATTGCATTAGCCATGATTTTAGCAGGTGTTTTGCCAATGCCAATAGTGTTCCTGATGCGTAGCTTCCAATGCCTCAAAGTGGATTTGGATATACATCAAGGTTCGATACGAAGAAATGAGACAACCGCCTCCACTAAGGAAATGATCGATAATGACGATGATGTAAGTATTCCATGTACCCTGTGTAGAGTTTCACATGTGTATCGATTCACTTGTCCTCGGGATGAGTGTTTTATTTATTGGACAATCACCATGTACATATTTATATGAAGCTATGTACTTGCGTATAAATACATATATTATTATGTTGTGCTAACAATTGTTCACCTAAACCGATAAACACCCCTACACCAAATCATTGTATTAATTGTACTCACATTAATGTTTCATTTTCGTTTTAATTCCTCCAAAAACTAATGCTTCCGTGGTATCGATAATCTATATCCAATCGAAATAAACTAACCGTCTCGATAACAAACCAAAAAAAAAAAAAAAAATACTAACAAACAGATTGTGAGTCCGGATATGCCTCCACAAGATTCATTAGCGGCGACACGTTTCACAATTGGAGATTTCGAAGTAAGTTCTAGAAAGAATGTTTTGCATACACAATATTAAATTGATGAGATCGATACAATGTCTATTCTGGTTAAATCACTCATTGGATGAATTGATAAAAATTCCTAGGAACTATTTATATTAGGAGTAAACTATCAGCGTCTAGTCATGTAGGGAATTCACCCTTATTGCGGTTGGAATAGTCGTAGTCGTTACAAACATACAAAAAAAAAAAAAATGAAAAAAATTGAAGATTTTATTTAAATATTTATTGCTTAACTAGCATATGCCCGCTACTTCTGATTGCAACAACAATCTAGCTCTATATTAATTTTGGTATTATTTATTAGCTTTTGTACTCTTGAAGTACTTATTACCAAAACTAATTCTAAATTTGATGATTCGAGCTCTATAGGTTAACAAAATCTTAATTTTACCAAATTTAGGACCATTTAGTACACATTATTATAAATTCAATAGAAATCATATTTCCCAATTTCAGGATTTCAGCCCGATCACGTCATCCAAATATAATTGTACCAATATATACCCCAATTCTGCACCCCAACAATAACCCTATTTCCGAAATTCAACGTCCCACCTCTATCGGTTCACCGAAATCTAAATTTGGTAGTATTTAGTACACAATAGTACGAATTTCCAAAACATCCTACATAACCCCAATCATACCCCCAACAATGATCCTAACTCGAAATTTCAGGATCCCATATCTATTTATCCAAAACCCACTCTTATATCGACCTTACTTCTCAACATTGATTCACATTCCAAATTTCAACGAAATTGTACCAAAATTGCATATACATTGGGAGTTTTGGCATTGATGTGATATTTTGGTCCTATTTTGGGTAATTTAGTCACAATTTTCAATAGTTTGTAGTTTAGTATTTGGGGTTCTTAACGGGTAGCAAATCTTTCTACTAAAAATTTTCAATATTGGTATGGCACATCCAACCAAATTAGGTACAATTTAGTATTTTGTATTCTCATTGGGTATTTGGGCATGTTTTCCAAACTAATTGGTTATAGTTTGATATTTTAAGTTTCCATTGATATTTAGGTCTTTCTATGACAAATGTATTATGGCATAGCCCCAATATTAATATATTGATCGTATTTAGGTGTTTTGAATGCCCATCTCATAGTGGAGGGTATAAAAAGCCGAAATTAACGTCGTTATTTCTTGCATTTATTAAAGAATTATTACATACTATGCAATACTTCTTTCCAAGAAAAAAGTCTGCCATATCTTTTTAAGCAAAATGTGGTATAAAATTAGAGAAAAAAGTATTTGTACTCAAAAGTAACCCTTCGTTAAGGAAATCAATTTTTGCATAAATGTTTACTGAAAATGATCTGTTGATTTATTTCAAGGGAATGAAGCATATATTACGGATTAAATTAAGCTGGATCCATAAGTATTCCAATGTATATGGTTTCATCGAATAGACATTGTATTGTATTCACTATTTATATAATCTGTTTGAGGAAAATAATTAAAAAAATATAATTTTTATATTTCTATCCCAAAATTATATGCTATATTTTTTTCCAAGCAGAATTAAACGACCCAACATTTTAAATAGTTGAACTAAATTCTCATCCATACGACTCCATCTCAGAGTAATAAACGGACGTTTAACGCTTAAAACTCAAAGGATAGCCGATGTTTTTATATTATCTTTCCGTTTTCTTTATGAACACAAACACTGGTTACCTTTTCCACCCACAAAAACAAACCTAACTACTCACACAAACTCCTAAACATAGTCATACTAACACAAAAAGCCAACAACGTAGATATTGCAACAATTACCTGGCTAACCGGCAATGAACACTCGCTCGCCTTCATCGACTGGATCCAATAGAAAATATAGTTCGGCTATGAATATGAAATAATCGCGAAAAAATACTCAGAAACATTTACTAGTATTACAATTGAAGAAGAAGATCCATCATTTGCGCTTGACAAAATTGAAATTAATTGATACGTGAAGGAATACATAAACAAATCGCTTTCAACTTATTGCACAAATGCCAATTACGAACCCGGATACACACCCAACCACATAAGAACATCATCCTTTGAATGAAGAGTATGTAGTTTTAATGTTAATGCTGTTAAAAAAATACCAAAACAACAATTAAACTTATAGACAAATATCTACATTCAAGGCCTATGCTGAAAGCTCAAACTGAACAAAGGTTCATTATTTTATATTAAAAAAATAATAATAATAAAAATTATATTATCATTCTAACACTCACATCCTCATTAATATTCATGTAATGCGATCGTTCTCATAATGTAACTAATCAAATTAACGCGAATAAAAACGTTATGATTCCATGCCCATGGTTGTGGGTCTGAGAATTGGCCTGGAATTATTTATAATTTTCCTTCAACTCGCCTCATATATGGACCTGGAAAGCTTTCGCATGACATGACAGAAAACAATTGAAGGAGGTAATTATAATATTAACATTTAACCACATACATATATATGTAGAAGAGCATGCTTTAAATTTTAACATGAAAAATATAATTATAAAACATATATAAATATAATGATATGCAACCAAAAAATAAATATACAGTGCCAATACGACATACATAGCGGAACAAAATTATTTTAGGATATACGATATTGTACACAATACATTATATTTAAATATATTTATCACGTGGTAACCGGAAGTGTTGTTGTACAACAATCACCTGGAATTTTTTAGGTAGAAGGAAATTCAAATTTCACCATATGGAAGACAGAATAAAAAAACTAAATTTACCTCACAAGTAATGATTTAAACACAAATACAAAATTCTCTCAGTTTAAAGTTCGTTTACATGGGCAATAATAAAATGTAGATTCCCTGTAGGAAATGTCTATAGTAAATCACTATTGACTTACTATTGACCAATACTTTATATATATAGACACAAGGTCACACATTTCACTAAGAAACCTTTTATAATTTCTTTCTTTTCCAACTATTTAAAATAATTATCCTATTGCCTTTAACCACGTTAAAATCACATTTTTAACAAAATGTATGCCTACTGCCGCCAATTTTTTTGTAATAAAAGAAAAATAAGAAGAAGCATAACCATACTTAGTTGGCTGTTAACAAAACTAATGCTTCTTCTTATTAAATGATATGAAGTATTAGTTTGGCAACTTTGCTCGTATAGAAGTGTTTTGTGCGTGTCTTTTAAACCAAATTAATAATTATTCATTTAAACGTGTCTGTAGTGTCAACAAAATTTAATATTCTTAATTTCGAAATTGTGAAGTTTTTTCTAAAAAAGTGTTTTTAAGTGTTCATTTGTTTTTCCAAAAATTGTATTTGATTTGTATTTTGGTATTTATTTCTCCTTCTTGTTTATTTTATTCCTTCGTTGTTTTTGTTAGTTTTGACATTTGTTTTATATTCCCCACTTGATTGTCAGTACTAAATTTGCTTTCCTTAGCATAATTTCAGGCGGTTACGTTAATTCATTTGCTTTCATTTTACATATCAAATAACTTCTCGTTTTTAAAGCATACTTTCAGGCGGTTATAAAATTTATTAATCATTCATAATGGCTAAACGTTAACGAACGACTTATTGCGTGTTATATTTGTGATAATTACATGCATCTTAAATGGGCCGGGTTTAATGGTAGGCAGTTTGATTTTATTACGGATAAGTCTAAAGGTCTCCGTTGGTCTTCCTTAGAAAGTAGGGATCTAGAGGTAAATTTTCATCGGCTTTTTAAGGAAACTAGGTCAGAAATTTTAAATTTAAAGTTTCAAAGTTTTAATTCGGTTTATCAAAATTTTGAAAAAATCGAAAAAATGGTGAATAAGTTTGAACTTGCTCCCATAAAAGGAAAAAATCAGTTAATATTGCTAGTGGTCCCAGTTCATCAAATCTAGGTCCAGTTCATCAAATCTAGGTCCAGTCTGTACTCGCCTATAGTGGCAAATTACCCCTCCAATATGGAAAGTGTAATTCCTGAAGGTAATCAATTGCCTGCTCCGATTTCTAATTTAAATTTAGCTACTGAACTTAATTCTGAATCAACTTCAGCATCTACTTCTGCAACCTCAAAAAAATTATCCTTACCTCCTGCTATTGTTGTCAATGGCCAACCTTCAAATGCTGTTATTCCCCCTAAAGTTGCTAATATTGGAACTGGACCATCCTCCAATTGATTGTTGTAGCTCCACGTAAAACCGTGTTTATATCTAGGCTTCATCCTAACACCTCTACTGATAATATCCGTGACTATGTGAAATCTAAAATAAACGATTTATCCGATAGTGATTTAAAAATCTTTAAATTCAATTCATCTCAACTTTGGGATATTGCTTCATTTAAAATAATAGTTCCTAATAATTTTTTAAATTCTATAGTAAACAATTCGTTTTGGCCCGAAGAGTTTGTTTTCAAGGAACGTCCATACATTCCTAGAACTGTGAATATACCACCTGCTTCAAAAAACTAAATATAGTCTTACCGATTCTATATCAAAATGTTAGAGGCCTTAACACTAAATTGAGAAATGAGTTTCTTACAAGTTTCCATAGTGATTATAAAGTAATTATTTTTTCCGAGACATGGCTTAAACCTTATGTACTCGATACAGAGGTATTTCCGATAATTATCAAGTTTTTAGAAAAGATAGAAAATCTAAAAAAGGAGGAGGTGTTCTTATTGCAGTTCATAACACGATTCCTTCTGAATTTGTTGAAGTTTCAGTTAATCAGGATATTGAATTTGTCTCTGCAAAATTGACATTTCATGGTAACACTATATTCTTAACTTGTTCTTACAGTCCACCCAATTCAGGAGTTGAAATATATTTAAATCACGCTAATTTTATTGCAAAAGTGTCTTCATTACTTAATAACAATTCTTCTTTAATTTGCATGAGAGATTTCAACCTTCCAGGTGTCGCTTGGATCCCGGGCGATAATATATTGGATTATGTTCCCTCGACTTATCCAATTGTATTCGATGCTTTTTGGGATAAAATTTTTGAACTCTGCCTTTACCAGGTAAATGACGTATTGAATGTTAAAGAGAAACTATTAGATTTAGTATTTTCGTCTACGTTAAATATCTCAATCTTTAGAGGCTCTCCATATGTAATTCCTGAAGACATTTATCATCCTACACTCACTGTGAATTTAGAATTGAAAAATTATTCTTCTAATACTACGCCCGCAAAAACTTCAATTATCAGACGTAACTTTGCTAAAACTAATATTGTGCAACTACGTTCTTCATTGTTTTCAACTATATGGGATCTAAGTGGTGACATCGATTCGTGTGTATCAAGATATTACGAACTACTAAATACTTCTCTAAATAATTATGTTCTTACTGTTAACAAATTGAATGATCAGAGTCCTCCCCGGTTTACACCGACACTTAAGCGTTTACGCAATATAAAAAGTAGATTATTTAAAAAATTTAATAATTCAAATACTGCTCTTAATTATGCAAAGTATTCATTGGCGAGGATCCGATATAATTTTGAAAATTCTAGATGGTATTCTCAGCATTTAACACAGATACGATTAAACTTATTGAATAATCCTAAATGCTTTTTAAATTCGTAAATTCCAAGAGAAGGGCACAACAATTTCCTAGCTGTATGAAACTTGGAAGTAAAGAATCATCGGACAATTCAGAAATTGCAAATCTATTTGCTGACTTTTTTCAATCTTCATATACTCAAAATGCATTTAGTGGTCAATATAATTTTCAAATTGATAAATTAAATCATTTTCCTCGTTTCTGCTTAACTGAAGATGAAGTTTATTCTGGATTAAAGGCATTACGTTCCTCATTTTCCCCCGGTCCTAACGGAGTTCCAACCTACATTTTGAAATCTTGTGCTAATGAATTATTTTTACCCCTTACAAAAATATTTAACTATTCCTTAAATACAGGTTATTTGCCGCATTTCTGATGTTATTTATACAGACTTCAGCAAAGCTTTCGATACTGTAGTTCATAAGCTATTGCTCCATAAACTTAATGTTATGGGGTTCCCGTCAATTCTTTTAAGCTGGATTTCATCCTATTTACAGGATCGTACCCAACAAGTTTTGTTCAGTGATTCCTTTTCTAAAGATATTGTTGTTTCCGCAACGAAGTCATTTGGGTCCGTTATTGTTTGTTCTTTATCTAAATGATCTTCCGAGTTCCATTCTTTACTCCAAAATACTAATGTATGCAGATGATGTCAAGCAGTTTTCGCATATAAATACACGTAATTCAGTTTATTTACAGTACGATTTACTCACTCTTTAACAGTGCAAATGGAATGCCTCTTAATTTAAAAAAATGTAAGAAATTTTCCTTATTCAGATCACATCCAATACAATCCGATTACTTTATAGGGTCATACAAACTGGACAATGTTGATTCTTTCTCTGATCTTGGCGTCATCTTAGATCCTAAACTAAGGTTTCATCTTCATATCGATTCTTGTGTTAATAAAGCCAAGTATTTATTAGGATTCATTAAACGCTGGTCTAAAGAGTTTGATGACCCTTATGTTACTAAAAGATTATTTGTTAGTATTGTCCGCCCAGTCCTAGAATATGGTTGCATTTTTTGGAGTCCATTTTATAAATTTCACTGTGATAAAATTGAGTCAGTTCAAGTTCGGTTTTTAATCTTTGCCTTCCGTGGCCTAAATTGGAAGCCATCGGAATTACTTCCACCTTATAAAAGTCACTTATTGTTAATTAATCTTCCAACACTAGAAAAAAGACGTTTCATTTTAAGAGCATTATTTATTATTAAATTAACACGTGGTCTGATTGATTCACCTTTTCTTACGGGAGAAATAATTTTTAATGTTCCCTCTCAAAGAACACGTAATTTTGAACCGTTGAAATTGTCCATCGCGAGAACTAATTACGAACTAAACAACCCAATGAGGTCCTTATGTGTAATATATAATAGCATAAGTAATGTTATATGCCTAAGTAGTCCATTGCATGCTATCAAGAATCATATACTGGGCTTGGAAACAGTAGACCCTGAAATTTGAGCAGCAGTTGCCAAATTTTATATTGTAGCTTTTGTTTACTGTTGTCTGTTTAATGTATGTTAATGTAATGTCTGTTTAATGTATCTAATTCTAATTTATATTTGTTGTATTATTACTAATTGCGGTCGGCAGGGGCGGGTGTGAGAGGCGTGGGAACGAACGAAAAAGAAAAATTGTTGAAAATATAGAGACATGTCGCCACAATAGTCGACCAAAACGATAGAACATCCCCCTTTTCTTCAGGGTTATAATACGATAGACAGATACACTTCTACTTTATGGGTTGTCTGAGATCAGAGTTGTTTCATTTATTTGACACGCTTTCAACATTTCACTTTAAATAATTTTTTCGAAATCGAATTGGAAATATAATTAAAAAACTGATTCATCCTACAATTCGGACGTTGTAAATTTAAAAGAGAATTTTAAAATTAATTAAATTATTATAAATTTAAATTATTATAAGCTTATGAGAAGGGGTTTAAGTTTTATAATGGGTTTATGGATGTTATTGCTTCAATCTGCAAGAGTTAGAAGACAATTGCACCTGAAAATGTTTACATCATGGCTTGTCCATAGTTCATGAGTTCTGATGAGTATTGTTAGATCCATGCTTAATCACAATCCAGCATTTGTTAAAATATGTATATATATATATATATATACATATATATTTATATATAGACAAAACAATATTTGTTTATATTTGTGTGCAAGTAATATAAATATGTAATATCTTTGTTGTAAAATGTACTATCGTGGCTTACATAAAACTCTGTTTGCCTGCTCTTTTATTTATTAATTTATTAACCTAGTTTTAGTTGTCCTTTGAATGTCCTTGAATACAAAATACATATATTTTTCATATGTACATATATTGTATATATCACAAACAAAAAAATCCTGATTATTACTGTATACTAACAATGAAATATATATTTTTTATAGGACGACGAGGACGATTTTAGTGGTCCTGCTTTAGGCGGACATGTTAAAACACACAGTGATGCATCTGACGATGAAGACGACAGGCCGGTTACAATGCGCAGTACAATGATGCGAGTTACCGGCAATCATCTCGACGTGCCAACGAACAGAAAGCCCTTTAAAATGGAAGTTTTCGATTTGTAAATGCCTTCCCAAATCCCATTCTGCAACAGTCTATTTTCTTTTGCCACTCTGCCTAATCATTTACAACTTTGTTCGAATCCAAGTAGCAACATTCACATCGTTTGGCAAAACATTCACAGCACTCCAACATTCAATCATACTGACATTCATGCATACCTACATATATAGGAAAACCAAATACATATATAAATAATTATAATAATAATAATGATTTAGCCACTAAGCTGAGGATAAGTGTCGCCGTTCGGCACTCGTCCTTGTAAATGAACTAACGAAAACAGCAACTAATTGAAATTAAAAGTATTTGTAAAGTACCGAATTATTTAGTCTAGTCTAGGAATAGTATTAGGTCTAAGATTACAAAATGAAACGATAACGACGACACATTTCTGTTACAAACTTTTGTTATTTTTAATGATCGACATGCGCACCATATGAAAGCTAATTGCAAACAAATTCTAAATGACAGTAGCCGTATTTTTATTATTTTGTTATTGTATTAATTACCAAAACAGTTCCAGAATCAATGTAGAACGCATTTCCACGGAGTTCAACTCTACGCATTCTTTCGACCGATACATGGTTTGTTAATCAAATGTTTTAACACGAAAATTAGTTTATTTTTATAGCAAACCCTCCACAATATTTTTTTCGATCACATAATTTATTCTACATATTTTTTTTTTGGCTCCTCTCTTAATAAACGAAATCAATTGAATACTCGAAATAGACGTATATTTTGTATATAATTTTATTCGAAAATTGTAACCCACATTTGTTCTTTAAGGTTCACATTATAAGAGGCAATGAATCAATAATTCCATTGGTTTGTCAATCGCATTCAGCCATGCACATTACTATTTCAAAAAAAGTGCTCCACATGAATTGACATCTTCAGAATAAATCTGCTATCAGGGCAAATACAATTATATACAAAATATACATATAGGATGTAATGTGATCAATTGTCTATTTTAAAAATTAAAGTATTTCGTATGACAAAAACTGCTGTGAATAGGTTATAGTGGTTGTAATTTAATGAGAATACATCTGTAGTAGTTTTAAGTATATACACAAACACATACAAACCTAGACAACAAACAAAACCGACAAACACTTAAACATACATATACATACTTATAATATTAGTATAACATTTTAGTTGTATTGGACTTGGACTTGGTCTGTCTGGAACGCAACAAAACCCCCTTATTTTTCACGATATCGAATTTGTTGGCAAAGTAGGAAACATTTGTAATCCAAACAGGCATTAACAGAGTAGTCTTTAAAAGATTTTTAATGAGACAATAAGCGAGTGCGAGTAGTAAATATTTTTACCAAATTATAACATCCAGCCTCAAAGTGAGGTTTCATTTGTGCGCATTGAAAATCTTCATCAGAACTCATTGTCAATACTAATTATTGTTTGAGAGTTTCATACAGCCGATGTTAAGGATCTTAATCCAAATGCCAGTAAACATTGCAAACAAAATTTTAAACAAAAGTACCTTTTTTGTTTTTTTTTTTTTTAAGATAGATTTAAAGTTGACAGCGTCCACACGGAATATGGTGGACCAACTGTTTTGTAAAACCTATTTAGATATAAGTTATTCTTATTGTAGTCGAGCCTATTTTACGATATTAATAGCGACAGCAAAACTACAACAATTATTATATATATATCTCTACTCTTAATAACCAAAAAAATTGTTCGTTTTTAATTTTGACCCAAATAAAACCAAAAAAACAACAACAAACAAAATAAACTGCTTTCATTTTGTTATTAATAACTGGAGTCACAACATTGACTGGACCTATAAGGAATCTATATATATAAAAGAGCTTAGTGTTAAGTGATTGAGTGAGTGACGGACAGATCATCGCCCAGACGAAACGGCTAAAGCTAGAAGCTTGAAATTTTGAGTGTGGGTTGGTGTTGGTGTGTAGGCGTGAGATAAGGCTGGGTTTTTGGAAATTCGAACTAGAAGGGTACGAAAAGTACTAAAATGTACCAAATATGGTACCCTTTTATTATTATATATATATATATATCTCTACTCTTAATAACCAAAAAAATTGTTCGTTTTTAATTTTGACCCAAATAAAACCAAAAAAACAACAACAAACAAAATAAACTGCTTTCATTTTGTTATTAATAACTGGAGTCACAACATTGACTGGACCTATAAGGAATCTATATATATAAAAGAGCTTAGTGTTAAGTGATTGAGTGAGTGACGGACAGATCATCGCCCAGACGAAACGGCTAAAGCTAGAAGCTTGAAATTTTGAGTGTGGGTTGGTGTTGGTGTGTAGGCGTGAGATAAGGCTGGGTTTTTGGAAATTCGAACTAGAAGGGTACGAAAAGTACTAAAATGTACCAAATATGGTACCCTTTGTATTAGGCGAACGGGAAGAGCTAGAATTCTGAAATTTGGAATGTGGGTCACTGATGTAAAGTTAGGAAGATGTATAAAAGTTTTTTGGAAATTCGTTTTTGGAAATTCGTACTAGAACGGTACGAAAAGTACTAAATGTGATACCATTTGTATTTGGCGAACCGGTAGAGGTAGAACTCTGAAATTTGGATTGGTGGTCGCTGAGTGTAGGATAGATGTACCAACGGGTTTTTGGAAATTCGAACTATAATTATCCGAAAAGTACTAAAATGTACTTAATTTTGTACAATTTCGTAGCATGTGAATTGATAGAGCTAAAAACTTGAAATTTGGAATGCGAATTAGGGATGAGATGTAGAGTCCATTTAAGGAGATGGGTTTGAAAGCGTGTACTCATGTGTACGAAAAGTACTATATGATACTATATTTGGTACAAATTTAATTTGGAGATACAAATCGAGCTGGAATTTCAAAATGTAGGAAATTAACATTACCGTCGGAGTGTATGATTGGGAATGTACGTAGTTTTGGAATTTTTTTACTCAGTTTCAGTAATTTATATTCATGGGTACTAAATGGTACTAAATTTGGTACAATTTGAATTTTATGCGAACCAATAGAGCTAGAATCATGAAATTTGGAGTCAGGATTACTGTTGGGGTGTAAGATCGAGATATGTAGGAAGTTTTAAAAATTTTTACTAAGGTGTACTAAATTTGGTACATTTTGAATTGTGGGTGAACCGATAGAGTTGGAATCCTGAAACTTGGATTTAGCATCTCTGTTTGGGTTAAGTGTGAAGTTTTCGAAATTCGTACTACTGTGTACCAAATATCGTACAATTTGAACTGTAGGGGAACCGATAGAGTTGGAATCCTGAAACTTGGATTTAGGATCACTGTGGGCGTGTAGGATTGGGGTATGTAGGAAGTTTTGGAAATTGGTTCTACTATGTACTAAATTTGGTACAATTTGAATTGTGGGTGAACCGATAGAGCTGGAATCCTGAAACTTGGAGTTAGGATCACTGTGGTGTTGTAGGATTGGGTTCGGTGGGATGTTTTGGAAATTGGTACTACTGTGTACTAAATGTGGTACAATTTGAATTGTGGGCGAACCGATAGTATTGGAATCCTTATACTTGGAATTAGGATCACTGTGGGGTTGTAGGTTTGGGGTAAGTAGGAGGTTTTGGAAATTCGTACTACTGTGTACTAAATTTGGTACAATTTGAATTGTGAGTGAACAGATAGAGTTATAATCCTGAAACTTGGATTTGGGGTCACTGTGGGGTTGTAGGTTTGGGGTAAGTAGGAGGTTTTGGAAATTCGTACTACTGTGTACTAAATTTGGTACAATTTGAATTGTGAGTGAACCGATAGCGTTGGAATTCTGAAACTTGGAATTAGGATCACTATGGAGTGTAGGTTTGGGTGAAGTAGGAAGTTTTGGAAATTCGTACTACAGTGTACTAAATTTGGTACAAATTGAATTGTGGATGAACCGATAGAGCTGGAATTCTGAAACATGGATTTAGGATAACTGTGGGGGTGTGGGTTTAGTAAGAAGTATTGGAAATTCGTACTACTGTGTACTAAATTTGGTACATTTAAATTTGAATTTGGAATCATTATGGGAGTGTAGGATCGGGATATGCAGGAAGTTTTGTTGGAAGTAGAAGGGTACGAAAAGTACTAACATGTACCAAATATGGTACCCTTTTTATTAGCGAACGGGAATAGCTGGAATTCTGAAATTTGGAATGTTGGTCACTGATGGAAAGTTAGAAAGATGTGCAAAAGGGTTTTTGGAAATTCGACCTATAAGTGTACTAAAGGTACTAAACTTTACTGAATTTAGTTCCTATTGTATATATAATGAACATATATAGCTGGAATCTTGACATTTTAAATGGAATACAGGTTGAGAAGTGGTGTTTATGTACAGAAATGGTTTATGACATTCGTACTTATGTGTATAAAAAGTCTAAATGGTACTACATTTCGTACTATTTACATTCAGTTGAGTGTGTAGAGATGGAATCTTGATAATCGGGATTAGCTGTAAAAAATTGTACTTATTTGTACGAAAAGTACTAAATGGTACTAAATTTGGTGGAAGTTAGATTTAGGTGAACAGATAGAGCTGAAGTCTTCAAATTGGGAATTAAAATGACTGTTGGAGTGTAGGACTGAGGTAGATTATGAAATTCGTAGTTATTGGTACGAAAGGTACTATATGGTACTAAATTTAGAACAATTTGGATTTTGCTTGAAAGGATAGAACTGAAAACCTGAAATTTGGAATTAAGATTTCTGTTGAAGAGAGACATCTTTGGAAACTCGTATTTATGTGTACTAAAAGTACTAAACGGCACAAGATGGATTTGGATGAACGGAGAGAGCTAGAAACCCATAATTTGGACTAATGGTTGATGTTTGAATATAGAATTTAGATATGGAAGCATAGTACCTATGTGTACTAAATAGTACTATATTTGGTACAATTTGATTACGTGTGAACGGATAGAGCTGGACTCCCGACTTTTTTAATTAAAATTATTGTTGGAGTGTAGGGTTTGGGAAATTTTTAATTATAGAAACATAAAGTACTAAATGGCACCGAAAAGCTTACAAATGTGTGAACGGATAGGGCTGTATTCTGAAATTTTGAATTTATATTACTGTTTGAGTGCAGAATTGAGATATGTTGGAAATTTTTCGTCATTATGTGCACTAAATGGCAAAAAAATTTGGTACAATTTTGATTCGAGTTAACGGATAGAGATAGTAAACGTAAATTTGGAATTAAAATTACAAGATTAAGGAAGTATTGGAATTTCGTACTTATGGTACTAAATATGGTACAGCTCGTTTTGTGTGAGCGGGAATCCTAATATTTGGACTTAAAAATAAGGTTGGAGTGTAGGATGGGGTAGAGGAGGTAGTTTTAAAAATACGTAATTATGTATACTAAATGGTGCTAAGTTTAGTACAATTTAGATTTGAGTGAAAGGATAGAGATGGATGGATTTGAAAATAAAATTACTTTTATAGCAAAGGAATGAGACAGTGTTGGAAATTCGAACTCATGAGTACGAAAAGTACTAAATATGGTACAATTTGGATCTATGTGAAAAGATAGGGCTGTTATCCTGAAATTAATGAATAAAATTAATGTTTCAGTGGGAAATTGAGGCAGTTTTAGAAACTCATACGTACGTCTACGAAAAGTAATAAATGGTACAATTTGGATGTTGGTGAACGAATAGAGCTGGAATCTTTAAATGTGGACCTAAGGCTGTTATTGGAGTGCATGACTGAGGTATTTCTGGAAATTTGTACTTTGGGTACGACAACCAAAAAAATTGGTACAATTTGGACTTTGGTGAACGGGTAGAACTCGAATCCTGAAAGGTGCAACTTAAGTTACTCTGGGAGTGTAGGAAAAGTACTGAATGGTACCAAATATGGTACAGTTTAGTGAACAGATAGAGCTGAAATTCTTAAATTTGGACTTACGATTAATGCCATGTACAGACGAGCGTTGTTCGCTCTCTCATTCGTTGTTCGACCCTTAATTATGAAGTAATTACTTAGTTCCCCATACAAAATTGTCTGAGCGAACACCGACTTTTGTACGTTGTTCAATTCGAATCACTCTCTGAATAACCAATAAATTTGTCCCATCCCTAACAATTGAGAGTATTTATCGAAAATAAATTAATTTTGACAGTTTGAAAATATTTATGAAATTTTCAAACTTTTTCAGTAAAATTGAAAATCATGAATGAAAAGTAAAAAATTGTATAGTTTTTATATATGCAGCAGGATGTAAATTTTGTTTTCTACATAATGCAATATGCATTTCTTTTCCCTTGGTTCTAATTAGCGTACAAAACAAGAAACAAATGTGGGGCAACTCAAACAAAAAATTCTCCAAATTTGTATATGTGACAGTATGTGACACTTGAATTGAGAAAATATAAACATGTATTAAAAACAACAACATTTTCAGAAAAAATGGAAAACATGAATGAAAAGTAAATAGATATGGGTTCATACTATATTCAGGAGAAAGAGTATTATTTTTTCTATTTAGATCCCTATGTAATTCACTAAAATATGTTATATTTTTGGTGTAAAACAAGAAACAAAAGGTTTGAAATTAAAAACTCTGATGATATGAATTATGAATAGTGTTGTATGAACGGGTTAATTCATGTACGTAATTCTGAGAGCGAACTACGTTGTTCGGATGCCCGTCAGAACATGGCATAAAAGCAAGTTTGGAATATTGAGAGTGGTTTGGTATATGGGTACGAAAAGTGCGGAATGGTTTCGCACAGAGCTGGAATTCTTTAATTTGGACTATTTGAAAGAAAAACACTAAAATCAATAAATTTGGAACAGTTTGGACTTTGGTGGAAGTAAAATTATTTTTAGAGTGTAGGATTGATGTAGTTTTAGACATTCTTACCTATGAGTATGAGAATTAATAAATGGTACTAAATTTGAAACAAATTGGATTTGGTTGAACCTTGAGATTTGGAACTTAGATTACTGTTGAAGTGTAGTATTGAGCTATGGAGACAACTTTGGAAACTCGTATTTATGTGTACCAATAGTAAATAGAATAGAAAATTCACCAAATTTGGAATAATTTGAATTTGGGTAACGGAGAGAGCTGGAAACCTAAAATTTAGAATGGTGGTCATTGACAGAGAGTTTGACAGAAGGACCAAAGGGTTTTTGGTACTAAATTTAGTGGAGGTGACGGTATAGAGGTAGTCTTGAAAATGTATACATGTGAAACCTGTACGTTTTTGCTAAAGTGTGAATTTCGGAAAATAGTGCTTATGTGTATGAAGAGTACTTAATGGTAATAAACTTGATATTAAATGTAGGAATAGAGGTGGAATTCAGAACTATACTACAATTAATTATACGGTATTCACGATTTCCATATGAAATATTTTTTTTATTCCATTTCCGCATACGAAGTAGCGGGTACTTTGCTAGTCATATATAAAATGCATCTACATATAATATGTATTTCTTATATATACAAATACATATGTGTTATTTCTGATATGGCATGGGCGTGTAATGTTATGGACTAAGGTATGACGAGTATTGTCTGTCATAGACAGGGACGTTAATTACGTGCATATTTTCCTAGATATAATTTTTAAGATTAAAATATGTTGAAATAATATTCCATTCAAATAAATGGCGTTTGCAACATTTATAACAATTTATACTGGTATATGAAGTTTTCGACGGCTACAGCTAAAAAACCTGCAACAGACAACTCTTGGTTTATATTTGCAAGTTGTTTTTTAACTTTGCGAAAAAGTTTCTAGGAATGTAGATAATGTTATGGAATGATTTGTAAATGGTATTAAAATGTACTATTTCTTTCGAGACGTTTAATAATGAAATAAACAGAATAATATAATAGTTTTTTTAAACAACAAACTGGTAGGAAGCCTGACGCGCAACACTACGGAATAATACACAAAATTGAGTATTTTTTTCAATGTGGACATAATTGATAACTGTATATTTCGCCAATTATTTTCAGCGTAAAGCATTAGCTGCTCCTTTCAATTTCGACAACAGTTTTATTTTTCGTACTACGAGATTAATTACTGGGTTGGTTAATTGTATAAAAAAATATTTATATTTATAGTGTAAAATAATGCATACTTTTAGACGGTGCTGATTAGTAACATTTACGCATAGACTAGCTTAAAGCTTTTATCTTATCTTTCTAACAGATGTCCTCTTTATTAGAATCGCCAATGCAACAACTTATACCCTTTTTCCGGGGTTATGTTTCAAAATCGTTTCAAAATGGATAGTTTTATAATATTTTAGACACGTGGGTAAATACTTTAGTAGTATTTTCCCAGTAATTTGGGACAAAGAGTTCTCAACGTGGAAATACCTTGATAATTGAGAAATCACTGTGCCAATTTAATGGACAAATGTGTTTAGTGGATAAAGAATACCTAAATTGGGAGGTAAGTTTATATGAGAGGGTCAGATATATATTCCATGCCTGTGGTTTGCGGAGGTCTTCGGAATTACACATAAAGTACATATATATAAAATTAAATTTACAAGTTTATAGAATATTGACCCTTTGTGGGAGAGGCAACAGAAGAAGAAAAAGGCTTGGTAAAAACAATAGGTTTTACAAAGTTTGGTTCAAAGCGGACATTCCTTTCGCCTAATATTGAACTTATACATTTTGAAAATGTTGACCCTTTGTGAGGGAGGTAACATAAGGAGTGGACCGATAATCCCCATCTTCGTACTTAAACTAAGTTTGGAAGTCATATTATGATGTGCAAAGTTAGGTTGAGTTATCGTGCGCACCAGCGGTTAGACAGACGGATGGACATTTGAAAATCGACTACAAGTTTTTTGAAACGGATTTGGTCCATAGAAACATGGGGTCTAAAACCAATATTTCGGTAATATTTGTAAAATGTTCAGTCGGTGTTGTCGACAGATGTTGCAGATGGTTTGCGGAGGTTTTTGGAATTACACACAGGTTTTATTATTCGTTTTATAGAACGTATCAGAAGGAGTGGACCAATGGGTACCATCTTCGGACTTCATCTAGGCTTGATAAAGATACTAGATTGTATAAAGTTTGATTCAAATCGGATAGTCCGTTCGTATGATATTATAATATTATTTTTGGTACAATGTTGACTATTTGTGGGGGAGGTACCAGAAAGAATAGACAATATTCCCCATATTCGAACTTCAGCAAAGTTTGGAAGAAATATTAAGATGTGCAATGTTTGGATTAAATCGGTTACACCCTTCGAGCCAGACGGACGGACGGACATTTGTAAATCGAGTTCAATTTTTCTGAAAAGGGTTTAGTCCAAAGAAAGAAACATTTTCACCGTATCAAAGTGTATATTGGAATCTTTCAAATTCAATTTCGTACATAAGTTAAGGAAAATATGGTCATTCGAAATCAGTTCGCGTTCACAAATTGGAACGCTGCGCACAAAAGTTATAGCGGTTTTAAATCTTGTATTTCAAATATATATGACATTATTTCCTATTCGTTGTACTTCGGGAATTTCTTCACAAATAGTTAAACGCATTTGTTTTCTTTGCATACGTATTAAATCACATTGAAACATGGTTTGTTATTCGCTAAAAAGAAATAAAAGCATGAAGATATCCTAAAATGTTTTGAATTGCCACAAATGTTTTTTGAAATTATTGTTGTTTTTTTAATACACATATGTTTTTGGGAATACGGTTTTACCTATATCTTCCAAAATATGCGATGCTTTCTTCAACAAATTCATTTAGATGATTATTACATAACGGTAGATTCCCTTGATAAGAGTTTCGACATTAAACATGACCAAATATGATGCAATAAAAATATATGACAATGACCAACAATAAAAAGCACGCAGTTCGCGTATTCGTTGAATTCAGTCGATGCGAAAGCGGTGTTCCCATACAACGAATCAATCTCTTCCAAAAAATTGAATTTTTCGATGTTTCATTTTACTATGCAAAAAACTTTAAAATATCATAAATAGCATAAGATGTTTATGCGAATCCGATTTCAGTAATCCCCAGTGAAAATACACAAAAATACACCTATTTTAAAAGGATTGGTTAAGAAGCGCGTATGTGCCGCCACAATCAATTTTGGATAAAACACTCCTATTATTCGCGTATTGATGTATTTTCTGAACTATTTTCACATAGCTGGGCTATTAGATTCGGCACGTAAAAAAACTATATTCACGCGGGGTTCTATGCCATTTGAGTGGACTTTTTCAAATTTAGACTCAAAAAATAGCTTTTTTATAAAAATTTACGCACTTAATTTTCGTTTTTGGAATCCAATTGCAAAGATTGTATAGTTGTATAGTTTACCCACAAATCAGGAAAGAACACAAAACACATGTTGGCTTTAGCACATTTTCGCCCATTTTTAACATTACCACCATCACAGCTTCCACGCAACCTATTATTTGTTATCTTCATTATATAGATTTTTACTAGAACAAAGCCGAACCTTAGCTTCAAGGAATTTAAAATTTTTTTGAATATTTCCATATAACCTCATTCAGCGACGTAGCCAGAGGGGGCCCTGGGGCCTGAGAGAGAATGAATATTCGGTGTACGATCGCAAGTATCAAGTATTTTTGGATTATTTCATTTTGAAACAATTTATGTTCTGATAATAAGAATACCAGCAAAAATAGAAATGTTATGTAATTTGAGGCAAATAAATTCAATGATCCCACAAGAAAGTAGCTATTTTAATGTTATCAGAAAGGTGGTTGCCAACCACATGGCCCATTAGCTCAGTTGGTTAGAGCGTCGTGCTAATAACGCGAAGGTCGCGGGTTCGATCCCCTCATGGGCCAGTAATTTTTTATTTTAAAAAAATTTACTTCTACACATTTTTAATTATTAATTAATTAATGAAAAAAGAGAACAAGCAAATTTAAACTATATTGATCGTCCAATACAACTGCGTAGCATAGATATGCAACGAGTAAAACTAATACAATCGACTACTAACGTAGTTTTTTGTTGTTGTTACACATGTTTCCTTTTTATACCCTCAAGCTTATGGCTTGATGCGGTAAACGTGTGCCTCATCGAAATATTAGTTTTAAACCCCATGTTTCTTTGGTGTCGATTTACACATATCCGTCCGCTGTCGTCTGTCTGGCTGCCTGGTGCGCACCTCTCGAAGGGAATAATCGATTTCATTCAATATTTGCACATCTTATTATTTCTTAGTTGGGGAATATCGGTCCGCTCCTTCTGGTACCTCCCACACAAAATGGTCAAAATTATGCTAAAAATTAATTTTATAATAACATGCAGACGGACAATCCAATTTGAACCAAACTTTGCACAATCTATTTCCTTTACAAATCCTAGACGAGGTTCGAAGATGGGACCCATTGGTTCACTCTTTCTGGTACCTTCGACACAAAGTGTAAACATTTTCAATATTTATAAATCCAATATCAGGCGAAACAACTGAAACATAAATTTTCGAATTACAAATAAATCTTTCAAATGATTTTGGTAAACGTTCCAAGATCCCTCAAAGTATCTCTATTGGTTAAAGCATGTTGATGTGATATTCTCCATAAAGTCAGTGTAAATTTAAATTTTCATGAAATTTAAAAAAAAAAAAAAATTATAATTTCAACAACAAATATTATTGACAGCTGTACTCACTGTCCGACTTTGTATAGGCCTTGTATAATCAGCTGTAGATATACTCATGAGTAGAAAGTAATGCCAAGTAATACCAAACCAATCGCGTCCTTATTTTTAACAATATATACGTTAATATTTACATTGGCTCTGCGATTGAATTGCAACTGTTCGCAGTGCTTCGAATAGCCTCGATTTCAACATGACTTCTCAAAGATAATGCTCTGCTGGTGAATTTGTATTACGTCAATAAAATTAATCTCCCAAGCCGGCTGTGAAGTTATGTTTTCCCTTTTCCAGTAAAACAATTTCCTTAAATATCAATGGAAAATAAGAGTCCACCTACAAACACATATTCCCTATCACATACACCATTCCATTAATCAAAGAAAAATAACTTTAGTTACATTAATACGAGTGTTTCCAGTTTCTGAGGACTGAGATTCCAGTTGTGTATCAGTATGTAGCACTGATTGTAGTCCAAAGACAGTGTCGCATAACCAAAAACATAACACTTTGCGAAACATATCAGATAAATTAAACTTGAATGTTAAATGTTAATAAAATATTCACTTTTAAGGTTGGTAAAATCAATAAATTTGGCATCCTTATTTTAAGAATACAAAGTTTAAGTTTAATTTGGTTTATAACGATTCCTTTTTTCATTTTTACACTGACTATCGTATTTATCGAACGTTTGTATACTGGGTGTAACGAATGGTGGCAAATCATATGCGTTTGTTTTATAAAAAAAATCTGTATTACTATTTTTTTTTCTTAGAAATGTATTGGTACTTTTTTGTGGAGATCATATTAAAACATTAGACATTTTTGAAAAAGGGTCGTATTAATTGTTTACCCACTAAGAAACGACAATGCCAACTACAGCCACTTCAGTTGGAAATGTCAACAATTTTGGCACTTCCAAAAACATATTGAAAATTGGATGAAAGCGTTATATGGGGCTATGCAAAATGAGGACCGTTATAGTCCATGTTCCATATCATAAATATTATCATAGAAATAATAGCAACACATCTGCAAAATTTTGAAAATTCTTGTTATGACTCACTGTGAATCACAGCACATACAGTGGCGAGAAAAAGTGTAGAGTAACACAGGGTAATGTGTACTATGCGTTTAATGCGGACCACACCCATATCTTAGAAAATGCATGAAATATGACAATGGCGCCTTGAAATATATTTTCCTAATTAGTAAAAACAAAAATCTAATATGATTTTCAGTACATAATTGTAATGTTGAAAATTTAGTTAAGCTCTTATTAAAATCTGTGATTTTAAATGTTTTCTTTTAGCACAAGAGTTAAACCATTTTGTTTTTCTTAAATATATGGAAGTTATATATCTTTTTATTTTCCACAATAAACATGCACGTTTAGCTGTACTTACAATTGGTGAGTTTTAACTACTAGTTCGGTACATGTGCCCATATTAAAAACATTTCTACATTTCTATCCTCTGAAAACTTGATATGCGTAATTAGAGCTGATTCGATTGGATAATATATCGCAAATGAGGCGATACCCTTAAATGGGGGCTATTGAAATGCATTAAATTGAAATTTATCACAACCAATTAAAGTTACTGATTTACATTTCCCGCACATAATGTAACACAATAACATTTTTATAGACAAATATAGGGTAAGTGCACCAATAGTCGGCACTTTAAGGATTTTTAAAAGTTTCGCCATTCCAAGTGCATCTTTTCCACTATGTTGTATTTAGGTTCATCTTTTTCGAAATTTTGTTTACTCCCCGATGGAATAAAAATTTGTTCAATTAATTTATATTAAAATAGAATAAATTGATAATTATGTAAAATAGTGCTGTTTCTGTCGGCAATTAATACAAATTATATATATTTATTTTTTCTGTTTTTTGTATTGAAACAGTTTTATAAAATAATCGTATTTATTAAAATATTATAATTGTAAAACATGGTGCTGACTTTGGAAACCTGTTATCCAATTCTCGGCATGGCAAAAATACGCATTTAACAGGTTAAAGGAGTTTAAGATTAAAACCATGTATTCTATTATGCAAAATTACTCTAAACTGATTTTTGGAAATTAATCGTTAGTTAGAGCACTTATTTAACATTTTTTCCCCAATTTTGAGCCAAAATGATCGCAAAATGTGTTTATTATATATGCCGACTATAGGAAAACCCCAAAAATTTCTATTTTTATCGATGCCGTCATCGATAAATAATTCATAATTACAAAAATTTTTAAATCATTTCAAATTCTAAAGTGTATTCCTGTAAGTTCTTCACAATTACGAAAAATATCTTTTAAAATCGACATGTCCACCATTTTTTTATCTTAAGAAACATAATTTATCGCTAGTGTTGAAAACCCGCATTGACAAAATGCAAAACTTTGCCTGAATAAATGTATTTAGCTCGATGCAATTTTACACAGAGATAGGTTGTATATTATTGAAGATTATTGAAGATATTTTTCGTATTTGGTTATAGGATTTTTAAGTTATTTGAAGTTATATACAACAGATGCCGACTATTGGCACATGCCGGTATTAGGAGCGCTTAACCTATATGAAGTTTGACCTGGAATATATTTAGACAGCAAAAGTACTATGTTGTGAAAACAATTTGTTTTTAGTTTTTACCGTTTACACACATTTACATTTTCTACTAAAACATCGATAAAATGATTCTAGCTAAGATATTTTAACGAAAATTGGAATGTTCGTTATATCATATGTTACTTTGTCAATTTATAATTTAGTGTCAATTTATAATTTACATAATTATAATTTTTTATTTAGTTTTAACATGGTATAATAATAGAAGGTAACAGAAAGTGTTGTTGTACAACAAACAATACAACAACCTCAAAATTTGCTGTTGTAAGTTTTACTAGTGTCAACGTCATTTGACAGAATAATGTAAACAAACAAATTATCAACAAATTATATTTATTTTGAAAATGTAATATTTTCGAATCCTCGAAATAAAATTGAAAAACATGAATGAAAATCTATCAAATTTATATTTCTATCGCTTCCACATCGTTCCTCTAATTGAGCCATTGCCACTTATATGTCTAACACATATGAAAATGCTGGTAATTGCGAGTTATTCCATGAAGAAAGATTTGCTTCCTCAAACTTTCCCAGCAGGCAGATTGAGTAAATTGAATATCGGAGTACATTTATTAAGAACAATTTCGAATTTTATGCTACCCAATTTTCCTGTTGGGTTATTTTTAAAAACATAATTTGTCAAGTTCATATTGACCTTTTATAATTGTACCATGTAGTTTTAATTAGATATTGATTTTATGTTGATATTGGCACTTTTAATAAAAAAAAAACTTGTTAATTTTTTTGTAAGTACAAAATGAGAAAAAAAGTGTTGAAATTTATGATCGAATAGTGGTTCTGACGGAAATGGGACATTCTGCAAATTATTTGTAAAAGACCTAATATATCATCGAAATGTATCACATATGGTTGCTCAAGATTGTTAAATTTTTCTCCCCACTGTATGTACGTGCATATAACGTATATTGATATACATTTTGAACTGAACCTAACACAATATAAAATTATTTCATTTTAATAAAACGCAAAATTCTGAATTTCAATTTGAAAAACACATACCGAATATTTATGTCCGTCAATACTGTATTTCTTGTTAAATGGAGAAATGACAATTTATCTTAAACACAGGGAATATCTAAAAATAATAATACAATTTGAAATTTGTAGCTTATTAAGATTCATTTTCATCGCTCGGTCTTAAGGCGTCTATTGATCTTTAATCTATTTGGATTTTGATCTCTCTCAGTGCTAACTTCTTGTGTTTGTATAGATTGGCCATTCTACAAATCGATGCGGGCGAAAGAGACACTGTGCGCTGATCGAAGAAAAGGGGGGCAAGTCTTATCGCCAACTCTACTACTTGGCGAGAATAACAACAAATCGAAATTAGCCAAAACAAAATAAAAGCGAAATTCGAAAACATAAATGAACGCTCACTCAGGCACAGACACAAACATACGTATCTACATTCGATTGTAGTACGGGCAGCTGTGGCTGTGATCCGATGCATATAGACGACAGACGCCAGCCAGTATATGCAATGCCCAGCGAAATAAACTGCAAATAAGAAATGTTGTTGCAGACCAAACATTTTCAGTAGCAACTGTTGCTTGTTACCGATCAGATCGCAAACTCAATTTGCATTACCCTGCAGAGAGAAGTGTCAAAGTAATACAAAGTGCATAAACCGAAAACAATCAAAACAAACGACAGACAGAAATAATCGGAGGCGAGATCAACGAAAACAAACGACTGCCCAGGAAAGCAGAAAATTTTCCAACAACATTAATAACAACAACAAGAAAAGACCTTGGGATCAGCGAGCTGCGAGTGTGTGATGAGGATTGTCACCACCAGCAACGACAGATAAAGCGCGTCGGGAGCGAAGCGTCAACCTTTGTCAACACCGTCTGAGTTGTCCGTACCCAAGTAGCTGGAGAAGTCGCTGGATTAGTAAAGATACCACTATAATGTTGGGCAGTACATTAAACCTGTTGAAGCATGGGTATGTTTGTAAAGCCTTTGTAATTGTGCTGTAATCGTTTTCAACAAGCTCTATACACACACCGAATCGTTTATCTCTTATAGGGCTGTCGATTGTGATGGAGGTTTTTTTTGCTATTTATTTGTTTGTCTCTAAATATAGGGACAAATGCTTATCGATAAGAAACAGAAGCACTCTGATAATGCGATTACCAGTGTCGCCAACAACATTTCAACTGGAACAAAGTACATTGAACGAATCCAAATGTCAAACCAGTTGGCAGTTTGTTTTCAAAATTACCTTCTCTGTATTTGGAATAGCGAAAAGTATAAACTACAACCAGTGCACTATAGGTAATTTGCCCTGTTTTTGAGGCAAAAATTAATAACAGTGGTTTTAAACGATTTTTTTTTGACTTTTTACATGATGTATATGTACAAGAAAGAGAAAACGCAGATTTCCACAGTAAAAACCGGATATAACGAACAATGGTTATAAGCAACGACACATATAACGAACAAAGCTAATACTTTCTCAGATATTTTCATTAGTTGTTTTATACACAACACACGGTTGAAAACGATTAGGGTAGTAAGTTAAAAAAATCGACCCCGCGATTAGATTTTTAAAGGAATAATTATTATAATGTCGTATGTTTTTGCAGAATGCATTAATAACAATTAATACAGTACTCATTTATACCGGATAGGACATTAATATGTAAAAGTCAGATAAAACCATGCTTACTACAGTCGAACACGATTATAGTAAACACTGGATATACTGAACAAAATGTTTTCATATGGCACTTTTATATTTTTAATCAGTCCTGAAAAAAGTAAAAATGTAAATTTTTGATGGTTTATATTCTAAGGGGAACTGAAGCCCGCCATTTCCTGTTCTCCACTATTTACATTTTTTTCTCATAATCTTTCCTATTTACGGTTTAAGAGACACGTTATTTATTTTGTAATCAAAATTCGTGTGTATTCGTTTTTTCGTGGAAAAGTTCTATCTTCCTATGTCATTCGGTGCATCTTGACAAATGCATGCAAAATAACCTAATTTCAAGGACAGTAAGGTTATAACTTATATCAAATCAGGTAAAAATTAACTGTTATTATGTGACCTAAATAAAAAAAATCCACTTTAATTATTTATTTTTTAACGGAAAAAATAAACGTTGATTTTTAACTGTTAAAAATGATTTTTATTTTTTCTGTCAAAAATAAAAGTATCTTTGGGATTTTTATTTTTTCCGTCAAAAATAAAAGTCTTTTTGGGACTTTTATTTTTTCCGTCAAAAATAACAGTCTTTTTGGGATTTTTATTTTTTCCGTCAGGAAATAAAAGACTTTACGTAAATAAACATATAGAGTTTGGTACCAGTTATATAACCTTTGACCTAATAGTCAGGAGAATGATTCTTTAATTTATATTCATGATTTGGTACACTAGACTATTTTTTAAAAATTTATAACAAATATTTTTTACCTTTGATCTTTATTACTTATGTGTACACTTATTGTAATAAGGACAGAGATTTATAAATTGTAATTTTATAACTGATTACAAGTTGTATAAACTTCTTTACATAAAAAGAGTTTTATTTTCTGACGGAAATAAAATCCCAAAAAGAGTTTTATTTTCTGACGGAAAAAATAAAAATCCCAAAAAGACTTTTATTTTTGACGGAAAAAATAAAAATCCCAAAAAAGACTTTTATTTTTGACGGAAAAAATAAAAATTCCAAAAAGACTTTTATTTTTGACAGAAAAAATAAAAATCCCAAAAAGACTTTTATTTTTGACGGAAAAAATAAAAATCCCAAAAATACTTTTATTTTTGACGGAAAAAATAAAAATCATTTTTAACAGTTAAAAATCAACGTTTATTTTTCCGTTAAAAAATAATCCGTAACATGGGAACTGAGAGTGTTTTCTCAAGATCACTCAATATCCTTAATGGGCTCCTCAATACGAATCTATTGGTATATGACACTATAGGTGTCCCATGTCTCTAACATGAAGATTTTGTTGTTCGCATTTTAAAAAATAACTGTTATTTTCGGTCCCTGCCTAATTTCCTATTTTAATTTGACGTATTTTTCGTCCATATTGTTGTTATTGCCAAGTTTACTTGTGGGGACGTTGTGAACAACAATATGTTTCCTTGCTTTTATTTCTTTCATCAAACCAAATATTGTAAATATTATTGTTTTTTATTCTGATGTTCCCTACAAAAAACTGATATATCTCTAAAAACGCAAAAAAACGATTTAAAATACGCCTTGATTTTTTAATTTTTTTTATTTCTTTAATTTTATTTTCAAAGTTTAGAGTTTGGCAACGATTTTCATCGCTTTTAATACACTTTTACGCAGAAAATCTTACAGATTCATAAAATTTGACATGTTTTCTTTTTAATGACACCAAAAAAGATTTTATTTTCCAAAATTGAAAAAAATGTGTTTTTGCCCAAAAAACTGTCCAAATTAACTATAGTGCAGTGGAATGCTCATAAGAAAATGTCAAAATTCGCTACCAATAAGAATTCAGTGCGGAGAGTTGCAAACAGTCATATTTTCTATAAAATTGTTGGCAAAAATGTCTTAATCATAATTGGTCTGTTCCCGTACTGCAAGAATCTACTAGATCTTACTATTTTTTCGATATCATAAAGGAAAATTCTTTATCGTAGTAAAAAGTAGTAGATTGTTGCAGTACGGGAACAGACCAAATATTAAATATTTTTTAACTTACAAATCATGGTACAATTATAAAAGGTAACAGCAAATCCCAGCTGATTTGATTCCAACGTTATACTAGTGTCAATATGAATTTGACAAATTATGTTTTTAAAAATCACCCAACAGGAAAATTGGGAACGCATACAATTTAAAATTGTTCTTTATTAAATGTGCTCCTGTATTCAATTTACTCAATCTGCCTGCTGGGAAAGTTTGAGGAAGCAAATCTTTCTTCAAGGAATAACTCGCTATTCCCAGCATTTTCATATGTGTTACACATATATATGGCAATGGCTCAATTATAGGAAAGATGTGGAATAGATAGAAATATTAATTTGATAGATTTTCATTCATGTTTTTCAATTTTTATTTTGAGGATTCGAAAATATTTCCTTTTCAAAATAAAAATAATTTGATGATAATTTGTTTGTTTATTTACATTTTTCTGTCAAATGAGTTGACACTAGTAGAACTTACAAAAACAAATTTCCATGTGGTTGTTGTATCGTTTTTTGTACAACAACACTTGCTGTTACCTTCTATTATTATACCATGCTTACAAATTTGGCCAACAAAAACGGTTGCCAGGAATAGTTCCGTTCAAGAACATAAAAAATCGACCAGTTTTTGGTATTTTTTACTTGAAAACCCTGAAGGAAATGTGGGGCGTTGCATCGCTTTTGTCGACTATTATGTCTTCATATTTTCAACAACTTGTCTACATTCCATGTAATAAGACATATTGCTATGTATACAGGCTGACAAGAATGGTTATGCTTCTTCTTAGTTTACTTATTTTCTTAATTATAAATAATTTTGGGGGTATTATACAGCCTTTTTGTTATAAACGCAAGTCTAAAGTGATTAAAGTATTTGGAAACATATTTGGCATAAGAAATAAGAAGAGTAGTGAAGAGCATTGTGTTGGGTATTGTCGGTTAGTAGTCCTGTAGTGATTTACTATCACAATTTCCTACAGGGCACACTAACACTTGTTTTGAAGAAGAACAAATATTTAAAAAATAAGATTTAAACTCAATTTTTAATTTGAAATAATTTTATGTTTTTATTAGCCA
Organism: Musca vetustissima; assembly: GCF_032173495.1. NCBI lineage: Eukaryota > Metazoa > Arthropoda > Insecta > Diptera > Muscidae > Musca > Musca vetustissima. The sequence goes on along the minus strand of NW_026883244.1, from coordinate 268,703 downwards.
AATATGTATTATTGGTCTCCCTTAATTTAAAATCAGCTAAAAAAGGCAAAATCATTTCAGCCACTCAGTGCACACATCGATTAACTCCATAAAATGAAAAATTGAGCAACGCGTATGTTGTTTTTAAAATTCCTCCTATAATATGAATTCAACCATATTCAGAAAAGTTATTATAGAAATAAAAAGTTATGACTATACCAAGAACTTTGATACTTAATTTTAATATTTATCAAAAAGTGGGTTTGTTCTGAGCGACTTATTTAATGAGAACAGTTGCAATTGATAGTATAATATCTACTTTATGGCATAAAATCGGAATTGCATAGCATAGTATGGTGTTTTCGTGCGTTGTTTAAAATAAATGATGCATTTATTTTTTTATGGTAAAAGACGCATAAATTGTGCCTGTTTTAGAAAATATATGACGCAACAGCTCTAAATCCTGATTTTTCTGTTGTATGTAAATGCGTTTTCTAAACTGTTTACTCGAGAAATTTGGCTGAATGGTAACTAGGATTGCCAACTTTTGATTAGCTGTGGTGTTGATTTTGAAGGATTTCCATTATTATTATTATTTTATTTTTTTATTGTGAGAGCGATTTTGACGTTTACAATTAAAATAGTATGGGAACAGAACAAATGTAGAACAAATTGGAAACTTTTTTTGTAGTTTTAGAATTCCCTTTGTAATTTAAATTATCTACCTAAAATTCAACTAGCTCGTTCGACGTTTTCCCCAACAAAAGTAGAACACATGTATTTATATGACAAAACGTATTTTTCATTTTTTCTTTTGTTGAAAATAAAAACAAAACATTCAGAAAATTTGAAATTTCAAATGGGAGAATATAATATTTGGATTAATTTAATAAATTTAATAAAAATTATTCGCTTGAAGATATGAATTTGACGTATTTGGGTAATACGGCCGCACACAACATTTTGCCATAGTGGGGAAGTTGTTAAAATGAAATGTTTGGATTTCTTTATTTGAAATTCAAGTTATTATTACCGTTCCAGATCCTAAATGATTCTATTAATTTTACAAGTTTTTCAACTTTTTACACGAAACCCGTTCCTGAACATACAGAACTAGTAAAATGTTCAACTAAATTTAAGAGAACATAAAACAATGGCTTTCTCTTTGTAAACTTTTCACAGGAATGCCTACTTTTGATTGGCTGTTGTGTTGATTTTGAAGTATTGCCGTCTAATTTTGGCATTTTTACTAGTTTTCCGTTTCAGAACATTTCGTATGATTTTGAACTATGAGAGGGATTTTGACATTTTTCCCTTTTACTAGTTTTAATATGAAAAAAGTACTGGAACAGAACAATTGTGTAATTTAAAAATTTGAATTTAATATAATTAAAATTTTATAATAATAATAATTTGGAAATGAAATGTTTTGAATTGAATTTGAAGTTGAATTTCAAATGAAATAATTTGAATTTCAAATGAAATGTTATGAAGTACAAATGAATGTCTTAAGTTCTACAAATTCAAGTGAAACGTTTTGAATGGAATTCTCATAAAGTCTTTAAATTTAAAACTTAAACGCAATTTACAAAATTATTATCAAAATCTGAACAGATTATTAGTTTTTGATTCCGTTAATCGAGCCATGCTTTTACTTTGTTTCCAAAAATAACTCAACCCACAAAGATGTTTTAAGTATGTATGTATATTCTAAAACTTTACTTGCTCCAGCATGTTACATACCAGGTCACTAATACCATAGACAGACGACAGCCTTAATTTGCATTAAAATTTCTTAATTTGAATTAATATTTACCCCTGACATACGAGAGTTTCTGCATTTACGAAACAGTTTTTTGCTTCAAAACAATTGTTTGTCTGTGTGTAGGATGAACATTTTTTACATTTGTTTCGTTATTTTCGGGATTACATCTTTAGGAAACAGATACATGACATTAAGGAGGAATAGCTACTATGATCTTACCAAAACAGCTCCCAATTTAAAAAATGGTTGAAATTTGACTTCATTTCTTATTTTTATTTTCATAAATATAAATAATTTTGACAAGAAACAATTAATTTTCGACGGCATTGCCATATTGAAATTGCCTAATTCAATATAAATTCAGTTCGATTTCGTGCATTAACAACACATAAAAATGAGGATAATGTACAAGTTAATTTGAATTAAGGCTGTTAATTCAAATTAAGGCTGTCGTCTGTCTAGGCTATAAGATATAATAACCTATACCATAGAACAGTGTATGGTATACACATTTAGATGGAATCATTAGATACGAACTATATTAAATGTTCTACGAATTTTTTAAACAAGTAAACCCGATTTTTAAACCCACCACCATAAGAGGACCTTTATAGAACAATTTCAGTTAGGAGGTCTTTTACTCCCTGATAATCCGATATACAAACAGCCACATTTTTTAAAGAATCCATAAACATGACATTCGGAAATCTATGTAAAATTGCGTGTCAATTGGACAAACTTAGAATTTTTGGTTTACCCCATGCAATCGAACATAATTTGAAAGCTAAATTTAAATATGGATCGATTTAAAGTAAAGTTGGCACGTCGATCGCCCTCTCCAAAAGATCAAAACTGGAAAAATATATATATGGGAGCTATATATATCTAAAATATATGGAAACTATATATAAATCCGAACCGATTTAAAGGAAGTTGAGTAAACGTTGGGTATTTGGTGCAAATCGAACGAAAATATAAATAACAAACAAATTTCAACCGATTCGGAGCACAAATGCGATCTGTAGGGGAGACTGGCGCAAATTCGTCACTTTGTGTATAGAGCTCTATGTCTCAGTAATTATTCAACAGATATAAACATTTTATGGTTGCTTAATTATAAAAACTAGTACTTAAACGGATACTTAATTATAAAAACTAGTACATAAAACATATAAGTTTCGTTCCAGAACCTAAAAGAATCTACTAATTTTACAAGTTTTGCAACTTTTTACTTGAAACCCGTTCCTGAACCCACAAAACTGGTAAATCATTGAACGAAATGTAAGGGAACACAAAACAAAATGGCGTTCTCTTTGTAAACTTTTTACTCGAGAAATTTGGGCGAGTAAAAATGGTAAACAGGAATGCCAACTTCTGATTGGTTGTTGTGTTGATTAAGAAGTATTGTCATCTAATTTGGAAATATTTACTAGATTTCCGTTCCTGAATTATTTTGTACTCTGAGAATGATTTTGACATTATTCCCTTTTACTAGATTTACTATTAAATAGTACTGGAACAGAACAGTAATAAATTAATATTAGTTAAATATTTTTACAGTGATGGGACAAATTCGGCACCCATAGGCATAACCTGTACTCGACTAATCTACCCCAAAGGTACATTCAATTTTTTTTTTTAATTTCTTTCTATCAATCTTCTAAAAAATATTATATTTTTAATTCTTTATATAAGAATATTCATTTTAATTGACGACTTTTTAAAATTACTGCCTTAAAATTTGAAAAGTTTTATACACGAAATACTTAAGGTTTGGATATATTACAAAAACATCTGTAAAAATACAAAATACCTGCATCTAAATAAGCTTATTAGCTAGAGATTTCAAACTATGCGGCAGATATTCATTTTGATATTCGATACCTGTGGTTCAAAGCTAGTGATGCACTATCATATCGAATTGTTTGCCGAAGTTGGACCAATCTCCTCTACTTTGTCTATCTTGTTTCCTTATTTCCTTAAATGCAGTATTTGGCATCTCTAACCTCGATAACTTATTACATAATTTCTCTGTAGGGCCATATGTATTAGAGATTCGATAAAAGCTCGAATATTTGAATCTAAAACTCATATTCGAGACGGGTTTCTTTCAATTTGAATGCGCTATCTACCATATCTATTTGGATTCAGCGAAATCTGAACAGAAGCATTAATGTACTTGATTCGTTTTTTTTTTATCATTTTTATCTGAACTCAAATGTACTTGATGTGTCCATAAAGTTATCTATAAAATTTAGTATTGATAAACTTTTGATTGATTAATCAAATGAAACTACCATATTCACTTTGTCACTGCTATAAGCCATTTGTTTATTGTCTCCTAGTCTATAAGCTGAAGAGCATTCTGTTTGTATGGCCCCGAAATAATTGTCTGGAATCATATAATGTAATATTATTGCATTTATTGCACAAACCTATGTTTTTGAGATGTGGATCAATTTGAAGCTATACATCAGATATATAAAATATATCGCTCATTTGCTGCTAGACAGGCATAAATAAAAAAACGATTTTGCAGAAAATGCGTTTAAAGTTTTCAATATACTCACACTTTATATGGAACAGAGGAACTTCGACAGCTTCTCAATTAGAGTGTGTAAAAGATATTCATATGAATTTTGTACACCACATGAGGTCCATTATAGCGAACAATCGTGCATCATTAACTTGAAAATCACGTTTTTTGAGTTATGCCTGTCTTGCAGCAAATGAGCGATATATAAAATGTCCAAATTGTGCGACAACTTTTCAATAGAGAATATTAATTCATAAATTGTTGCTCAAATATATTTCCTTCAATAACATAATATATTGTAGCATACTTCTAGGCATGTGTTTTTTAATATTAGTAACACAAAAATAACTGCAAACATACATATTTATCAATGAAATCGAAAGTTTATTAAATGAATTTTAAAGATTATGTTATATATATAGTCAATGGTCGATATAGCGATTACTCAACGATAACTCAAAATTTGTATACTGAGGTACAATAATAAAATTAAAACTTGGAGATATAACGAATTTATATGTGGCCACTTCAAAGGAAATAGGAAAAAATGTTTTTTCATAAAAACCGTTATTTATGGAAAAATTTCATGCCATAATTTTCTATATCTAATAGTACGTTTACATTTAATCGGATTTCATTAACACAGTGGGTTTCAATTGTCAATTCCTCTGAATATATGTCAAATAAATCCTCATAAAGTAGGTTAACCAGTAAAAAGTAGATGCCGTTTAAGAGTTCTGAATTAAAAAAAATTTTAAATAATTCAAACGAATCGAGGGCTGGTCAATAAATGTTTGCCATAGTAAATATTTATTCAAAACTTAAATTATGTTCGAAGATTGGGAATATCGATTCTTTCCTTCAGTGACCTCCCTCACAAAATGGTAAAATTGCACAACGTAATATTTTTACGAATCCTATCAAAATATTAACACTTGTACCTCCGCCACAACGTTTTATTATTGAATCAAAATGCAATATCAAACGAATGAAGTGTCCGATTTGATCCATTCGTAATATTTTTACCAAACCTAGATCAGGACCGAAGATGGGACCCATCTCTCATCTCCTTTTAGTACCTAAGCGTATTTGTCGACAACACCGATTGACAATATGTTATTTGCTATTCCATTTGCAAAACAAAACCCAAAAACTCGGCTGATTTTCCAATATTTATATAGAGTCTGGCGCAATTCTTTTGGAATAAAATGAATACAGTCATATTTTATGTTAAAGATCTTCTTTCGCAAAAACTCAAAATCCTAACCTCATATGGATTTTGAGTTTTGAAGTGAAAATGAATGATTCACAGAAACAGTTATTTTTTAATTCCAATTCAAATAATTCCAAAATAACAAATTAATTTACATAGTTGTGAAAAAAGAACCTTCATAAAACTGACGGCACAGTTATTCCATAAAGTGAACCTTTATGTACACTTTTTTGTGAGCCGTTTTCGGTAAAATTTATATCTGTCGGGACTATGCCAAACAAATTAGCCAAATGTAAAATACTGCTGACTCATAAAGAATGCCTTAAAATATGCTTAATACCAATTAGCCATAACATTTTCATCTTGTTGTTCTTCCCATTCTATCCCTTTCTTTATTTTGGTCGTGAAATTTATCACTTGATATTCATCATCTTTGCCTAGCACGACCCCAACCGCTACACCCACGACAAGATAGCCGTACATGTTCCTTAATCATAAACATGTTCGGGGTTTTTTCCAAAAACACGAATACGACAGCCACTTACCGATTACTGCCAATTCGAAAAATAAAAAGAGAAACAAACTAATAAACAAGTCATACAACCCTCACCACAATCGACATAAATTAGCACACCCGGCACATGGCAACAGCAAAATTTGCCCACAGACGTCATATTATTGTTTTTTTTTTTTTTTTTTTTGTTTTTCTTGGGCGGCCAGACAACAACGATCAGCTCCGATCGACAGCCATTACACGCGTTCTCTATATCACTTAGAAAGTGAGTGAAGGGTTAGTGGTAGTGGGAGAGAAGTGGTAGTGTAGTTATGCCTTTTCTACAATAACAGGTTCGAGGAACACGTCGTTCGTGCCATCAAAACAATAACACATAAACATCAACAAAATATTCCTCGCTGATAACGTGGAATCCCAATCAAAACAAAAACAAAAGGCTATCATCGCTGGGGGTGACCGACAGACACCGCTAGCGACAATAACATACACAGATACTAGTTGATTGGTATGTGTGAACATTAATTTGAATTGGACAATAAAATAAAAGTGCTTACAATGTAATGAAAAACGTCAACATTTCGCATATGTGTGTAATAAGTAAGGCTGTGTGTTATTGTTACGAATTCTGGGGGAAATCTCCAAACAAAAGAAAAATACGCGGGAGCACTATGCACACCCAAATTGATCATACGAAAATACACATACAAACAAACAAACAAACACATAACTAAGTATAATAAAGTCAAATGACAGCAGCTACTGACTGCTTTGTTGTATTTCCACATACTCGTTTTCGAATAAATGTTTATATTAGTGTGTGATGTTCGCCGTTTAAACAAAGACACGCCGATGATAATGTTAACCTCAAAACAATAAGACGAGCCCCTTCTTTTGGCACTTTCAAAACAATAAATTTCGAGGGCCAATAAAAATTTCAGGGTCATTTAGTCATTCTGAACACTTCGACGAAATTCTTTCACAGTTTTTTCTTTAATAATTTCACATAATAAAAGTACATTGTGACATTTCTTTGCTAGCACACTCGTTTCAATTTTTATCGAAGTGAACATACAACGGAATCTAATTTTATTTTCACTATATCCCTATTTTATTCTTAAAAGTTATTAACTGTCCTTGAACATATGCAAATTTACAAACAAATATGTATTTCTATGTGGGAACAAAATTTTGTATTAACCAACCGATTGAACTATGAAGGATCTGTCGAAAATTTTTTAATTTCCCTTTTCTTGTTTTTTTTTTATTTTTATAAATTAATGGCAAGTAAGCTGATATATATATATATATATATATATACAGTATAAACTTGATAATCCGGACCTCGACAATCCGGATTATTCGGTAATCCGGACTGCATTTCACAACCCATTGCGTATCCTATAATCCGGATTGATTGACCTATTTGACTCAAAAATCCGGACTGTAAAGATTTTTTTTATTTTAATAAAAAAATCGTTGCAAATTTAATTGAAAATGGTACCTATAATATTCAATGTTCATATTTTTGAAATATATATATATATATATATATGAATTTAAACCAATTAATAAAACTCGATAATCCGGAAATCTCGGTAATCCGGATTGGGGTCTGCAATCAATTATCCGGATTAGCGAGTTTTTACTGTATTTAAATTAATAAAGCACAGCGCAGAAAAATTTTTTATAAATCCACCCTCGTTCAAGTAAATACAGATATAAAATAAACACATAGATGTGTTCGTGTATATGTTGGCAACCACCCAACTAATCCGGAATATACCAATTTTTTGATATTACATTACCTCATGGAATGTATGTTAAATTCGCTATTGAAATCGTAACATCTAGATATGATCGACATATTCTTGATGTGTTTATTCGAAATTTCTTAATGATATTTTTGATAAACTATAGATTTATAAATCTTTGGTATAACAATTTGGTGGAACTACTGAAACGGTTTGAAAATTTTTAAATGTTTTATGGTATTCTCGTGATGTAGGGTATCAATAGTTCGACATGATCTATAATAAAACTTTTTTTTAGATTGTCATTTTTAACTTATATTCAATGTTTTTGAAAAAGTTAAAAATTAATATGCTGTGAACATTTGTTTCTGCACACTTACAAACATTTGCAGAAATCCGAATAAAAATGTATATATGTATTGTGTGTTTATGTTTCTAATTGTTTTCATTCGGTTGTCGTATGCGAACAAAATGGGGCCACGCGTCAACTGTCAATAACAACTGATAAAAACTGGCAAAATAAGATTAAGGAAAGGGGGGTGGAGTACCTCGTCCTCAGACATCATCAGACATATTTTGACAAATACTGAATGTATTCATAGCAGTAATTATAAATTACCGATAAAAAATAAGAAAAATATCTTTGTTATTTTCCATCAACTTCTAGGGGATCTACACACATATATATCGACTTACTACCTGGTAACCTATTATATAATACAAAATCATGTCAGAAGTAAATTCTTCATTTACACCTTACAACTAGAACTCAAATACCCATGTATGATATATTAATGAACTAGACTTCATCCGAAATATCAGGAATTTTATTATGTTTTCAAGAAAAAAAAAACCTATTTACATAGGAAAAAAACAAAATCAATAAATTGTATTCCACATTACGAAATTATTTTGTCATTATCTTGACAATGTGAGAAAATATTCCCTAAATATTTAAAATTCAAAAAAAAAAACTTAATGTGGAAGATTAAATTGTCATAAATCATTATTTATCAATATGATTTTGGCTACCTAATCGTATCGAAAGTTTTCATCAATTATAAAAAGTTCGTACTAGTATGAAATGAGAATGGCTTTAAACTTCTCAAACGAATATAGTGCTTATGAGGAAAATATAAAATAATATGGATATCATTACAATTACAGTACAAGATTAGCTAAAAAATTACATTAATGGGTTTCAAAAATTCGATTTTTTATTTTTATTTAATATGAACCTGAATTCAAAGCTTTATGTTATATAAAAATGTTATGAAAAGTTCATTTCGTATAAAAATGTCCACAAACAAAAAAGGGATATCATTGATTGATTGTGTCTAAAAAATCCTTGGAGAATGCCTGTCTATGAGTTCTTTCGTCAAATGCGCAGCAACTTTAGAATGGGTATTACAACTACCTAAAGATGGACAATGTATCAAAGTCCAAAAAACTGGTGGTGTTTTTCTTATCACTTTTGTTTACAAAGACAAAGAAAATTCCAGAGGGATTGTTGTGTGGCAATCAGTCGATATTAATTGCACTATAATTTCAAGTGTCAAAGTCGATAACGTTCAAACAATAACATTTGTGAACAGCCAAAACTTGTTGGCAATGTTCCGCATATATACGATATGATGGAATATATATACGATATGATGCAATATTTGAGACCGTTTTTGATATTTTTGGTGGCTGATAGAACCCTTTTGAGTCCACCAAGACGATCTTATGGAAAGAAATAGATTAAGCATTTTATAATAGCATATAATACTGAAACTTTGGAACTTCCAATTCCAATCAACAATCATCATTATAGCTACGTTCTACTGTTTCATAAATCGATTATGAACTTTGAAATGTTTAGATTAGATATCACTATGTTTTCATTTCCTGCCTCAACATTATTGGTTGCTATTTTTGAAGTAAATGATAAAGTAATTGACAGACAATTGTCCAAATTATCGAAAAATTAAGATACACAGAAAATGTCGAATTCATTTTGGTAATTTAAACTTCAATGAATTAAAAAATAAAGGTACGAAGAAATGTGTGTATGTAGTTTGGTCAATTCAAAGATGATCATTCTATGCGTCATCGTTAATTAATTTTAATCATAATTCCAATAATGATTGACGATGGCGAACGTATCCATGCACATAGGATCAAATTGCTGAAATCAGAGAAATTACGCAGTGTAAAATAATAATCACAAGTTCAATTGTGCGACCCTGACTTTGGTCATTTCAAAATCTTATCGCCCGCAACAGATCAAATAGGCAATAACGAAATATAATTGGTTTCCCCAGTTTATGTATATGATAGTTAACGAACAATTTGATTAGATTCGATTTTTCATTTCAGTTGTCTAACAACTCCCGGCCTCAAGTGAAATTGAACTGAAGAATTGCAATTGGGTATTTCGAAAATCAGCACCTCTCTGATTTAAAATAATGTTAACATCAAATTTATTAATTTTTCCTAATCATTTGAGTTTTTGGGGAAATGTTTAGTTTAGTTATCATACGCACATACATGTGTACGTAAGGTCGTTTGTACACTTCAACATATTACATAAGTGCATGATTTATTTACTACAATATTTCAGGAAACAGACTGGTATATATGTATATGGAATAGTAGATATTATGCGAACTTTGTGTACCATTTATTGGACTAGTAGAAGGTATACGTTAATCGCTTACGACTGGTAATTTACTAACACATTTCTGGTTCTTTGTGTCGCATTGTGACGTCGAATGTCTGTGAACACACAGATCGATCATGATCGATGGACTTTGGACTACTACTTATCAATGTAAGCTGCCGTACTCATCCATGTGTCGCGGAACACTACAAATGTAGTTAGTAGTTCATTATTGAATACGGGTATTTATAATAATATAAATAAAAAATGAAGTCAGTTCAATTTGTTATAAAACGATGTCATATGCATATATCTTATTTTAAATACACATACATAGTTTTTTATTGAAAATCTTGCTAGTTAATATCATTTAGCTAATTAACATAATAAATTTCTAAGACAAACCTGTATATATATATATATATATTTTTTTTTTTGAACCTTGAAAAAAGAACATTGTCTCTCACTTTAAAAAAATAAGCATTGGTGAGACCAAAATTAGATTTAAATTCATATTTTCATTACTATGTTCTCAATATATCCGATACAGTATTTTTCGGTTAATTGCACATCAAAATTTGCACAAATTTTTGTTCAATTAACCGAGGAACCAATTATCCGAACCCGCTTAATTGAATAGTTTGTTCAATTACAGTAATCACGTATAATTGGAACTACTAATGATTAAAAAAATCCAATGTCAAATACAAATTACGCTTTCTCGCAGTTTTTTCCTTAGTAATAAATATATGTTTTGAATTAGTAGAGATGCCACCTAGTCTTTTTCACAAATTATTTCAAATATGTATGTAAAAAAATGGCGGATTATTTTTCAATTATTATTATGCAATTAACCGGTGAAAAGTGAAAGGAAATTTATTTTTGATGACATGAATTTTGAACCAATTAAGCGGGAAAATCAATTAACAGGGTTTAATTATCCGAGAAAATTTACATGTATTTTCCTATGAAATATTTTTTGCCCCATCATGTGGTTAAATTAAACGTGGAAACCAATTAACCGTAGGGCCAATTAACCAAAAAATACTGTATATTATACACATACATGTATACAAACATGCGTCTAAAATGTGTTTTCCTCGAAACAATAAAATGGCCTATAGAACACATGACTATACAATGTGATATTTTTAGATTTTCATTATATATATATATTTTTAAATATAGTGAAAACCTAAAAATATAAAAATGTCATGGAAATTTACAAAGGCATTTTTTATAATATATTAGAAAACAACGAGAATTCTGAAATATATACATAAACAAAAGTGTAAATAATGTTGTTATTTGTTAGTTATCTTTTATTTTCTAAATACACAGACTTTGAAACACAAACGTATAAAATCGGTTCAAGGCTAGTTAAATCTTTGTGGTCAGAATTTTTATCTTGATCATAGAATTCTTTAATAAACAAGAGTCCAATGTCAGGGAAAGCAAATACAATTATGCCTCAATAATTACAGAAATGCGTCCTTTACAGTCTAATATTTTATAATAAACAATAATTTTATTCTATTCTACTCGCTTTGAGTAGAATATGTTGGGGCTGTGCCCAAAAAATGTTCTGCTGCGAATTTATTCCGATTGTTGCACCTGAGAGATTGTTGCGAAATGAGACATAAAAAATTATGTGAGAGGATATAAGAAGGTCGAGCGGGGTTTTGTTGCAGATTTGTATTGTACGGTCATAGACAATTGTATGTTTTTTTAAGTACCATAGCATACCATGTTCTATGAACATACAATTGGTTAATTTTTGAGATTTGGATTTGTGAGACTATGTCCATGTGAAAGGACATCCAATCAAATCGTGGTTTTAAGAAGAGTTGATTATTTTTCATTTGACTATCTACCTATCATATATTTTTGGTCGAATTAAAAGAAAGCTCTAAGCCCATTGCGAAAAATCATGAAGGAAGCATCCAAAATGTATGTTCATTTAACAGATGTGCCATTTTGAGTATGATGTTGTTTTTTTTATTTTTATCTGAAACCAAAATTTGTAGATCTTATTAAGGGCAAAACATTGCTGAAGAGAGAAAATCAATATTTCAAGTAGTTCACATGATAATTTCATTATTTGGAATTCCACACCAAATCGAAAATTAAACCCAGCTATGAGTTTTCTTGTACCATCATAAGCTTTAAGATTTTGGCGATCCCGATTGTTTCAAGATTTTAGTGCTGCACAGTGTTATCAAACATAGATTTTATCCAAATAAATGGATAATTTTCTATTATATTTTGTATACATCTGCAGATTTTTTGTTCGAATCTAAATTATATGTCGAGTAGTTCACGTGATAATTTTATTATTTGGAAATCCACACCAAATCGAACAAAATTAAAACCGGATTTAAACAAAAACCGTAACTAATAATTCAAACCCCAGCTATGAGTTTTCTTGTATCAGCTTAAACTTTAATATTTTGGCGATCCCGAAACATAGATTTTATCCAAATAAATGGATAATTTTCTATTATATTTTGTATACATCTGCAGATTTTTTTGTTCGAATCTAAATTATTAGAATACACAATTGTGAAATGTGTACGATATTATCAACATCACATTGTACAAAATTTATTCAGAATTGATAATCCATCTATATTCAATGAAAATCTAATTCTGTTTTTTTTTTAGTCTAAACGGAATAATTGCTATATATAGAAGTCTCACATAAATATAAAGAAAAAAGTATAGTAACCTTGAACTTGAAATTTCACTTAACATTATTTTATACACAATCTCCATCCATTTGAAAATTGATTGTGTACACTGCAAAAATTTAGTAGAAATACTGTCACCACTTTTATATATTTTAGACAGTGCGTCACTTGACCTTTGACTTAATAATTAAATTGTATTAAAAAATAAACATCTGCACTGAATGACAAAACGCGATAACAGGGTCATGTATATGTTTTGAACTGTAGAATATTGATGGAAATGGACGCAATGTAGACGAAAATGAAAGTTTAAGAATCTGAATTCAAAAGTACAATTCTTAAAAAAATCTAGTGCAACGGAACTATCCTTTAGGGTTTTTGATTTTCTCACTAAGAGGCTTGGACCCCGCACACACACACACACAACACTGTCTCCATTTTGTGGCGCACTTATGTTTGCAGACATTACGCGTTCTACACACGATTATGAATTTCTTTTGTTTATACTCGTATGTATATAAGCAGTAGCATTGTTTATTGTGGTTTTATTAATTGTCTGACACTTATATTTGTACAATCTAACTTTTACTTTGTTTCAACATTATTGTTGAATTGAAAATACTATTAGGGCTCGTCGATTTTGTTTGTGCGTCGCATAGTCTGTGCTTGCTCACTAGTTCAGTTATATCGACGAAACATCTGCACTAGACGACAATTCGTGATAATATGACCCTGTATTTTAAAATTGAAGAAAACAATTTCTAAACTAATCAGCAGTGGACGAATGGTGGAAGCAGCGCATAGATGCCAGCGATTTTAAAGACCATCTGTCAGACTAACATGTACATACGCATACATATATATATATATATTTGTATGTATACAAATCCACTTTCGCGATTCGCAGAGCATAAGGAGTGCGACCGATTTGCACACCTTAAATTGTGCCATTTAGTCAACATCGAGTAGCACCATTAAAGGGATCAATGATCTGCGAACAATGTTGCCGACTGTTGACGTTGAATGAAAATAAGAGTGTTGTATTTGTTACCACGCCAGAACATGTTTGGCAACGGTGATGATGAAACATTGCATCAGACATTCGGACGAGTATAGCGATTCAATCACACACACTCAAAAAATCTGTCGTATGTGCGCACAATACATATGTATATATTCTCACATTGGCATTCGGGCACAATTTGCCTTCAGATGTTACTTGCAGCGTTTAGAAAATACAAAGAGACAAGCCAATCATCGATGCTATTAATTTTTGGCGGGCTCGGTCTTTCAGAACGATAATTGTTTATTATTTATATTTGAATCATGGGCAATTATATGCAACATAAAGTGATTTTAGAACACAAGGCGAATTAAAAAAGTACCTATGTGGTCATTATAGCAGTTTTCAAATGTTGGAATGCTAATATCCTTTCGTCTGTAATACATCGGCATATCATCGATGTTTCCATCAAATTGAAATGTATTACCACCCATTGACCACTAGACTGTCAACCCCGAATGACTGCTTTAGTAAAGGAGTCAATTCTTATTATCGTTTATGATTGTTACGTTAGTAATCAGTAGGTTTTCAAAATTTAACACACGTCCATACATACATATGTATGAGAATTGTGTTTATTTGTTTGGGGTTTAGACATCATTTACCGACATGTGTAAACGGATGAGTTAGTATATGTGGGAGAATTGTATATGTTTGGGTGATAAGCTGGCGGATAACCTCAACATTCAGTAACAGCAACAATATGTAGTGGAACGACGACGAACAGATTGGCAAACATTCTGCGCTATGTTGTTGGTCTTAAGAAACGTGTTTTCTGTTTTGTTTTGATTTTAATTTCGTGCCTCCGTAAATACGTAAATTTTGGTGGAATTTTTTCTCCTCAAATGCTAAAATGTACAGTCTGTTGTTTAAAATATGCTTTTGCGCTGTAGTTTTTATAATTCCGATGGTCCAAAGTTTATTGCTAGCAAAGAAATGTATGGGTAATTTGGACAGACGTTGAATGTGGAAAGGGGTGGTGTAATTTTGTTTTAGCAAAAATGACAACACTTTCTCATTGAACCTCCCTACTGATGGACAAACGTTCATATTATATAAATCGAACTTTGAATCCTGGGCTGATCTCAAGATTGCCACTAACCATAAATTAAGTGCAACTGTCGACTATATAGCTTTGTCATCGATGGCACATTCATGACAAACTGAGAATAAAAACAAATGAAAAAGAATTGATCCAACTGGATACTACATAGATAGTGATTCTGTAGATCTTCACAATCCAAAATAGAATTCAAAAATCAGAATACGTGTACTTCTGTCAGCAAACCGACGGACACTTGTTTATATGTTTTAATAGATTGGTTTATACAGTGGAATCTCGTTAAGTATACTGTACTTTTTTTAATAAAGTGTTGTTTATTGAAGTTTACACAAAAAACCAACAAGATTTTCAATAAATGAAACGGACTTTAGACAGCTTATTTGAGATTCGTCCAGCTTATTTAAGATATATATATATATATATATATATGTTTTTAAGAAAAAAGACGACAGGCATGGGTAAGCTCTATATTTTGAAGTCTCCCACGAATATTTCGATGTGTGACAAACGGAATGTCAACTTTAATGTGCCAATGTAGAGAAGTAAGGACCGCTGATATCTACATATTTTGCCAAACTATATTGTTTTGATTTGAATTTCAATAAAAAAACAATAGTGTACATTCACAAAAATGTCGAAACACAAAAAACCAACAAGATTTTCAACAAATGAAACGGACTTTAGACAGCTTATTTAAGATTCGTCCCAATTTTACGCTGATAATCTAAATATGGGAAAAACACCTAACTATTTTATTCACAACGACGTCATCGTGAACAAATAAATACAAATATTTTATAATACTATTTTGAAAAACCATTATGAAAAGAACCGGATTAAAAACAGTCAATTTTAATATATTTACACATTTTTATCGACATTCCAACTATTTTTTCAGAAACATGAATTATCGCTTATACATGTCAGAAAAGCTGACCATAAATAGTTAGTGATAGGTCATTTCAATAAAATAATGCCGTCTTCAGTATGTATCTCCTATAGGAATTACCAATATCCGTATATTCTAAGAATTACCTACTTGAACCCAAAATTCGTTATATACTTATAAGACAAACGCTGTTGTACTATTCGTTATACCCATATTCAGTAGTCTGTGTAAAAGTGCCAATATTTTGTTCATTATATCCCGAATTAGTCAAACCGCTTACATTTATTCCTTTTCTTTTCATAAAATTCAATTTGATGTAATTGTTTGCACTCTGTTTTGTTTCAGCTCTTCCTTTACACTCGGAGCCCACAAGTACAACTTCAGATTTACCTATCGAACACTCGCCAATTTTGTCTACGGCAATCCGACACATTTTACAGCTGCTACCAAAAATTATGTAGATGAATGCGTCGAGTTGTGTCGACCCGATCGTATTCATATTTGCGATGGCAGTGTTCAAGAAAGCCAAATACTGCAGCAGCTTATGGTGAAGCAGAGAACAATAACTCCTCTGACGAAATATGAAAACTGCTGGCTAGCCAGAACGAATCCTGCTGATGTTGCCCGCGTCGAATCCCGTACTTTTATTTGTACCGAGCGTAAGGAACAGACCGTCCCTGTTACTGGTGAGTCAACACCAGGAGCATTAGGAAATTGGATATCTCCTGAGGACATGCGTAAAGCTATTGCTGAACGTTTTCCCGGGTGCATGAAAGGTCGTACAATGTATGTGGTACCCTTCTCCATGGGTCCAGTCGGCTCCCCGTTGTCAAAAATCGGTGTAGAAATCACAGACTCCCCCTATGTAGTAGAATCGATGAAAATTATGACCAGGGCTGGATTGAAAGTTCTGGATGAGATGCAGAGAGGTGGTGATGAATTTGTGAAGTGTCTCCATTCCGTTGGAACACCCAAAAATGGTAGACATGCCTTCCCTTCATGGCCTTGTGATCCAGAACGGACAATAATTTTACATATGCCGGACAACAACGAAATTGTATCCTATGGTTCCGGATACGGTGGCAATTCCTTACTTGGCAAAAAGTGTTTTGCTCTCCGCATTGGAAGTACCATTGCAAAACGGGAGGGTTGGTTGGCCGAACACATGCTAATTTTGGGAATAACCAATCCTCAGGGAAAGAAAATTTACATTGCTGCCGCTTTCCCCTCCGCTTGCGGCAAAACGAACCTTGCCATGATGACTCCAACTTTACCCGGTTACAAAGTTGAGTGTGTCGGCGATGATATTGCTTGGATGAAATTCGATAAAAATGGTGTATTGAGAGCAATTAATCCTGAGAATGGTTTCTTCGGCGTTGCTCCCGGAACATCGATGTCCACAAACCCCATAGCAATGAAGACCATATTCAAGAACTCATTGTTTACCAATGTTGCATCGACATCGGACGGTGGAGTATTCTGGGAAGGTATGGATATAGGCAACATCAGCGGTGTCACAGTTACTGATTGGTTAGGCAAACTGTGGTCTCCAGAATCAGGAAAATCTGCTGCACACCCCAACTCTCGATTTTGTACACCCGCTGCTCAATGTCCCATCATTGATCCGGCATGGGAAGATAGTGCCGGAGTTCCAATAAGTGCGATTCTTTTCGGAGGCCGCAGACCGGCCGGTGTGCCACTGGTCTACGAAGCCCGAAATTGGTCCCATGGTGTATTTATGGGAGCTTCGATGCGCAGTGAAGCAACCGCAGCAGCAGAACACAAGGGCAAAGTCATCATGCACGATCCGTTTGCCATGCGTCCATTCTTTGGTTATAATTTCGGCGACTATTTGAAACACTGGCTCTCGATGGAATCACGTGGAAAGGTGCCCAAAATTTTCAATGTAAATTGGTTCCGCAAGAGTGAAGACGGCCAATTCCTGTGGCCAGGATTCGGCGATAACTCTAGAGTACTCGACTGGATTTTCCGCCGTGTCGAAGGAGAAGAATGTTACCAAGAGACACCCATCGGCTTGCTACCTAGCCCCAACTCAATTAACACCCAAGGGATGGCAACCGATATTGACATGGAAAAACTTTTCCATTTACCCAAAGATTTCTGGTTACAAGAAGCAGCAGACATTGAAAAGTACTTTACAACCCAAGTCGGTTCTTACTTGCCATCTGAAATTTCGGCCGAGTTGCAAGGTCTTAAGGACAGAGTATCAAAAATGTAAGAAAGGATCGATTGGCATCTAGACTGACGGAAATTGTGTAAATATGTATTCAAAAGTGTTTATGTAATTTTTTTATCACAAATAAAGATTTATGTTTTCTTTTTCGTTTTTAAATAATACTGTTCTTCTCAAAATGTATCAAGTCAGGTAATAATTTTATATTTACTTCTAGGAAACTATATTTCAAAACATATTGAATATTTGAGTTTCGCATTAGAGGTAAAAAGTTTGGATTTTTTTTTTTTCATTTTCTTCACTTCTATTATCATATTTAAACAATGTTATCATTTACAAAAATCAAATCGATGTTCCAGGGTGTATTCATTACGTTGACCTTCGTTTTTATTATAGAAAAACTATTGTTAATGAAAATAGGTCAAAAATATGATCGTTCAAATTTATCTTTTGGAGTAATTTGAAATTTAAAAATAATAAATATACCTAAACGTATGTGTAGGTGCTTAACCATGAAGTGAAATTCAAAAATGTTAACTAGGGCACTATTTTACAAAATTATAAAACCGTTGTCTAGTTGAACAGGCTAAAGTTTGTATAACTAAAATACAACGTAATGTGACAAAGAAATTGCAGCCACACTGGTATGAAATTGTACCTTGGACTATCAAAATACTGGTGTTGGGAACGGTTATATATATATATATATATATATATATATATATATGTGTTTTTAAGAAAAAAGACGACAGGCATGGGTAAGCCGACATATAATTTAGTTTTTATATACTCTATATTTTGAAGTCTCCCACGAATATTTCAATGTGTGACAAACGGAATGTCAACTTTAATGTGTCAATGTAGAGAAGTAAGGACAGCTGATATCTACATATTTTCTCAAACTATATTGTTTTGATTTGAATTTCAATAAAAAACAATAGTGTACATTCACAAAAATGTCGAAACGGATTTTTCATTCAAAAATAAAATAGTTAAAATATAAAAAATTTTGGAAAAAACAATTGAATTGTTTACAAAAAAGGGTATAGTGACCAATATGTGTTGTGCGCACTTAAATATGTGGAAAATAAACAATAATTTCCAAATTTGACAGTAAATGCAGGTGCAGAGTTGTACGTTTAAATGAATTCGCATTTTGGATGACCTGATATATGGATCATGAGTATATGAATATTTCTTGTTTCTTATCAAAAACTTCCTTTGGCCTTGACAGCTGTTAGTTTGTAAAAGCAAACATGTATATATTTAAGTAGCATGCTACTGGTTTCGTTAACTCGCTTCATGTCTTACGATTATTTCGAATGTAATAATGTCTTTTTTGCAGTTTTCATATCTCGTTTTCTCAGGATTGTTTGCTCTTAACGACCTCGTGTACCATGACACTGATTTTATTTTTATTTCGTCCCTCAACATTATCTTCAATCCAATATAAACCATGAAATTGAGTATTTTTATATTTTTTGCTATTTTTAATTTTTGTAAAAATAATCTTAACTTTGAATTATTATTGGAATATTAAATTGTAAGGACTGGTAGGATGGATCGACCAAATGTTCATTAGTTCTCATAAGTGTACCTCTGTTAGAATGACATGTTGATTCATAAAAAACGACCACTCCAAAAACTGGTCTTGATGAAATATGCAAAAAAATTCAAGGTAACCTTAAACAGCTACTTATTTGAATTAAATTAACTTTCGCACAGCATCTTCAAATGACGAATATTAAATGGTTGATATTAGGCAGTAAAGAAATTTAGAACTGGTCATAATATAAAGAACAACAATATATATATATATCGCAATTTGGTTATAACTGAAGTGTGCTAAAGGAAGAGCATACATCCCAATTGTCACATTTTATTAGTAATGTTGTGTCCCATGATTGCCATTTTTTCATGTGACAAAGTGGATATTCGTTGATAAACAACGCGTGGTATTTTTTGGCAGTCTGACAATTTCTGCCTCGTTTCAATGCTGGAATCACCTTATTTTGTGGAAAACATGACATATGTATATGTGTGTCTGTGTGTTTTTGACCCAACGTATGTGTGAACGTCGTGGTAGATATGCCTTTATAAATAGATCGCTCGAAATCATATGATCAACAGCGACCAATACAACAATGGATCGTAACGAAATTGCTTGGTTTCTAGCCGAGACAAAATCACATTCCCATATACATGCATACAATATACAAGTATTTACTGCAAATAGGAAATTAAATTGCAACAAATTTGGTATACATATATAGTCTATATTTATTAACACACTAATACGGATTTCCTGTATTTACAAAAAATTTCCTACAGGAAGACTAAAATCATATGGGAAATTTATATAGGAAATTATATAAATTTTTTTAAATCAAAACAGGTATTTTGAAAAGGAATATATATATATATATATTGTGTACTACTCGAACAATATATTTGGTATAATAAATGCCAATATCAATCGATATTTTCTCACATACTGCAAAAATATTCCAGCCTTCTTCTATGTTCGCACCAAATCTCTGAATTAAAAATTTTCAAAAATACTTCAAAAAAAAAAAAAAAATATATATATATATATAATTCAATTATCTCAATTGTAATTTGAATTTTTTCAATTGCCATTTAATGTTTTCAATTTGAATTATGCTCTTTTGGATTTCGTTTTAATTTAATGCAGTGGAATTCCGTTTTAACGACAGTTGTTCTCAATAAAACGCTCTCATACAAAAACGAAAAGTCCTAGTTTTCCATTGGACTCTTATGCTAAAACGCTAGGAAACAACTAAAATCCGTTACAATTCCAGCATGTTTGTTGTTAAGTGAAAAAGTAAGGGGAGAAACATTTCGTAGAAAGGAAAATCTGTGCTCTTTTGCTGCAATGCTAGCAAAATGTAGAAAATTAGACCACTCGTAATTTAAAATACCCAAAATTCCAACTGCAACTGATGGATCGAAAAGCGATTCGATCACTAAAACTGTCCTATAAAACCTTTAAGAAAAATAGTAAAGTCGTACAGGGCCGACTATATGGTACCCTTCACCACTTTGGGTATATTAAACAGATTAACATGAAATGTGAACCGACTTAAATCAATTCATAAACATGTCATTCTCCGACAAAATTAAAACCGAATTTAAACAAAAACTTTAGCTAATAATTAAAAACCCAGCTAGGGGGTTTCTTCTACCATCGTAAGAGTTCAGATTGTGGCGGTATCGATTGGTTCAACATTTTAGTGATGTGCAGTGCAAAGTCTAAAATCAATGAATTTAGTTACGGATGTTATCGTGCGTGGGTCATTGTACATTAAACTCCATCTACTTTTGTTTATAGATTGGGTGAGTGACCGATATTCTGTGGGCTTTTCCTTAAGCTTTCTTTTAAATGTTATAAAAAAATACACCAATACAGATAAAGAAAACCGGATATTCAAAAGTTTCCAAAAACATTGTATCCAATTTTGTATATTTCCATTCTATGTGCACTCACTATATTTGGTGTGGTGTGGCACTATACCTAAACGGACGTTGTAACTTCGATTGTATTATGATTATCTATACTCGCTCTGTCTCAATATGGTGAATTTGTTCCTAGGCACAAATAAACTGTAAACAATTATTTTTGTAGCTGCATGTTTACAATTGAGATTACAGTTTGATTAATCTGAGGAAATTTTTGTCTGATGCAATTCAGAACAGGCTTAATAATAATAATTCCATTGTTTAATCTGAATGTTTCAATATAGCATACAAGAGTTAATTTTGTAACTTTAATTATTGAATATCGAAAACATTGTATGCGTATCTCGAATTAGATGCTTTAATATAATGTAGCAAGTATCTTGTTTAAATACATTTTGTCAAAAAATCAGAATTGTAAAAAAATTGACGACGGAATTTTCCTATGTAAACCTCAAGTTTTTTATTTATTTCTCTTTCGAGATGTGGAACATGATTTAAAACACGAACTCAAAAAGTCAAGTTTTTAGGAATAATATCGATTTTATTTTCATAAAAATATTACAAATACTTTCAAACTAATTTTGTTCTTGACCAACACGGCATATCAATGAGCGCTAGCCCCAGATAATACCTTCATTCAAGATAACGCCGATAGCTATCAATTTCATGTGAAAATATGGCATTCTTTAAACAACTAATAAAGTAGTTAATGAATTAATGACTTACGAATAGACTGAAAACCACTTGAGACAATTTGCTAGTATTTTCCCCATAACTTGGAAATATTATTTTTCACAATGACCAATAAATTTTATTAGCAAAGCAATTGTAGAAGAGTTGGGAACTAAAAAGAATTGAAAGGTATAAACAATGACCGAAAGACTAACGGAATTGAACAAACTATAATTGTGTTCTGACACAAATCATATGACCAAAACAACAACCACAGAAGTTACCGAAATCAGTAGGAGAAAACTTTATTTGTTGCCATTCCCAGTCGCTTTCCTTGTTCGACACTAAACTATAATTACAGTCGAAATCGTTTATGACGACGGTATCCAAAGGTCCCAAAAAATGTTTTCCTCTTTATTTTATATGGTTTATTGCGACCAATTTGCCCGGCCCCTTGTTACCCATCAGTGTTGCCTGACGAATAAAAAAAATTATACCAAAATGCCATTACAAATAGACCTTTTTGGGACAATTCACAACGTTACCTAAAATTCAACGAAGCGTACAAAAATATTCAACTTCCCACTATGGCAAAATGTTTTGTACGGCCGTATTGCCCAAATACGTCGAATCCATTTCTCTTAGCGAACTAAACAAAATCGCGAAATAAAATTAAGAAATTATAAAATGTATTCAAATATTTCATATTCTTATTGAACAAAATTATATTTCTTTATTTTTTGTTTTTTTTTTCAACAAAACAAAAAAACAAAGCTACGTTCTGTTATAGTTGAATTTTTTCAACTTTAAAAAATTCGTACGTCGACGTATTTCGCTAACATTCATATAAATACATGTGTTCTAATTTTGTGGAGAAAAACTTCGAACGAGCTAGTTGAATTTTAGGTAAAGCTGTTAATCGGAATTCTCCTAAATTATTAGCGTGAAATCGCATCAAAATGGCCAACCATCGGACCAAAATGAAAATTTGTTGACAAAAATAAAAAATATTATCTTAGTGAACAAAGATTTGTGTACATTGCTCACTTGGAATTATTCTTGAACAACAAAGAAATAAAAATTAGGATAATAGGAAATATTTTAGAAAACGAAATTAAAAAATATGAAAGAAAAGTAAAAATTTCTTCTATTGTTTTTTTTTTTTTTTTTGCACAAACATACATATGAAGATATAGCCACATAATGAACAAAATTGCAAAGGAAAATTCCACAAAATTGGGCAGTAATCATTGATATCGACATCGCTTAACTTTGGACACTACAATTTAAAAGTCAAGCTCTTCCCATATTAACATGACCTTTAGAATACCATTAATGTATGTGTATGTGTGCAGAAATACATACATTGCATAAAATTGATCAGCGAATTCACTAAATTCATTTACTTTTGATATTCTTTAGATAACACTTGCATGCGTATTCGTTTAATTAAACAATCTTCTTTTGAATGAAGTCCATATTGAATGATCCAAATAAACGGATACTTCTCCAGGATATACACGCTAACGATGACTTGCTTAGCCATATTTAAAGGTCAGTGGGACACCAATACGGTGTGTATTCAAACCAAAACCAAACATTTACTATGAAAACACCGGCCCAAGAACTGGAAATAGTCAGAAATCAAAACAATAACAATGAGCAAAAAAGTACAGCAGCAGCAGCAGTTTTGTCGAAATGTGAAACAGGCAGGTATATACGTGTGTATTGGTTCTTGTCCGTTGTAGGAGGGGGCGCGGTGGCATGTGTTGTGTGGCCGTGTGTGATGTTCAGAGTTATTTTTGGTATAGAAAAAAAACAATGTTGTTGTCGTCGTCGTGGACTGTTGCTAAACACACTTTTTTGTGTTTTATTTTAAAAATATTATCGACGGCGGCGACAGGAGAAAGAATCGTTTATGCCATAAAGGCTACCAACAAAACAAAGAGAGCATACACGCATACACATAGAGACACTTGTATGCCAGTTGAACCACACAAACACACAGACACAGCCATTTCCAAATCTTGTAGTACTCCGATTCAAAACAATAACAAATGGGCAAAACAAACCGACGAGCCCCCATAAAACAACCAATCACAAGGCGAAGTTTGACCCCCTGTTCGATAGTCAAAACAAAACACAAAACAAAGAGAAGGCAATAAACGAAAACACCAACATAAGGTCGTCCCGCAACCGTGCCCACTGCTGCCTGCCGTCTCCTACACCATCACAGCCATATACCAAACGCCCAGAAATACACATGGATCTCGACGACGACATCGACGATCGTCGTCGTCGATTTCGTAGAGATAACGCAACAATAACAAACCGATCCAAAAGCGAAACAACGAGTTCTAGCTCTGTCTAGAGGCCCACCATCGCGCATGGGGTATAAAAGCGTTGGCAAAGCAGAGTCGTTTCATCAGTTGCTCGAGTTCTGAGTAAATGGAAAGATCAAGTGAACATTTCAGTGGTCTAAAAACAAAATTACTTTTTGACAAAAAACTCTGGAAGAACATATGAAAGTCGAGAACAAATCTCTGTAAAACACAGATACTAGCAAATACTAAAAAACAAAAAAAAAGAATACCAAAAATTGTGATATTTAAAAAAAGTGATTGTCATTTGAGTGTAACTATCGTTTTCTGTAACCAACAAAAAACAAACAAAACAAATCTATACAAAATGCCTGAACTCATCGAACAAAGCAAACCAATGTAAGTATCAAAGTCTTCGCTGCAAAGATTACTTGCATGCAACAGCTGTTAGCAACCGAACACGCCAACGTGTTGCAAGATTTCATCAGACGGCCTTTTAATGGAATGTTGTGTGGTTTTCTTTTTCTTTTTGCAGTTCCAATGGCACTTTGCCAGTGCAGAACAAATCCAAGGAGGACAACTGCGGTTTATACAATCACATTCGCGGCATCAACGTTTCTTATGGCTCGGTCCAGAAGCTTACACCTGGAGTGCAGGCCTTCGTCGAAGAAGCCGTGGTATTGTGTCAACCCGAACAGATCCACATTTGCGATGGCTCCGAAATGGAAAACAAAATGCTGGTGAAACTGATGTGCGAAGCTGGCACCATCGTCCCCTTGCCAAAATATGAGAACTGCTGGTTGGCCCGTACAAACCCTGCTGATGTTGCCCGCGTTGAATCGAAAACTTTCATTTGCACCGAACGCAAAGAAGAGTCTATTCCCACCCCTCAAGAGGGTGTAAAGGGCACATTGGGTAATTGGATCTCTCCAGCTGATATGGAGGCGGCCATAAAGGAACGCTTCCCTGGATGCATGAAGGGCCGCACAATGTACGTAGTACCATTCAGCATGGGCCCAGTTGGTTCCCCTCTTTCGAAAATTGGCATTGAAATCACAGATTCGGCATATGTTGTGGCTTCCATGAGGATTATGACCCGTATGGGAGCAAGCGTCTTGGAACAATTGCAAAAGAAGGAGGAATTTGTCCGTGCTCTTCATTCCGTCGGCACACCAGCAAATGGCATCATTGAACGTAGCTCATGGCCATGTGATCCCGAGAGAACGATTATTTTACACAAGCCTGCTGATAACTTGATTGTTTCCTACGGCTCAGGATACGGTGGCAACTCCCTGCTAGGCAAGAAATGTTTCGCTCTCCGCATCGGCAGTACCATTGCCAAGAAGGAAGGCTGGTTGGCTGAGCACATGTTGATTTTGGGAATTACAGATCCCAAAGGTGTGAAGAAGTACATCACTGCCGCTTTCCCCTCGGCTTGTGGCAAAACCAACTTGGCCATGTTAAACCCAACTCTTCCCGGATACAAAGTCGAATGTGTTGGTGATGACATTGCTTGGATGAAGTTTGACGAACAAGGTACCCTTCGTGCCATTAATCCCGAAAATGGCTTCTTTGGCGTCGCTCCAGGCACATCAATGGAAACAAATCCCATTGCCATGAAAACCGTATTCAGAAACACAATCTTCACCAATGTTGCATCGACCTCTGATGGTGGTGTTTTCTGGGAAGGTATGGAAAGCAGTTTGGCCGAGGGTGTTACTATCACCGACTGGTTGGGTAATCCATGGACCAAAGAGTCCGGCAAACCTGCAGCTCACCCCAACTCCCGTTTCTGCACCCCAGCCAGCCAGTGCCCCATTATTGACGAGGCCTGGGAAGACCCTGCCGGCGTACCCATCAGTGGTATTCTTTTTGGCGGCCGCCGTCCAGCTGGAGTTCCACTTATTTATGAAGCTCGCAACTGGACTCATGGTGTGTTCATGGGAACAGCAATGCGCAGCGAAGCCACAGCTGCTGCTGAACACAAGGGCAAAGTAATCATGCACGATCCCTTTGCCATGCGTCCATTCTTCGGATACAACTTTGGCCATTACGTTCAACATTGGTTGAGCATGGAATCGCGTGGCAATGTCCCCAAGATTTTCCACGTCAACTGGTTCCGCAAAGGCGCAGATGGTAAATTCATGTGGCCCGGATATGGTGATAATTCCCGAGTCCTTGAATGGGTCCTTCGTCGTATCAACGGCGAAAATTGTGCAGCCGAATCCGCAATTGGTTACATCCCAGCTGAGAATCAATTGAACATGGAGGGCATGGCCGACAATGTAAATTTGGCTGAATTGTTCTCATTGCCCAAGGACTTCTGGACTCAAGAAGTCGAGGAAATTCGCAAATACTTTGAATCGCAAATCGGCTCCGATCTTCCCGCCGCCATCTACAATGAGTTGGAACAGTTGAAGCAACGTATAGCTGCTATGTAAATACATTGACTTAAACATATACTTATAGGTATATTTATTGTATAGATATTGTCCAAGACATTTTCACGCTACCTGTAGGACGTGGATAATTTTTCCATCCATGTTCAGTAGTCCGCTACCATAACATTGTACTTCATGTTTTATTGTTGAAAGACGTCCATATTTAATTTATAACAAACCCGTATCATTAAGATTTAGCCATTAGGAACAAATACATATTTTGCCATATTTATATACAGGTGTTTGTCACTAAGTTGCCGCACATTCGTGTATACTGTACATAGTTTGTATTTAAATTTTTATTTTTTTTAAGAAAAAAAAAACTGATAAACAAACATAATGAACCAAATATACAAAAAATAATATGAAAACAAATTTAAAATAGTCTTTTCATTTATGGGTCAAAAATATTATATAATAATATTTTAATAATCATAGCTAAAATCTAAACATTCATTTCACAAATTATACTTTTCGGTGTGTTTGTGCTAGATTATAAACATATTAAAAGATAATTATTACTGAATAACAATATTCGATTTTAATTTTTTATTTTTTACAATTTTATCTTCTCATTTCCTT
This sequence comes from Musca vetustissima, assembly GCF_032173495.1. NCBI lineage: Eukaryota > Metazoa > Arthropoda > Insecta > Diptera > Muscidae > Musca > Musca vetustissima. The sequence goes on along the minus strand of NW_026883244.1, from coordinate 240,906 downwards.
CATATCCATGATAATGATATCTGCATATTTTGTCAAACTACGATTTCAGTCGTGTAAAACTATAAACACATGGATTTACGAAAAAAAAACACTCCGAGGCCAAATAATTTGATCACGTCTTGCTTATCATTTTAACATATTTGGTTCTCAATTAGCCGTTGGGGCTACCTTATATATTTACCCATGGCATAATTTGAGAATTTGATGATAGCAACACTTTTTAACATGGAAATAATCTTACAATTTCAAATAATATGAAAAATAAATTCTATAAAATTGTATGCATGTCGCCTTTCATATTTCTTAAGCTTTAAAGTATTTTAAGATGAACAATACTTTTCATAATTGTATATAAATATACATGATATGTACAAACATTCTTAGTTTTTAATTCGGACTTTTGGTCCATAAAATTCAAAGTAATAAATATCTCAATTTATTGATCAATTCGTCTATTTTTCAGCACAAACTATGTTAAAAAATAAGGAAGTTAAGCACCGATTGGCTTTATCCTAGTTCATACGATAACTATACACTCCCGGAGAAACGTGTCAAACCGATTGGATTATTAGTTTTTGTGTTATCGTGCCCGCCATTCGTACAAACACTGCTTCGAGAAAAATGCGTTTAAAGTTTGAGAATCACTCTTGCCGTCATTTGATGCTGACATAATAAATCGGCTATATCTTCAAGAGTTCTCGATATTTTCACATGAAATTTTGTAGGGACATTCTTGGAATATAGGGACATCTTGATATTTACCTTGGGCCTTGCCTGGCCTTAAATTTTTATTATTATTTTTTTTTTTTTTTCTTTAATTCAAATATTATTTTTTGTATGCGAATTTAAACCATCAGCTGGCTCGAACCAGCAACAACTGAAGAACATCTCTTTAAAATTCAAAGTGAAAAAATAGTATATTTATGTTGTCAAGTTAAAAGTGCTTCTCAAACTTCAAAGATTTTTTTCTGGATACAGCTATGGTATAAACTAAGAAAAATCAAAACTTGGCTGGAGGCCCAAAATAGATTTTCCACAAAAAATATTCAAATGACCGGAATGATGCAGAATGAAACAATAATAATTACGTCTGAGCATACACTTAGAGTACATTTTTAGGTACACTTACAAATACATGTCAGTCCATATATATTTTTAAATAATGTTTATTTAGGCAGCGTTTATACCCAATTCGGATGTGATTTAGTTTGGAACATTTAATTGGCCCAAGGACTTGAACTATTGAAATTACTGAAAATCTGTTGAGATTTTGGTAACGAATGTATACGATCTAAAACAACAATACTGGCACAAACAAACGAAAGCAAACACTGTAGTACCGTACAATAGTTTTATGCAGCATACCAACGATGGATAGGTAAATTATTACACTACAATATTTTAGCCTTACTTTACCGGAGCACAGCCACTATACTAGAGTTTCACATGTTTATCGTTCATGATAAATACGATTTTAATTAAATGCATACACATTTATATTCTTTTGTTTTAAATAGAAAAAAATCAATTGAATTTGTTATATGACTATCGATACCAAGTGACAAAGGCATCGATAAAATTTTCCATTTTTTTTTTTTTAAATTATCCTTAAATACACAAAATGTTTACCAAATGAGACAAAAAACAATTATTTATTAAAATAAAGTCAGTGCCGTGTTTAAATTTTGTTGTGCGCGTTGAAAAAGTAGAAAGTAAATCGCAATATTTTCAAAGAAATTTTCGCCACAACAACAATTTTGACAGAAAATGTAGATGCAGGTTTCCTGAAATTCGCCTTCTGCATGACTTGATAAAGAACATACAGGAGAACACTATACAATTTAAAATGATTAAAAAAATATTTATAATTATGATATTTTTATCAATAGCGTCCTTATTAACAACAAAATTTAAGGTTTTCCTATTGTCAGCACATGGGTGGATAATAAGCATCTTTTCGATCATTTTGGCTCCAAATGAGAAAAATGTTAAATAAGTGCTCTGAATACCGATTAATTTATAAAAAGTCAGTTTTGAGTGGATTTTCATAATAGAAGACATGGTTTTAATCTTAAATTCTTTTAACCTTTGAAATGCGTAATTTAACCATGACGAGAATTGGATAACAGGTTTCCAAAGTCGGCACCATGTTTTACAATTGTAATATTTTAATAAATAAAATTATTTTATACATAAATTAAATTTTTAAAATTTTAATTTAGATCTTATATTCATATATTATTTATATTTATTCACAAAAAAACATCAAAGATGACAGATTCATAATACCACATAAAAACGGCTTGGTAATGATAATATTGTTACGTTCTTGGACTTTACTTAATCCCGTGTAGACGTTGTTTTATTTCCCGATACAGTTCGTACCAAATAAAACGCGGGTTCTTTCTGATTACGATTATTACAATGATTTTATTCACACAACTTTACTTTGCACTTTACTTTACTCGACGGTTTCAATTCGCGATCTGATTCACAACTGACTAACTGCCTTTCCACTTTTTTTTTTTTTTTTTCGATCGTTCCCACGCCACTCTTACCCGCCCCTGCCGACCGAGGGGGCCTCCTCCCCATAACGTAGGGAGAACGTACACCCCATAATCCGGATTATGGAGGGCTAGTAATGTTGGGAAACACCGGCTACAGTAAACATCAGCCGGTTAAACAATTTAAAGTTAATTAATTAAACACAACAATAAAGACAAACACAAAACATAAACATCTGGCAACTGCTTGCACTCTACAGTTCTAAATTTAGAATAGAATTTTTAATTACATGTATTGGATCAGATAAAGAGATGCGATTATACAGATTGTTATATATTTCAAATAGTGATCTAAAGGGATTACATAACTCATAATTAGATCTCACTAAAGGAAGATAAAGCGGTATATAATTACGAGTAAGACGTGAAGGTACATTAAACTTGATTTCACCGATTAGAAATTTCGAGTCAATTTGACCGCGTAAAAGTTTTATTAAAAATATAGATCTCAGCATTAAACGTCTTCGTTCCAGTGTTGGGAGATTAATAAGTTTTAAACGATTTTCATAAGGAGGGAGTCCTTCAACTGTACTCCAAGGCAAACCTCTAAGAGCAAATAAGAGAAATTGTGTTTGGACAGATTCAATTTTTTTAGAATAACAACTGTAAAACGGGCTCCACAATATACATCCATATTCTAATGTAGGCCGAACCAGACTAACAAATAAACGTTTAGTCACATAAGGGTCGTCAAACTCTTTAGACCATCGTTTTATGAATCCTAGTAAAGATTTGGCTTTATTTACACATGACTCAATATGCAAATTAAATCGCAATTTATCATCTAAGATAACACCAAGATCAACAAAGGAATCAACATTGTCTAATTTGTAAGAGCCTATAAAATAATTGGTAGGAATTGAACGACATTTAGAAAGGCATAATTTTTTACATTTTTTAAGATTCAGTGACATACCGTTAATACTGCACCAGTATTCAAGAGAGTGCAAATCATTTTGTAGATTAAGGGCTTGATTTAGTGAGTCTAAATTTCTGAAAAGTTTTACATCATCAGCAAACATCAACACTTTAGAAGATTGAATAACTGATGGAAGATCATTAAGGTATAACACAAATAATAGTGGACCTAAATGGCTACCTTGAGGAACTCCAGAATGAACATCAATATTTCTAGAGAAAATATTATTATAAGATACGCTTTGAGTGCGGTTTTGCAAGTAGGATGAAATCCAAGTCAAAATTTTGAATGGAAAACCCATGGCGTCCAATTTAAATAATAAAAGTTTGTGTAACACCGTATCAAATGCTTTACTAAAATCAGTGTAAATTACATCTGTTTGTTGCTTTGTAGAAAATCCATGGTGTGCATGGCATGTTAATTCCATCAGATTAGTTAAAGTCGATCTCCCTTTTATGAAACCATGTTGACAAGGTGAAATTATTGGCGAAACGAAATGAATTATTCTACGTGATACTAGAAGTTCGAAAAGTTTTGGAATGGCGCTTAATTTTGCAATACCCCTATAATTTTCAATAATATTTCTGCTACCAGATTTATGTAAGGGGATAATGAAGCTAGATCTCCAGGACAGAGGAAAGTACCCTGTATACAGCGAAAGATTAAAAATAGCAGTCAGGGGCTTATACAGTTCATAAGCACAAGTTTTCAATATATTCGCAGGCACTCCATCAGGACCTGGGGAGCAACAATACTTTATTGAAACTAAACCATTCAACACTTCATCTTCTGTTAGAAGAAAATTAGGGAAATTGTTTATTTTATCAATATTAAAAGCATACTTTGAGTTGAATGTGAGTGTAGAGTATGTACTTTGAAAGAAATCTGCAAACATGTTTGCTATTTCAACCGTATCAGCGGAATCTTTACTACCATACTTCATACTACTAGGAAATTCTCTAACTTTTCTTTTAGAATTAACAAATGCATAAAAGCTTTTGGGATTTAACAGAAGGTTTTGTCTCATTTTGGTCAGATGATTTGAATAGCATTTTGAATTCTCTGTATTGTATTTATGTCTAGCTTTAGAATAATTAGTATAATTTAACAATGTATTGTGTTTTTTAAACTTTTTAAATAATCTACTCTTAATGTTACGTAAACGTCTAAGATATGGAGTAAACCATGGTGGCCCTCGGTCCAAACTAACTTTCAGAACGGGGACTGACATTGATAGGGCATTATTTAACACATTATAAAAATATGAAACACACGAATCTATGTTATTTTCAAATTTCCAATCAGTATAAGATAATGTGTATCGCAATTTATTGAAGTTGGTCTTCGCAAAGTTTAATTTTTGAACAGGTTTCATCCGCATAGTATTTTTTAAAGAGTTATCTGGCAGTTCTAAAGTTACACATAATGTGGCATGATGTTTATCAAAGGTTCTACAAAGGGTGAACATCTACATAATGATATGTTTGGGAAGGAAGAAAAAACAAGATCGAGAATTCTGTTTTTGGTGTTTCTTACATTATTTATTTGAAGCAAACATCGATCATATAAGGTGTCCCAAAAGGTATCCATACCAGGTGCCGAGGTTGTTGACAAAACTGGCAAATAGTCAATGTTATTCTCACCTGGAATCCATTTTATATGAGGCAAATTGAAGTCACCAAGACAAATCAAATTTAGAGGTTTGTAAGTCTGAAACTTGTTTTATTAATTGAGAATGCATTAGGTAAATGTCTACTTCAGAATTTGGAGCAATATATGAACATGTTAGAACTATTATATTATTTAAATAATTTATTTTGAAACAAACAAATTCAACAAATTTTGATTGTACTGCTTCGAAATCCTTCTTCACTGCTGCTATTTCGATTTTAGCTGCCCTAAATAGACGATAAAAATCGACTTCTAGGGACCTACAATCGATGCAAGCCCAGCGAAGACCTTTGTCCCGATTTGTTATTAGGTCAAACTGTTTGCCGTTGAAACCAGCACATTTGAAATGTGCATGTTTCTCGCATAGCCAACAAGTTATTAGACGTTCAGTCAGGCTAGTAATATTACAATCCTTATATAGACAATCCATTATTAAATAATGACTAAAAATATGCTCAAGATTATTTAAAAAATTATTTGATGAAAAAAGAAAAAAATGGTATTGCCAATTTAATTATATACGCCTAAAAGTATGTTACAAAATGTTAAATTATAACGTCAAACTACGAAATAAGCAGAAAAATAAATTACAACAACTACAATAACGAACGTCAGTGTAAGAAAACAAAAATGTAAACACTGAAAACAGATCGATTATATGCAGACAAAAGGAAATTCACTTATCTTTTTAATAAACACAATTTGAATTAGTATTCCACTTTTCACAAATACACTGTACCACTGTTGTTTACTTATTACACAAATATGATAAAAATCACTACGAATTTTAACAAAATTAAGAAAAATTATTTATCACTGTTTGACACAAAAATAAACACGTCCGAGTGCTACAAGAGTTGCCAGATCCTCTATTTATATGAGCCTTGCCTGTCGCTACAGAAGTTTCTAGACGATCTGGTAACGTCTAGATTACGAACAATCTACCAATGCAACAAACACATACAAACTTACATTGAGTGAACAATAACAACAACACATACAAACTTACATTGAGTAAACAATAACAACAACACATACAAACTTACATTGAGTAAACAATAACAGCAACACATATACAGGCGAGGGGGTAACAAAGAGGAATTAAGCGATCATCAATGATGACGTTTAACAAGAATTGTACGCCAACAAAAAAAAATAGACAATGAAAGAGGAAATGGAAGGATGTAGAAAAATCTATACAGTAGTTGTTGTTGTGAAGTTATTCAAATAAACTGCGTAGTAGAAATTTACGTTACAATTCAAATTCTTAAATTAACGGAATTCATCTAAAGTAACTTAAATCTAAATTTATATTCGTAACATTGCCCCCCGCTTAAGCCTGTTCGTCCCGAATAGGCACAGTTCCCGTTCCGTAGGGGGTCAGCCGCTCCAAATATACAACTTTCATCTTCGACCTGGGACTGTCGCTCCTCTGGATGCGGTAAACGACGTCATTTATTTTCGTGACAATCCTGTAGGGTCCTTCACAGTGCGTTTGCAATTTGGGGCATAGTCCTTTCTTTCGTTGTGGGTTGAACAATAGTACCAGTTGCCCTTCTTGAAACCCATCGGTATTTGCCGCTCGATCGTACCTTGCCTTCATGCGGTTGCTAACCATTTTTATTCGATGTCGGACTGCATCGTGGACTTTACTAAAAGAGTTTTGACTGTCTTCATCTTGGTTCACATCGTCGTTTGGGGTAGCACCGAATATCAAATCGCCAGGTAGCTTTAACTCATTTCCGAACAGAACTTTGGCTGGGGTCCGGGATGTGGAATCATGAATGGCCGATCTATAAGCCAGTAGAAACTTGGGAATATGCTCATCCCAGTCTCGATGACCGCTGTCCACCACTTTCCGTAGATGTTCTTCAAGGGTGCGATTGAATCTTTCCACCATGCCATCTGATTGTGGATGTAGGGGCGTCGTTCTGGTTTTCTTGATTCCGTAGGAGTCACACATTTCCTTGAAGATCGCCGATCCAAATTCCTACCTTGATCGGAATGAACCTCAGATGGAACACCATAGCGACAAATCCAATTTTTGCTGAACACATCCACAATTGTCCTGGCTTCTTGATTTGGGATAGCATAAACCTCTGGCCATTTACTGAAGTAATCCATGACCACTAAGACATGCCGGTTCCCAGAGTCGCTTGTTGGGAACGGTCCAGCCACATCCATTGCGATTCTCTCAAAAGGGGCTCCTGAATTATACTGCTGCATGTAGCCTCGACTCTTCCGTGTTGGACCTTTAGCTCTTATGCACCTTTCACAATTGGCGATCCAGTCGGCAATGGATTTTTGACAGCCGACCCAGTAGAATCTCTGCTTCACCTTTTCAGCGGTCTTTGCTATGCCAAGATGTCCTCCACTTGGCCCATCGTGAAACTCCGACAAGACATCTCTTATTTTAGAGTCTGGAACGACGATCAAGTTCCGGTGAGATTTACCGTCCTCACTTTCCCATTTGCGATATAGGCAACCATCTTTTATAAGTAGACTGTCCCACTGGGCCCAATAGGATTTTAAAAGAGGGCTTTCGGAGGTAATTTCTTTCCGACTAGGTCGCTTGCCCGTTTCTATGGCCGAAATTATTTTGCCCAGAATGGGATCTCTTCGTTGTTCCGTCGACCAATCTTCACCCGACTCAAACTGCAATCGTCGGACATCAACGATATTCTCTTTGCACTCGGCCTTTGAGCAGTGCCTGTATTCTACCTTGCATGGCAGACGAGACAGGGCATCACCATTACCGTGTTTTCCGCCTTCTCTGTGCTCGATTCTGTTTAACGGTGACTCATTGGTGGACTGTTGAGCCATTCTTCTACCATCTTTCGTTGGAGGTGGTGACGATGACCTGGATCGTTTGCGCTTAGCTCTGCATTCGCGCCCAATATGACCTGCTTTATCGCAGTTGTAGCATCTAACCCTGGGCTTAGTCATCCCTACTAACTTTGTTTCTTCTATTACCCGCTTCATGGCGACCTTGATCAAGTTAACGAGATATTTGTGTTCGCAACATTCGGTCTCCAGTTGGCGAATCTTGTGGGTCTGGGGCTTAACAATTATTCTTGCCGTCTCTTGGGCAAGGGCAAACGACACAGTTTCGGCAAACGACGCTTTTGGTGACGCATATGTTGCACATTTAATCTCAGGGTCAGGTATGCCATTCACAAAGGTTTCGATTTTCATACGGTCCAGCAATGGGTGATTCTCTCCTGGATACGCCATTAGCACCAAACGTTCCACCTCAGCTACACTCTTCCCCTTAATTCCATAAGGTAGATGTTTTGTTTATGTTCGCCACCGTACTTACGTTCCAGTGCAGCAATAACATCTTCATAGTTGTACCTAGAAGCGACAGGAATACTCTGTATAACATCAGCAGCACTGCCCTTCAATGCCAGAAGTAGTGCAACCGCTTTGTCGCTGTCGTTCCACGAATTTCTAGAAGCCACTGTCTCGAACTGTAACTTGAAAACATTGAATGACGTAGAGCCGTCGTATACAGGAGGTTTGATTTTTAGTGTGTTATCAGGAGCTCGCACCGGACCACCTTTGATTTCCAGTTCGGACATTTTCTTCTCCAGATTTGTAAACCTGTGGTCGTGGGCCAGAAATTTCTCATCTACAGACAGAATCTTCTCGTCAACCGACTGCACTTTCTTATCCAACTCTTTAATTTGGATCTCCACGGTTTCCACTCTCCTTCCAATAACTTCCGTAATGTTCTCGAGTTTCTCGTTCATTCTACAATTATCTGCCTTGAGTTCATCTAACTTTCTGGAATTCTCTTCGAACATTCTGGAATTTTGCTCAAACATTTTAGCCAGCATTTCTCTTAAATCGTCACCCCTGGCAGCTACTGACGAGACTTCCCCACAGTTGGATTCGCCCATTTCCGATAAATCCACTTCATCCTTACTCATATGTATCGATGTTCATACCACGGCGCTCGAACTCATCCAACAGACGTTTTTGTAGTTCAGCCTTGTTGCCAGTAGAGGACAATTCCAATTTATTCAGCTCCTTCTTCAAGTCTTCCACTCGTAGATCCTTAAACTTCATCGTAGTATTATCGTAATCTCACTTCCGACACCAATTGTTACGTTCTTGGACTTTACTTAATCCCGTGTAGACGTTGTTTTATTTCCCGATACAGTTCGTACCAAATAAAACGCGGGTTCTTTCTGATTACGATTATTACAATGATTTTATTCACACAACTTTACTTTGCACTTTACTTTACTCGACGGTTTCAATTCGCGATCTGATTCACAACTGACTAACTGCCTTTCCACTTCCTCTATTTATATGAGCCTTGCATGTCGCTACAGAAGTTTCTAGACGATCTGGTAACGTCTAGATTACGAACAATCTACCAATGCAACAAACACATACAAACTTACATTGAGTGAACAATAACAACAACACATACAAACTTACATTGAGTAAACAATAACAACAACACATACAAACTTACATTGAGTAAACAATAACAGCAGCACATATACAGGCGAGGGGGTAACAAAGAGGAATTAAGCGATCATCAATGATGACGTTTAACAAGAATTGTACGCCAACAAAAAAAAAAAACAGACAATGAAAGAGGAAATGGAAGGATGTAGAAAAATCTATACAGTAGTTGTTGTTGTGAAGTTATTCAAATAAACTGCGTAGTAGAAATTTACGTTACAATTCAAATTCTTAAATTAACGGAATTCATCTAAAGTAACTTAAATCTAAATTTATATTCGTAACAATATTATACTCGTATGATGTGCAAAGTTTGGTTGATATTTGACCGGACATTCAGTTCGCCTGATATTGAATTTATATATTGGGTTGTTCGAAAGGTAATTTCGTTTTTTCCCGTCAGAGGACTTAATTACGTTTTTTTCGAAACCAACTTCACACTTAAGCCGCAAAACCATTATATGTCTTGAGAACTGATATTGCAAGGCTTGTGAGTGAAAAAGTTCTATTAATTCCACGATGTAGCTATTGGTTGGTGCCCTTTTTAAATATGGAGAGCAATAAGCAGCATTTTCGTCATATTTAACTTTTTTACTTCAGAAAGGGTAAAAATGCATTCCAAGCGAGAAAAAAATTGACGGATGTGTATGGAGAAGGGGTGTTAACGAACAACCCAATACATTGTAAATTAGTTCCATATTTGGACCTGCTCTTAGAAAACATAATAGGTTGTGCAAAGTTTATATCAAATCGGATAGTCCGTTCGCAAGATATAAAATTAATTTTTGCACAAGTTTGTGCGGTGCAGTGTAAGTACATTTTTCATACCCTTCACCACACTGTGGTACAGGGTATTATGTCTTTGTGCATATGTTTGTAACAGGCAAAAATAATCGAGAAAGACCAATACATAAAGGGATTTCCCCTAAATTAGTGTTATTCACATTTGCTTTGACCAGTAAAAATTGTTTGTACGTGCTAAAAGGGAATTCACTTAAATCTTTAAGTTAGTGTTTGCAAACTATCGATACAGTCAATGGTTTCAGAGTTTTTTCTTTCATAAATACTTTTTTGTGATATGAACATACTTCGCAAAAATTAAATTTGACAAAATAAAATTAAGTACATAAAATTTCAAATCGTGCTAAATGGAATAAAATCGTCTAAAAAAATTAAAAATATTCAATTTTCAAACCGTGTTATATCAAAACCGTGTAAAAACAGACTTAGGTGTACTCGCTAAGCCCATTTTCCCAAAAGTCTTGTTACACAGTGTAATACATTTGCATATATGTTAATAACAATGAATATGTTATTAATTTTATTCACACAAAACACTAATTAGCATTTTCTCAGTACGTCCCGATTTTTTGTTTTTAACCCACTGTTTAACCCCACTTTTTACTGATCGAAATCTGACAACCACAGTGTTGTGTAGAGATAAAAAAACAACAATAAACTAAATTTGTACCAAATTCTAATTGAATTTCGCTTTATATTAAATTTATGATTTATGTGAAAACATGAACCTACATTTACATTTTTTGCGAAGAAATTTGTCACTCAACAAAAACCCGATATGCCAATTCCTTTGGAAAGTGCGCCTTGGTGTTATGTCAAAACATGGAAATATGAAAATGTACTACATACGCCCATAATTAAACAAGACTTGGCACATTTCATTCTATACGTAATTCGGAACTATGTGAATAAATTTCGTTAAATTTCCGATTTCATGTAAATGTAGATGTCAACTATATCTAAAGGTCAACTTATTTACAATAAACTTTACACAAATTTAAATGTGGTTCGTCTTTGGTCCAATAGAATGTTCGAAGTCCCATTGCAATCTTCAGTTTGTCAATAAAGATAAATATAAATTGACTGCCTTATGTTTGTATATGCACGGAATACCCTGTTTTTAAATGTGGTGTAGGATATACAAATTAAGAACAAAGCAATGTTGCCACTATATACTAATAACACAGTGACACATTTTTCAACTTTAAAATCTTGAACCAATCGAGACCCCCAAAATCTTGAAGCTTGTGATGATGGAAGAAAATCCCTAGCTGGGTTTTGCATTATTAGCTAAGATTTTCTTTTAAATTAATTTTTAAAATATTCGACTGGAGGTGGATTTTAACAATTTTCGAATAATACGTACTTATTATTGAGTCTATTTCTCGTGAACTATTCGAAATATTGCTTTTCTCTCTTAAGCAATATTCTTCCTCTTAATTAGATCTAAATTTTTTTTCTTGAGATAAAATCAATAAAACATCACCATCATACTGAAAATAGCACAACAAAAAAAAAATTAAAATTTCGACATACTTTTTCCATGTTTTTTTCACACTTATTTCAGAAACTGCTACTGACTCGACCAAACAATATATGACAAGAAGATAGCCAATAGCAAATCAAACAACTCTTCTTAAAACCCCGATTTCATTGGTTGATTCCTTCACATAGTTATAGCCTCACAAATTCATCAAAATGAACCAAAGAAATTCACTCCCAATTGTATGTTTATAGAAATAAAAATTGCTATGCTTTTTCAATAAATAAGTACAAAATTAAAGTAAAAATTAAAATGTTTGGCCCTTTAGTTTTTTTCGAAGACATGTCGCAGCGATATATGCACAGGGTAAACGCAGGAACTGGAAGTACCACAGTGTGGTGAAGGGTATAAATATAAGTGACATATTGTTGCCACCGCTGCATATTACCCTGTGCATATATGGCAGCGACATGTCTTCGAAAAAAACCAAAGGGCCCAAACATTTTAATTTTTACATTAATTTTGTACCTATTTATTCAAAAAGCATAGCAATTTTTATACCCTACACAACTATGTTGTCAGGGTATTATAGCTTTGTGCAGCCCCAAAAGTTTGTAACGCCGCGAAATATTGATCCTAGACCCACCTTTAAGTATACCGATCGTCATATCTCGACTAGCTGAGTCGATCAAGACATGTGTGTCCGTCCGTCCGACCGTCTGTCCATTATAATTTGTAAACACGATACAGGCCACAGTTATGGACCAATCTTCACGAAATTTTGCATGTAGGATGGGTTCTGGCCAATGAAGACCCCTATTGTTTTTGATAAAGATCGGTTAATATTTAGGGGATGAAATGGACCAACTACTAAATTTTTGTCGGTTTTTCTGATCGCTCCAGAGGCCGCAACAATGGTCCGAACATCGTGAAATTTTGCATGGAGAAGCGGATCGGGCCAAAGGATAAACATGCATGTTTGGAGAAAGATCGGTCAATATTTAGCGGGTCAAATGGACCCTAACTTTTGTGTGAAAAATGACAAAATTTGTATTCTATGGCGTATATGTTTACCCCTGAAGGACATATACCCAAGAAGTTGATATTATATCCAAGAGGAGTGGTTGACCTTTAAATTAAGACCAATTATATTGTTGTATGTGCTCGGATGTGGGAGTTACATCTAAATATTTACAGGTATCTCCGTATTCCTATATTATTTAGTAACCCATTATCACTCTGGAGAGCGGAACTATAGCGCTGATCTCTTTGAAATGTTCCATGAGGTTCCAGTTATGGTCAAGGACAACGCCTATAATTTTCGGTGATGATCTGATAATAATTTTGGAATGAAGTGGACCGAAAACTTAATTATACCCTACACAACTGTGTTGTCAGGGTATTATAGCTTTGTGCAGCCCCAAAAGTATGTAACGCCGCGAAATATTGGTCCTAGACCCACCTTTAAGTATACCGATCGTCATATCTCGACTAGCTGAGTCGATCAAGACATGTGTGTCCGTCCGTCCGACCGTCTGTCCATTATAATTTGTAAACACGATACAGGCCACAGTTATGGACCAATCTTCACGAAATTGTGCATGTAGGATGGGTTCTGGCCAATGAAGACCCCTATTGTTTTTGGGAAAGATCGGTTAATATTTAGGGGATGAAATGGACCAAATACTAAATTTTTGTCGGTTTTTCTGGTCGCTCCAGAGGTCGCAATAATGGCCCGAACATCGTGAAATTTTGCATGGAGAAGGGGATCGGGCCAAAGAATAAGCATGCCTTTTTTGATAAAGATTGGTCAATATTTAGCGGGTCAAATGGACCCTGACTTTTGTGTGAAAAATGACAAAATTTGTATTCTATAGCGTATATATTTACCCCTGAATGACATCGATCTGAGAAGTTGATATTATATCAAAGAGGAGTGGTTGACCTTTAAATTAATACCAATTATATTGTTGTATGTGCTCGGATGTGGGAGTTACACCTAAATATTTACTGGTATCTCCGTATCCGTATATTATTTAGTAACCCATTATCACTCTAGAGCGCGGAACTATAGCGCTGATCACTTTGAAATGTTCCATAAGGTTCCAGTTATGGTCAAGGACAAGGCCTATAATTTTCGCTGATGATCAGATAATATTTTTGGAATGAAGTGGACCGAAAACTTAATTTTTTGTGTTATTTTCGAGTCGATATATAGACCACAAATGAAAGCCGAACATCACAATACAACCCACGGTGAAGGGAATCTGGACAATAGCTGTACTGAATACTTGTAATATTCGGAAAATATGTCACTGTGAGGAAGAGGTGCTGTTTACCTCTAATCGGGCAAGAGGATGCCAATATCACGAAATATTGCCCAGGCTCGGAATAAAAATCCGCAGTATTATATATAAACTACCGCAGTTCCGTGGTAGTTGTGTAGGGTATCGTATGGTCGGCCCCGTCCGACTATACTGCTCCGCTCACTGGTTATTTCTATAAACATACAATTGGGAGTGTTTTTTGGTTCATTTTGATGAATTTGTGAGGCTATAACTATGTGAAGGAGTCAACCAATGAAATCGGGGTTTTAAGAAGAGTTGTTTGATTTGCTATTGGCTATCTTCTTGTCATATACTGTTTGGTCGAGTCAGTAGCAGTTTCTGAAATAAGTGTGAAAAAACATGGAAAAAGTATGTCAAAATTTTAATTTTTTTGCAGTTGTGCTATTTTCAGTATGATGGTGATGTTTTATTGATTTTATCTCAAGAAAAATTTTTTAGTTCTAGTTAAGAGGAAGAATATTGCTTAAGAGAGAAAAGCAATATTTCGAATAGTTCACGAAATATAGACTCAATAATAAGTACGTATTATTCGAAAATTGTTAAAATCCACCTCCAGTCGAATATTTTAAAAAATAATTTAAAAGAAAACCTTAGCTAATAATGCAAAACCCAGCTAGGGATTTTCTTCCACCATCACAAGCTTCAAGATTTTGGGGGTCTCGATTGGTTCAAGATTTTAGTGCTGCACAGTGTAATTATTTGTTTTCCTTTTTATTCGTAGCGACATCTGTATTTCAAGAGCATTGTTTAATTTAGCACATTTCCACCTAATGGAATTTCCGCAAGTGCTGCCAGACATCCTCATCATGCTGTAGGCAACAGAATATTCAGAATCTAGGCTGAGTCAGCACATACTCTAACAGCCTGTTTTTGTAAAATTCCAAACGAACGAATTCGAGTGACTTACGACCAAACCTTTATTTATGTTTATAAAATCAAAACAAAAATAAATGACATATTTTTCAAAACCAAGGAGTTTGGTCGTAAGTCACTCGAATTCGTTCGTTTGGAATTTTACAAAAACAGGCTGTAAGCACTGTCTTCACTCCTTTTTGTATACTGCCATCTAGTGAAATTTCGACGAGTATTGCCAACCAGCAATGTCGATATAGGGTGACACGATTTTCAAAAACCAGTCATTTTCACCGAAGACATAAGCCACTATGTTCACGAACACTTTGCAACACTTATACGTTGAGTTTTTTACTATTTTCAATATCCCAAAATGGAACAATTGTAAATTTTACACCATTGCAAGTTGAAGAAGGCTGAACAGTTGGCAGTAGGATAGTCTGGAAGGATTGCAAACAAAAACATTGTTTTATTATTTCGTTCTGTGTTTATTATTACTATTATTAATATTAGATTAGAGAAAAAGAAATCCATTATATATTTTTTGGTGTAAAACAGTTATCGTCAATTTTTACCTCCTGGGCGATATTACAAATGCCGATATTACATGCCGGTCAACTTCGATCATTTCTCAGATTTTATGGACATTTCCGACAACCGGCCTACCTGTGCCAGGTGCATCTTTAACAACAAAAATTCCTGAACGAAATCTGCGAAACCAAAATTGCACATAATTGGCTTTTACAGTATCGAAACCAAAAACACCATTCACAATTTTAGCCGCATGGCTTGCATTTTCGCCTCTGTCAAAGAAAAACTGTAAAATGTATCGAATTGTCTTGGTGCGCACGATAACACGATAAGCAGCAACCGATTTCATTCAAACTTTGCACATCTTAATATTACTTCCAAAGTTAGTTTAAATTCGAAGATGGGGAATACGGGTCCACTCCTCCACAAAATGGTCAAAACTGTGCTAAAAAATAATGTTATAATAACATGCAAACGGACTATCCGATCTTTACCAAGGCTAGATCAAGTAGGAAGATGGGACCCATTGGTCCACTCCTTCTAGTACCTCCCCCACAAATGGTCAACATTTACAATAATTGTAAATCCAATATCAGGCGAATGGAATGCCCGATGTAAACCAAACTTTGCACAACATATTATATTTACGAAGTCTAGATTAAGTCCAAAGATGGGACCCATTGGTCCACTCCTTTTGGTAATCCCCCACGAATGGCCAAATTGTCAATATTAGTAAATCCAATATCAGGCGAATGGAATGTCAGATTTGAACCAAACTTTGCACAACATATAATCATTACGAAGTCTAGATTAAGTCCAAATATGGGTCCCATTGGTCCACTCCTTCTGGTACTCCCCCACGAATGATCAAAAATTTCAATGTTTATAAATGCAATATCAGGCGAACGGAATATTTTATTTCAACCAAACCTTGCACAACTTATTATCTTTACCAATCCTATATCAATTCCGAAGATGGGACCCAGTAGTCTACTCCTGGCGGTACCTCCCTCACAAATGGTCAATATTTTACAAAATGTTATCAACATTAAATCCGAAAAAACACCGACTGACAATTTTTTACTTTTTTTTACTGCGAGCATAAAACTGAAATTGTTTGATGACAAGGTGAAATAAGCACAGTTTTTGCAGAGTGGTTTTCTCGTAATTAGGGCTGTGTATGGACAAATTATCAGTACGTTGGCTTTTTTTCGTGGACTTCGTCAACGAAACTGGGATTGTGGCTTTATACTTATTCGCTACATGTAATATTGAACTTCTGGGAACATTATATTCTTCAGACATCTCTCTTAGTGATATTCCAATCGTATAATCGCCAGCAATGAGTTTTTCTAATTGTCTACAATGCGTTTTATTAACCCCAACCCGAATTTATGGCTTGTAATGTCTACTTAGTTGTATATTACAATTTTTTATTAAATATTTATCTTATCACTTAAGAATACTTTGAGACTTTGCGAAAACATATAAATTATGAGCCAATAATAACGGTATTTTTGTTAAATTCGTCAGAGTTGCTATAACGGATATAGCGAACTCTTTTTTTGTAACGAACTATTTATTCGGTCCCAACATTCAGTTTTCATATATTTTAATTTGGTTATAACGAATTTGCTACAAATATACGTAATGCTGGGGATGACAATCCCCAGCTGTCAAAATTTACAAAAAATGTCAGATGTAGTGTCATGTTAATAAAAGAAAAAGTCAAACACATTAAGATTTGTCAAAAATAGCAAAAAGATTTGTCACTGAATAAATATTTTTTCTGTGAAGCATTCTTAGCTTTTAATAGAATATTAAAAAAAAACGGTTTGCAAATTTCTTTTTCCAATTTCAACGAAAAATCAAACATACCTTAATTCAAACTAAAAATGCCGCGAAGTATCACCTCGTAAATTGTTTTCACAATTAGCAGTCATGCCGCAAAAGCTTTAGCTGACACATCCATTGTAATTACTACAAAAAGCTCACTGGCTCCACAAAAAGCCCAACAAGTGTGCCTGGAATCCTTTCGATATGTATGCAGGGACTTAAAAGCTCTTCGCGGCATTCATTTGCGGGATGAATTCATAAAACCATTAGACACATTCGGCATATGCACAGTACAAATCGAAAATTACAACCGTCAACACGCTAGAAAAGTGCTGTAATTCGGGTGTCAATATCGTCGCAGCAACCGTTTCCCATTGTAGTGAAAATTTGTGGTCCGGTGGTAAACGGTAATAGTAATTAGATTTGGTTGTTCCCCTCTCCGATATTTATGTGCAAAAGAATAATAAGTCTCAGACTGAATTAAATGGCGTTGCCTAAACACCGGAACGGCCAAATGTATTAAAACGTCTAAAACTGTGTGATATAAGCCAAATACCCGATTATTTCGCAGTTAAAGTCAATATGCAGCCTTAAAAGCAATTGCGACCATAATAACTTAAAACAATTAAATCCTTAAACCACTCTCGAAAATGTCCCCAATGGGAAACCTTCGATTTGTTACGCACACATACAGTGTACACAGAAATTATACGACGAGGACATGCAACAACACTTGTTGATTGACAAAGTGATTGGAGGTCTGAATGAAGAGATTTGGTGTCTATTGTCACGCTGTTTGGCATATGACCACACAATAATCACAGTTGTCGACAATCCTTCCCACTCCGTCTGTCTGGCTCTAACTAGACCTTGCATAAATTTACATATCGACGTATTTAGAATAGCAAAATAAACACACACAGCCACGCACAAAAAATGTCCACCCTCCGCCATTGCCTGCGTCGAATCGCTTGTGGTTTATTATACTTACAAAGTGTACTTACTTGCCTGGGCAACATTGTGAGTATACTATGGAAATGTGTGTAACAAGAAGGCAACGCAACAGGGCGCCCGTAGACCAAACATCACCCGCCATCATTTGCTCCCAAATAGCGTTGCCGCTAAAATCAATAGGTAACGGGAACCCGTTGTGTCGCTGCTGGTTAGTCCTGTCAACGAAATTGAGACACCGAGGCCAATGGGTGACAACGAATTCCGATCTCCGTTGAACAAATGGCAAAGTTCATTATCGTTAATAGACAAAACACTTTACTATATTTTGTTCGCCACAACATTCTGTCAATTGACATGTGTAACGATTTCACCCATCCCACCCATCGCACATTCACGTCGCATCAATTTAGCATAAACGTGTTTGTTTGTCCGCCACCCTTGTCGCACTCGGTCTATTGTATCTATGTGAGGCATCGTATTTTGTACACACATACGCACACCCTTATGAGATCCCTTTTTTGAACAATTGGCTTGTAGGTCTATGTTGTGACATGTATGTATGTATGTAGTATGTACGAACGAACATTCATAATCCACTTGTACGCTCGTACGAACATCGAACACCACGTAAAAGGTGTTTTTATTTACATACATTCATTTCAGTGTAACCAACAGGTATCGAACCAAAACATTGTCGCAAGCTCGTTACAAATTGAATAGAGTGAAATATTTTTGCTCGTCTCAACTAATGATGCCGTGACCAAAATACGTAATACAGCGTAACAGTATAGTATATCCAGCGATAGATTTCAATAGAATACGAAACATGTTTGAATACATATTTATAGTTGAATTCCGGTTTAACGATTATGCGATTTAACGATGGAGCATTAGCATTACATTGTGTACCTTATATAACGATGACACTCAAAGCCTAGTTTACCATTGCACCCTAAGTTCGACGAAATCCAAAAAAAAAAGAGAAATAAAATCGGTTATAATTCCATATTTTTTGTTGTTTTTCGGATTTTTCCAACTTATTTTGATTGCCACTCCATGTTTTCTAAAATGTTACCAGAAAAAAGCATGCATTTTCTTAGATAGGGGGTGGTCCATATTAGACGCATAGTCCACATTACCCAAAGTTACTCTAATGTACAATCATTTGCTCGACCTATTTTCCATTTGAAAACATTTTTCCAAAAACCACTACTATAAGTAGAACATCTGCCAAAGCTGCTCTCTGAATATAACACAATTTTGCAGCACATTTAAAAGAATTTACCCATTTCATATATTTTTCTTTTAAAGCGCGTCGGTCTTGTGCGCAAGTCCACCAATTTGGAAGACCACGTTCCAAGATGTCGTTTTCTACTTGGTCTTTCCATCTAATTCGCGGCCTTCCCCTTCTAAGGGAACCATCAGTAGGCTCATTTTTGTATGCCTTTTGAGCTGGGGCATTTTCATTCATCCGCAAAACATGGCCTAGCCAAGCTCGTGGTTCATTCGATGCCGATATTCACCGTCGACGCAGATCGGCCCGTAGATCTTTCGGAGAATTTTTCTCTCAAATACCCCATGCGCTGCCTCATCTGCTTGCGCAAGTACCCATGCTTTTGATCCATATAATAGCACGGGTAGTATCAGCGTATTGTAAAGTGTGAGTTTGGTCTGGAGGGAGGTGGCCTTGTTTCTAAACTGCTTACTTAGACCATAGTAGCATCTGTTGGCCATCACAATCCTTCTCCGAATTTCAAAACTGATGTCATTCGTTTTATTTATGGCGGTACCAAGGTATATAAAGTCTTTAACTACCTCGAAGCTGTAGTTCTCAAGTTCCACAGTTGGTCCGAGTCTACTGGACGTCTTGCGCGTTGATACCAGCTTGGACTTCTCGCCGTTTACTGCCAGACCCACTTTGGCAGACTCCTTTTCAATTTGTTCAAAGGTGGCTGTTACCGCTCGCAATGTTCGACCCATTATATCGATGTCATCGGCGTAGGCGAGTAACATGTGTTGTTTGGTGTACAGAGTACCATTTCTGTTCACCTTTGCGTCTCGTATGACCTTTTCCAGTAGAATGTTAAAAAGATCACACGACAACTGTCACCTTGTCTGAATCCTCGTTCGGTTCCGATAGGGCTCCGATAGGTCCTTTCCTACTTTAACTGCTGACCTTGTGCCACTTAAAGTTATCCTGCATAGCTGTATTAATTTTGCAGGAATGCCGAACGCAGACATGGCTTTAAACACCACTCGGATAGGGCTGTCGAATGCGGCTTTATAGTCGACAAATAGGTGGTATGTGTCGATGTGTCTTTCGTGGGTCTTTTCCAGGATTTGGCGCAGAGTGAAAATCTGGTCAATGGTGGATTTGCCAGGTCTAAAGCCGCATTGGTGTGGTCCGATGATGTCATTGACCATTGGCCTCAATCGTTCACACAGCACACTGGGTAACACTTTATATGCTATGGGAAGGAGACTTATTCCTCTATAGTTGGCACATATCGTCTTGTCTCCTTTTTTGTGCACGGGACACAGGATGCTGTGTCCTTTTGTGCTCCTGACCAGCATCTGGCCACCAGTCTTGAATAGTTCGGCTGGTAACCCATCGGCTCCTGCTGCTTTGTTGTTCTTGAGCCGATTAATTGCTTTTATGACCTCATCTTGGCTAGGTGGTATACACTCTATACCATCACCTCTTATTGGTTCTGGGGTATCTTCTTCATCGCCACTATTTGATACTAGAAGCTTTTCGAAATGCTCCTTTATGACCTCATCTTGGCTAGGTGGTATACACTCTATACCATCATCTCTTATTGGTTCTGGGGTATCTTCTTCATCGCCACTATTTGATACTAGAAGCTTTTCGAAATGCTCCTTCCAGATCCTCAACACGCTGTCTGTATCTGTCACCAGGTTTCCTTCTTCATCTCTACAGGAGGAGGATGTGCCTGCACCAAAGCCTTCGGTTTGGTGTTTTACTCGCTGGTAAAATTTCCGGACTTCATTCTGACTTCTGTACATCTCGATTTGCTCACGCTCACATTTTTCTTGTTCTTTCTTCTTTTTTCTGAAAACACGTTTCTCCTCTCTCCTTTTCTCCCGATAATTCTCCATCACATTACGTGTTGCTACTGTCTGCAGGGTTGCCCTATACGCTGCGTTTTTCACATCAGTAGTATTACGACACTCCTGATTGTACCATGGGTTTCTTGGTGGTGGTTTTTTTGGTACCCAATTGTTCTTTTTGCTGCAGTTTGTAGGGAGTAGGCAATTCTTTGCCATTGTGCTTCTATACTACACTGCGTATCATAACTATAGCCGCACCTTCAATTCAATTGGTATGTTAGTTGACAAATAAAATGGACCCATTAAGTTATGGTACACAATAAAACGATCAAAAACACATATTATTCAACAAAAATTATTAATTTATTCTTTATGGTTTCGCGAATTCGGCACTTTCAAATTTACTGGTGTTGCATAACTATAGACGCACTTTTACAAAATTGGAAAAAATTATTTTTTAAAACTTAAATAAAATAACTTTTATAAATAATGGGTAGGGCCTCCCTTATTTTGAATAAGTTCAAAAATTTTATCCATCACACTGTTGATCAAAATTTTTCGCAATTCTTCATCGATTGACCGTCATTAATCGATAATCACTTTTTGGAGGTAAAATACAGTTTGGTATTGGCGGTTTTCTGCATAGACACGATGAGTCAAGATTCCACACATGTTCTCGATCGGATTCTGGTCGGAAATTTTAATATTTCTCGATTTTAACCATACTTGAGTATGGCGACTTTTATGCTAAAAAACGAGTCCTTTATTGTTGCTGCTTTCCCAACAGTGTGATGGATAAATTTTTTGAACTTATTCAAAATACCCTACCAAATTCATGTTTTTGTAGCTTCAACGCAAAATAATTTTTAAACCCAATATTTTGTAAAGATTGTAAAAACATCTTATTTAACCCTAAAAAAATTCAAATGAAAAGTGGAGAACAATTGGTCATTTTTGGTTAAACATTTATTATTTAGTAATTACCTCAGTGAAATTTTCATGATTTTTGAGTAAATATTTGTGGAAGGTAATTAAAAGTGCACGGTTAAATACATCGCTAGGGCAATTAGCCTTAGACCCCGGTTAATTACCCAGCGAGGGTAAATATCGGTGGACACTGGTGTTTTGCTTTTTCTTCCTTTTTTGCTTGAGGTATTAACTGCAGCTTTAGTTTGATAGACAAAAATGTATTTCTGGGAGACATTTCACGAAAACTTTCTAAACAAAAGATTCTATGTGCACATGTGTGGCAAGTGCACTAGCAAATGTTACCCATTTTAAGTGAAGTTGCCAGATTAAACGAAAATAAATAGGGTAATTACATGGGACAGATTTAAAGATACGGTTACTTTGGGGTAGGTTATTTAGGGGAACATAAATGAAATGGGTAATTAAAAGGAGGTAGTTAGACGTGCAATATTGTAAGGGATTGTACTGAAAATAACTGGGTATTCTGAAATCGGATTAATTAAGCGTGGAAGGTAATTAAGCGGGGAATACTGTACTTTCAAAATATTGTCCACATAAAAATTACATTTGTATTCATTCGAATTAAATTGGATGCCATTTAACACTTTTCGTACACCTTAAGTTCGAAATTTTAAAACCACATATATAACAACGATTCCCATATGAAGATTTAAGATTCTAACGGCTTACTTTCTAATTTTTTATCTCGCTATCCTCCGCATGTGAAATGATTACAACAGACTTTTAGAACCAAACTCAAAACTCGGAACAGATAACTATTTTAATATAAAAAGGGGGTTATATCGGGACTACCCCAAAAAGGGGGCGAATATTAATAATTTTTGGTAGGGGGATTTGTTACCATATACCACTACAAAATACCAAATTGCAGCAAATTCGGTTGAAAAACACGCTCAAGAACCCCAAAATACCGAAAATTTGGGGTACCCTTATATGGGGCCTATCCGAAAAAATGGACCTATATTCATAATTTTTTGTGGAGAGATTTGGTACCTATTAAGAACTCAAAATACTAAATTACAGCTAATTCGGCGGAAAAATACGATCATGCAAATTAGGAGGTACCGTTATATGGGGGCTACCAGAAAAAGTGGACCTATATTTACAATTTTTTGTGGAGACATTTAGTACCCAATAAGAACCCAATGTAGCGAATTTCAGCAAATTCGGTTGAGAAACCGAACATTTTACGCTGATCAAGAATATATATATATACTTTATAGGGTCGGAAAAGATTATTTCGATAAGATACAAACGGAAAAACAAAATTAATATACCTTCCATACTATGGCGGAGGGTATAAAAAGCTGAATACATTTTTTCGGCTAACGAGGAATATTTTAGTAAAACATATCCTTCTTTTATCGCGCGTCCCTGGGCGTGTTTTATTGAACCATACTCATTTTATTGACAATATATCACAAGACCAAATGTTTTTATCTTCATATGTTCTACAAAAATGTCGGTCGTAGGATTTTAGATAGGGTATACAAAGATAAGAACCATTTTTACTCTATCGTTGCTCAGAACACCTTATATCTACGAAAACTAATACATTTTGTATAAATAGTAAATTATAAGGAGCAATATTTAAGGGAATCCCTTAATTTCGGTGTCAATTTTATTTTTTTTTTTTTTTGTATAATTCGAATCTACTCTAATTGCAGAATGTCCATACAAAATTTCAAGTGAAAATCTGAAGAACTCTTGAAGATATAGCTGATTTATTGTGTTAGCATCAAGTGACAGCAAGAGGGCTTCTCCAACTTTAGAAGCGTTTTTCTCCAAAACAAAAACTAATTACCCAATCGATTTCAAATTTTGGGGCGTTTCTCTGTGAGTGTATAGCTATTGTATGAACTAGGATAAAGCCAATCGGTGATGATCTTCCTTATTTTTAGTTTGTGGTCAAAAATAGGCGATTTTCCAAAATAAAATTGAAAGTTCCTAACACCGTTGGAATTTTCGGATTCCGATGTTCCAGTGAGGAGTTATCATGCCCGCCACCTTTGATCACTAAAAACAACAACAAAGATTATTTGTAAATTATTTTTCTTCCTTTTTAAATCTTCAAATATATATGTTCAAAGTTACAAATCTTAACAAGCATTGGTATTCATTTACCAGCCCATTTAAAATCTTAAAAGTACAAAATTGAGAATGGCGGGAGACAGTTCCGGTTTCCTAAATGTTTGAACCGGATTTTCAAATACAATAACCGATATTTGTAACTGTTTCAAACAACCGATACAACTTATATACATAATATTTGAAAGCTAAAAAAACTGCTAATTACATGGAATGAATTGTCTGCTTGAGAGACATATAACTAGATCCGTGGGTACAACAATGAAACTGTTGGCTTGTACCATATTTTTAGCGACTTCGAACTATATGTGATATGTAATACACTTAGAGTTAAAACTTGACCTATGTCGAATTTGTCCTTCTCTATTTTTAATATACGAGCCAAGGGAATTCCCACCCCAAATCTTCTTGAACCGATTTCAACGAAACTTTCCACACGTTAGTTTATACTAACACCAGTACGTTGTGCCAAATTGTGTGCTAATCGGCTTTATTTCGGGGCTTTGGTGCACCATTTACTGAAAATCGGACGAAACTATATATGGGAGCTATATCTCAATCTGAACCGATTTTTTCCAATTTCAGTAGGATTTGTCCTTGAGCCAAACAAATGAGCTGTGCCAAATTTCATCCAATTCGGATCACAAATGCGACTTTGTTTACAATTTAACATGGACAGACGGGCGGACATGCATAAATCGATTCAGAGTGATTCTATGCAAATTCTCAAAAGGAACCATGGGTCTATCTCGGGTCGATCTCGATTCTTTGTGCCTGTTACAAACATGTGCACAAAGACATAATACCCTGTACCACAGTGTGGTGAAGGGTATAAAAACGGACACATTCTATGCATTTCAACAGAAACATAAACAATCACACGAAAATTTATTTGAATTACAAACGCCACAAAAAAAATTTTCAATTAGCATTTAGCATGGACTTCAACAAAATAACAAAAGTATCTGAATGGAATGCTATGTTTGCCATGGCAAGTATTTATAGACAACTCCCAAGCCAGTGCAAAGGATATGCAAATAAAATAACAGCTATTAATTAACGTATCGAGCAAACATTGATTATGTAGACGTTACACAAAGCAATACGCAGAACATTTTTTGTATACAACATACCAAGCGACGTGCTCTCTTCCCCTCTGTGTTAAAAGGCATTGTTGGAATCGCAATATATAATACATACCGCACACAAATTACACACACAACACTTATCAAGCAATGGACAAGGGAAGTCGGCAAACTTACAGAGTCTTCACTTTTACACTTACTTTCCAGGCCATTCAATGTTAGGATCCTTGTGCATTGTATGTGTGTGTGTTGTAGTTGTTTGTTTCTCAGGATGCTTCTCTATATACCTTTGTATCGTAAATTGAGTATATAAAGCAAAGTTCAAAAGCAACAGTTTGGTTGGCGGGCACGTTCGGATGTTATTTATTATCGCCTAGCTTACGAATATTTAGCCGCAATTAAAGCCAGAATGGGTGTTTTATGTGCCTTCGTAAATGTATATGGAAAAGGGAATGAACAAAATATGTATGTACTTCTATCTATTTCTAACAGCACGCCACTCCACACACAACACCACACAGACGCAATGAATTGAAGGTAGTACAAAATATCCGCGAAATTACAGCAGCAACATCTGTCGACATGACCAGTCCAAGACACCCAGCGCACAGTCCGCGCTTTAATGCAAAATTTGAACAACATCACTATAGTTGGGATGAAACCGGGGCAGGATTTTGTGCGAAAACAACAGTAAATAATGTAGCTACGCGGACATCATCATCCCCGCTGCCTTTTAAAAATCCCAAACAGCTTAGGTAAGTCTGCGACCCATATTTGCGTCAACAAGTGCACATAGTGAATCCATATCAATATATATGTATTTAAGTTAATGGAAAATTAGGATTTATGATTTTTTATTTCTCAAAACCGCAACAAATTTTCGTCACTTACCATTTAAGGGGACCCCCCATTCTCAGTGTCAAAAATTTAATTTATTTTTTTTTTTATTTAATTCGAATCTACACTAATTCAAGAATGCCCCTCCAGTGCAAACCTCATGAACTCTTGAAGATATAGCCGATTTATTGTGTCAGCATCAAGTGACGGCAAGAGTGATTCTCAAACTTTTAACTCATTTTTCCCGAAGCAGTGTTTTTACGAATGACGGGTACGATAACTCAAAAACTAATTATCCAATCGGTTCCAAATTTTGATACGTTTCTCTGGGAGTGTATAGCTATCGTATGAACTAGGATAAAGCCAATCGGCAAAGAATTATCTTATTTTTTAAAGTATATTGTGGTCAAAGAATGCAAAGATCCGCCATGTTGTTAATTTTTAGCGAAGTCAATAATCCTAGTTCATACATGACACGTACTCTTTCTAACACACTTGGAATTTCCGTATTCCGATGTTCAGGTGACGAGTTTTCATGCCCGCCAACAAAAAGGTTTAAAATTTTAAATATTTATAAATCCAATATCAGGATGGAATGTGCGATTTCCACCAAACTTTGCACAACCTATTATCTTTCCCAAGCCTACATCAAGTTTGAAGATGAGACCCATTGGTCCATTCCTTCCGGTACCCCCACCTCAATTGATCGAAATTTTCAATATTTTTAAATCCAATATCAGGCGATTGAAATGTCCGATTTGAAACAAACTTTGCAACCCTAGACCAAATTTGAAGATGGAATGTCCAATTTCAATCAAGCTTTTCACAACCTGTTATCTTTACCAAGTCTAGATCAAATCCAAAGATGGGACCCAATGGTCCACTCTTTCTGGTATCTCCCAACATCCTCTGCAAACCATAGGGTGACACTGACAGACACTTTTTATTTGTTTTATAACAACATTATCTAAAATTCAACGATTCTTTATGTTTTGTTTCTTTTTTCAACAAAAGGAAAAAACAAATTTACGTTCTGTTATAGTTGAATTTTTTCAACTTTGAAAATTCGTACGTCGACGTATTTCGGTAACATTCATATAAATAAATGTGTTCTACTTTTGTGGTGAAAAACGTCGAACAAGCTAGTTGAATTTTAGGTAAGGCTGTAATACTTTAAATACGTCGGTAAATACTTTTCCCAAACATTGGGTATAAACTAATTAACTGCCAAAATTTGGCTCCCGATTTAAAGTACATTTTGTCTATTATCCACATAATAGACGAGTTCTCTATGTTTACAAAAATGTATCGACGCATGTCCACGTTTTCTGGTAGTTCCCAATATTCAAATATAAACTCATTAATATCAAAACAAATACTCGTATAGAAAATGGAATACCTGGGTCCATGTCCGATTTAATAACAAAAACCCGGAAATATGGTGTAAAATGCTGTATTAGCTATTCAAGATCGTAAATACCCATCAGAGTGTGAAAGAGATATTCATCTGAATTTTTACACGACATAAAGTCTGACATTGCGAACAATATCTCAAAAAACAAGTTTTTAATTGTTAATGCCGGTTTTGCAGCAAATGAGCGATTTGTAAAAAACATATTGTGTAAAAGCGCATTCTATGTTAAACGTTTTGGTATATCCACATATAAATAATTTATTTAATTCTAAGGCTTTTATAATTTGTAACTTTTATTTTATATAATTAAACTGCGTGTGTTAAACTTCATTACACAAATTTATGAAATTAATAAAAGAGTTCACTCTTTTTAATGATTATTCTCTTCAAATTGCAATAAAATGTTAATAAAGTGAGATCAATAATTCGGAGTATCTTCCTCGGAATGTGAATTATAAAATAAAACAGTTCGGATGCTGGTCAATTCCGTGTTTACAAGTTCAACTTACACCAAGTGATATGAATTGAAGAAAATCACAACTAAATATTGAATGATTTTACTGCCGTAATTTTTTGATAAGCTTTACTTTGAAACTGTATGAGAAAATTGAAATACGCAAAAAATTATCTATGTACATATGTTTATATTCCAAGCCTAATTATTTATATGTAATCAATGCCAAAAACTCGAATTATTTTCTTTTAATTTTTTTTTTCCTGACTTCGTTTCATAACTATCGATGAATTTGCTCAGAAATCTTCCAATGCCGATCGGTGTCAATGCCTACGATTCGGGCATAAAACCATCAACTCTTCCCGCAGAGAGGAGTCCTTCGATACGAAGTAACTACAGTTGCCATAGCAACTATTCGGATGCGCCGACGACATCGTCAGCTCCAAATACTCGATCAAGCAGTCGGGATAATCCGCCTCGTAGCCCAAAAATTACAACAACATACGCCAATGATAGTAGCGACGATGCGCTATCGTCGACTTCCTACTACCACACTCCATCCACAGGATCTAGAAGTCCTAAAGGAGTTTATTCTAATGACAATTCAATGGACTCTCCGTCATGCAACTTGTACAACAACAGTCAAACTCCCATATCTCCGCGTCGAAGTCCACATACACCATGCAAATTTGTCTTTGAAGCCATTAGCCCTCTAATGGATTCTCCTAGCCGAAAATTTGAATACTACGAGCCAGTATCTCCTGATGTCGATGAGGACGAAATCAGCGATAACCCTGTTCTTTCAGGAAGATATTTTGAGAACAATCACTCCGCTGCACCCATGTCACCAAACTTGCACGAGCCTCACAGACAAAATTCAAAGAAGCTATTACGCTCAACTCCATTAGAAAATCTTCCCCGATTCAACACCAACAAGTCTCCGGTTCGAAGTGATGAGTGGGATATGACAGTTTCATCGAATTTGGGAGGATATCAAGGACTGGGACCGAGTAATTATTATCTTAAAAGAGATTCCTGTGTAACAGACTGTACACAACTATCCGTAGAATCGGAAACTAGTACCGTAGCTACGACAACAACATCTTTCAGTTATTCGGACACTTCAACGCGACAAACTACAACGTCTGACCAGACTCAAGATCTAAGTCCACTAGCGGAACAGAAATCAATGATCCGCAAACGAAGACACGCAATTAACATAACATCCAATCCCGGATACCAAGTATGAAGACGATGAGATTTTTCATGTTTCTGTTTGTTTTCTAAATAACTTCCATTCGGATCATACAGGTACTTCACAGCTCACACTCAACGCTAGATCGCACCTGCTCGGATAGTGTGGTTTCTTTGCGGCATAGAAAATCGACTAGCGACTTAACTCAAGACACGGAAGGCGAAAGAGGCAAACATAAAATGGGAGGGGAATCAGCTACCCCGACAGCTGGTAATTATAAACCACGCAGGCGCGGTAGTTCAAAGGGCGGCCTGGCATATTTGGCTAGTCGCCGAAGTTCTCGCGAGTCGATGAAGAGTGCTTGTTCAAACGCTTCCTTGGTATCCAACGACGATATAGGACCACTAGCTTTCCAGGCGTCAAATAGAGGGCGCCAACGCCGAACATCAAATTTCCTGGAGCTTCCAGGTTAGTTGAGATATATATTTTGCCACATTATACGTTTTACCCAACATACGCCTCCTTTCACAGTTCCAGATCACTTCCGCCCAAGGGTTTGCTCATTACCGGACCGTCCATACAATCCAAGAGTTAGCGATGATCTTTACCGTTTACGACATTTTTCCATAAGTAAGGGCAACGTAGTTAATTGCGGAGACTCTATAATATCTCGGCGATCCCGCAGTAACACAAGTGTTAATTCTACAAATAGCAGGTGAGTAGGGATAGATAGCTGGCCTACGTAGCCGAAGATAGGATTTTTTTCATCTAATTAATATCCATCCTTAAAATGATGATACTCAATTAGGAACAGTAATTTGCATTGCAAAAAGTGGGAATTTAAAGATGAGAGGGACTCACGTAGGGATAGATGATAAATACTTTTATGTAATGCATATAATTGTGTATAAATATTATGTCCTAAGAAGGCTCTAATTTTAAGATAGTAGGGGGATATTACCTTTAAATTGAACACCTGTTATTACTACCAGTGTGAATTATTATGTGTACAATTGGACTATGGCCTCTTTAACACATGTTGATGTTTCCTATCTCATACATAGAGCTAGCGAACGATCCCCATTTGATGGTTCATGCTGTGGAGGTGGCTATGCAAATGTGGACTCTGTTCCAGGTTCTCCAGATGAGGATTCGGAAAACGTTGAGCCTCCGCCGCCACCCAGATACCGTATTGTAATGTTGGGAGATGCTGGCGTTGGAAAAACGGCCCTGGTCAATCAGTTCATGACTTCCGAGTACATGCACACCTATGATGCAAGTCTAGGTAAGTTAATATAGAAAAACGCGGTGAAATGCACATTTGCTTTCATAAGTTTTGAACGAGTTTTCATGCGAAAAATCACGACTTAAATCACAGTAAGTCAGATGTTACCTTTGCACTCCAACCCGCATCCTTCCCCCACACCAATACTTCTTTTCTTCACTCGTTTAGCTTTTTAACATTTGGTATGTTTTAGTGAATAATTCACATTTGAGTTTTAGATGATGAATTCGGCGAGAAGACGGTTAGCGTTCTCTTGGATGATGAGGAGTCCGAATTGGTGTTCATTGATCATCCAAGTGTGGAAATGAGTGTAAGAGCATATTTTTGTGAATTATAGGGACAATATCCACAGATAGTAATGTACGTATTTTCGATTTGTTTGGACAACTTTCAATCAGGTGGAAAATTCCTTGTCAACTTACGAACCCCATGGCTGTGTGGTGGTGTTCTCCATTGTGGAAAAGTCGTCCTTTCGTGTTGCGGAAGAAATCATCAATTACTTATGGCAGGAGAACTATACGAAGGATAAAGCCGTTATTCTTGTGGGCAATAAGGCTGATTTAGCAAGGTCACGGGTTATATCATCCCAGGGTAAAGATGCTAAATACATCGACATTATATCGTATATTACAATGTATTATTTATTTATTTTTTAGATGGCAAAGCACTTGCCGCCTCTCGAGATGCCAAATTTATTGAAACGTCCAGTGGTATACAGCATAATGTAGATGAACTACTAGTTGGTGTTTTGAAGCAGGTACCATTTTTCACAACGTTATATTTTCCCACAATATATGATTTGATATTATATATATATATACAGTGAGTGTAATAAGTATTTTGCCTCAATAAAAATTTGAAAAAAATCCAATATATACGCCTAAAGCCAGCAAACTAAAGATGTAAAATGAATTATGTATAATGGAGTATGTTTGTGGACATATTTAGATCGTATTTCTGCAAGAATCACTGCGAAAGACCTATTGGTCTCGAAGATATCGGCCGAAATATATAACAATCCAAAAATGTTTATCACAAAAAAGTATTTTGCTTTTTATTATTATTTTAGAAAAAATATTTACATAGAACACGTTTGGTCTTTTTGTGGTTACCATTGCGGGTAACGACATACTATAAGCGATTTGGCAACGATTCCAATAAACGACGGCATTTTTCGCGAGTATTTTCTCACATTTACGTTCAATACATTCTGCAGCAACATTTCATTCAATATTTGGTAATTTCTCGTCCTAATCTCAAAATCAGAGCATTAAATATAGTCGTCGGGGCTTCAAAACACTCCAAATATGTTAAGAATAATAAAAAGGAGGTTTTACAAAATATATCGCGAGGACAGGACCTTAAAAACTATTAAAACCAAAATCCGACAAACAAATTATTTAAAAAAATATCGCGAAACCCCATTTTTCTAACTTCGAAAACTTTATGGTTCATTTTTATTGATCTAGGAACCAAAATATACGATGAAAATAGCGATAAGGAGGTCAGATTCAAATATATGGACGGTTTTCTGGCAATAGAAATACATCTTATTTCGAAAAAAAATACATCGACCCGTTTATTCCCTACTGCATTTTATTCGCAACTGATGGTGTTAATCGGAGATAAAATATAGAATGCGTATTCGCCACCAGCAACCAGAGTTTTTCAAAAGACAATAGGATTTGACGAATAATGATGTTTTATCCCAACTTCATGTATTGGTTTTTATTACTATTGCTTTAGAACTGTTCATATCTTTGAATCTGACCCACTTATTGGTATTTACATTGCATATATTGGTTCCTAGATCAATATTACTGGACCATACAAATTTCGAAGTCAAAAAATTTGAGTTTCGCGAATTTTTTTTAAATAATTTGTTTGTCGGATTTTGGTTTTTATAGTTTTTAAGGTTCTGTCCTCGCGTTATATTTTGCAAAACCTCTTCTTTATTATTCTAAACATATTTGGGATGTTTTGAAGCCCCAATGACTATGTTTAATACTCTCATCTTAAGATTAGGACGAGAAAATACCAAATATTAAATGAAATACTGATGGAGAATGTATTGAATGTAAATGTGAGAAAATACCCACGAAAAAATGCCGTGATGTAATGGAATCGTGGTCAAATCGCTTACAGTATGTGGTTAACCGCAATTGTAACTATAAAAAGACCAAACGTGTCCAATGTAACAATTTTTTCTAAAATAATAATAAAAAGCAAAATACTTTTTTGTGATAAACATTTTTGGATTATTATATATTTCGGCCGATATCTTCGAGACCAATAGGTCTTTCGCTGTGATTCTTGCAGAAATACGATCTAAATATGTCCACAAATGTACTCCATCATACATAAGTCATTTTACATCTTTAGTTTGCTGGCTTCAGACGTATATATTAGAATTTTTTCAAATTTTTATTGAGGCAAAATACTTTTTACACTCACTGTCCAATTGAACGTTAAACGTCCTATATGCGAAATTAAAAAGTATCTAATAGTGAGTCCTTTGAAAAGTTCTTATTTTTGATGGCGGGCATGATAACTCATCACTCAAACTCAACGGCTCTCAAAAATTAACAAAATGGTGGACCTTTGAATATTGTTTTTTGATCACAAACTTACAGCCTGTTTTTTGTAAAATTATAAACGAACGAATTCGAGTGACTTACGACCAAACTCCTTGGTTTTGAAAAATATGTCATTTATTTTTGTTTTGAATCAAGAAACATTTTTTTACATAAATAAAGGTTTGGTAGTAATTCGTTCGAATTGTTTCGTTTCGAATTTTACAAAAACAGGCTGTTAGTTAAAAAATAAGGAAGTTCTTTACCGATTGGCTTTATCCTAGTTTATACGAGAAACGTATCAATATTTGGAACCGTTGGATAATTAGTTTTTGAGTTATCGTGCCCGCCATTCGCAAAAACACTGCTTCGAGAAAAATGCGTTTAAAGTTTGAGAATCAGTCTTGCCGTCAATTCATGCTGACACAATAACAGAGTATGTTCGAACTAATTCGAAAAACAGTGTGTGTGGTTTCCGACCATATGTAAAATATAACGACTGTTTCTTAATTTGATATTCCTTGTGCAAAAATGTCAGAGGGAAAATATGCAAATATTCTGAGCTGTTATCTTGTGCAGGTATGAATTGTGCGCTTAAACAAAATATTTGAGAGGGAATATGAGAAAAAGTACGAAAAAAGTGTATTTTGGGCAGCTAAATCCAAAGTCCAGCTATTTACAAAGCAGCTAAATTAAAACTACTACGAATTTCTACAGCTTCTAAATTGGTGTGTGAAGGAGATATTAATTTGAATTTTTTCCAAAATGAAGAGATATTAACTGTTTCAAGCATTCCCAGCAGACCTAAACAATTTTCCAGCTGGAGGATTTTTAAAAATACAATTTGTCATATTGCACATGATATTGTAGTTTTGATGTGGCAGCTTATTATTTATTTTCCTCTTTTACAGATGCGTTTGAAAGAGTCCAGGGAGAAGAAAGCAAACTCATCTAAAATAAAAACCTCTAGGACCCATATATCTCTACAAATGGCAAAGGAGATACTTCATAAAATTTGCCTTACTGACATTTCGAAATCAAAGAGCTGTGAGAACCTACACGTTTTGTAAAACATTGAAAAATCCCTACAAATTTCGCGAACGCGACGTTTTTAATGTTAAAGTGGAGAGTACAAACGATTTGTGATTCAAATGCAATTTCTTCTAAACGTCAGTTCAGAAATGCGGGTAACCCAATACCACATCTGAATATCTATCGAGAATGTTGTAGCAGAGCATTTGCGCACAGACTACATATTACGATAGACATAACAAACAAATTAATTCATATTTTTAGAGTTGCTATTTCAATGTCAATTTATATATTAACCTATTAGACTTTTCCATCTATAAAAAGGAAATTGTGTATTGACTTTTAAAGAAATACATTTCTAAAATTACTATTGACGACGACTATCTTACATTTCTTCCATTAAGAATCATATCGAAATGACTGTTCAATGTTACCTGTGTTAAATATACAGTTATGTGGTGTAAATCGAATCGATGTGTGTGTTGACTTCAATATTATTATTTTTATTTATTTATTTTCTATCGCAAATATAATAAAAATATCAAAATCTAATATACCCATATTCTGGACACGTTGGTCGATCTCGTCGATTCGATTAGCACTGCATACAAAATATCTCTTAATATATACATTTTTCATGTGACAGACTCTACTCTTGGAATATAATATCTTTACATTGTTATATAGTATTCCCAAACGTGTTATTGGTTGAGCTAATAATTCGAAACCATGCAAACCGATTGTTTATGATGCAGAATATATTTTCCGAGAGTGAGATGTTCCAGACAAAACGTAATGTGTCTTCTAACAATAACAAATCAATGAATACGCTTATATTGAATCAGCAAATTATTTATTTTGCATAAAAATAATTCTTTGAAGTTAAATTAGTGTTAGCTATATATTATTAATAGAATCTACAAAATAAGTGAAAAACTTCTTACTATTTTCATATTTAGATAATAAAATCAAAATTACAGATTGATGTCGACAACATAAAATATACAACCATTATTATAAGTAATGCCGAAACGACTACTACTAAATATTCATATGTACTACATACATTAGAAATACAACACAGAAATATTTAAATTACAATGATTATACTTTAGTTTAATGAAAAGATATATTTTGTTTGACCATTCAATTTACACCTCAATGAGACGTATTTAACAAACATATCGTCGCCTAAATTGCAAACCGACGTAACTACAGAATTATTGTTTGACTTATCAAAATACATGTTTACAAAAAATTTTAAACATCTAACGCCAAAACGGCGCGTCGATCACAAATGCAAATATTATAGAAGAGATTTGATATGTCTACAATATTTATTATTAAATCTATATAGAAAGTAACATGATTATTTCATATGTAATTCATTTATTTAGAAAATTGAAAGTATATTTTTTATTACAACGTGTGCTTACATCGATCACTAATTTAAGAAAAAGGAGTCAGATGCAACTTGACAGCTAATGATACTTTTGCATAGTTGCAATTTTTAGTACTGGCATATTTACACTATACTACAGTTCCTCCCCCATCACGTAGTCACCATATCTCTGAGGAGCTTTCCTAGTGCGTACTGGACGATTTCGGTTTGGTGTTTGCTCGGGTCCTTGGAATGTTCCTGGTGTAGTGTCTATTATAGTTGTTGTATTTTCAAGTGGCAAACTGTCTGGAACTGCATGTTGTTCGGTCTCATCTGGCGTATTTTCTTGTTGTCCAATAGAATCAGTTGTTGTCAAAGGTGTTGTTGTTTCGGATAACCGGCTACGCAGCTGGTTTATGTACCTTGACTGCATATTGTTTCCATCTATAATTTCATAATTCCTCGAACCGGTAGACTGGACCGTTCCTGGCAACCATTTTTCCCCATTACCATAATTCCTGTACCAAACGTTATCACCTGTTCTAAATTTCCTTACTGTCGTCTGTGGTATGGTTTGTTCCATTTTTGAATTGGCTGGGTGTATGTGATCCATTAATGTCTTTATCCTCCTCCCCATCAACATTTCGGACGGCGTCATGTTGTTGTTGTTTGGTGTGGTGCGAAGTCTCAAAAGTATGTTGGCTATTTCCTTCTTTAAATTCGTTGAACTTACTTTCTTCAGAAGATTTTTAATTGTCTGCACAAACCTCTCCGCTTGTCCATTTGAAGAAGGGTGGTATGGTGCAGTTCGCACGTGGTAAATTCCACTTCTCTTTAAGTATTCCTCAAATTCCTCCGATACAAAATTTCTCCCATGGTCCGTAACGACTGTGTCAGGTATGTCATGTGTCGAAAATATA
Organism: Musca vetustissima; assembly: GCF_032173495.1. Taxonomy (NCBI): domain Eukaryota; kingdom Metazoa; phylum Arthropoda; class Insecta; order Diptera; family Muscidae; genus Musca; species Musca vetustissima. The sequence goes on along the minus strand of NW_026883244.1, from coordinate 204,142 downwards.
TCGCGTAACATTTCAATTGTCCTACTTGATGTGATTGAATTCGTAATTTTTACCTCAACCCATTTTGAATGAGAATCAACCACAATTAAAAAATTTGTTCCCAAAAATGGACCTGCATAATCTACGTGTAATCTGGACCACGGCATTCGATTACAACACTTTTCACATCCTCTTGCTAAGGTCTCAATATCCTTATCTAATCCCGGCCACCAGAAGTAACTGCGAGCGATTGCTTTCATCGATGTTATGCCTTGATGTATTTCATGTAGCATTGCCAACATTTTCCCACGAAGTTTTTTTTTGAATTATTACTCGGCTTCCCAATAGCAAACATTGACTTTCAATTGAAAGTTCATTTATTCTTGTGGCGTATGGTTTGATTTCTTCTGAATCTGCTAACAAATCGTTGTGCTTTCTTTGTATGTGAAACATGAGTTTGGAAATTACTGGATCGGTTCTTGTTGCTCTCGCAATCTCCTTCGATGTTATTAAAAACTGTTCCTCACCTTCAATGTGGTATAATACGTTTAAATTCACTGGAACACCTTTATCAACCACCAATGGCAACCTACTAAGGGCATCTGCGTTTTGATTTTTATATCCCTCTCTATATTTAATTTCGTATTGATACGCTCCCAACATTAACGACCATCTTAACAACCTGGGTGATATGTGCTGTGGAATTGGTTTTTTAGCGCTTCTTTGTCGAGCTGAGAATATTTTTTTTCTGCTGGCTGCAGTGTCCTCTAACCAAAAGCTATAGGTGTATCTTTCCATCTGGTCTCATATGAGCGAGAACGGCTCCAACTCCATATGGTGATGCATCTCCCGATAATATAAGTGGCAAGTCTGGCGAGTAGTGTACCAACACCTTTTCAGACTTTAAAATTTCTTTGGCTTTCATAAAACTGGACTTCTGCTCGCTACCCCATTTAAAACAAACGTCCTTCTTTAGCAATCTGTATAATAGAAAAATCGGTCATAAAAATAAAAATTTAGTAATCCTAAGAAGGCCTGGAGTTGTTGCTTATTTGTCGGCTCGGGTGCGTTCGAAACTGCCTTTACTTTTTCACATGTTGGTTTGACTCCATTCTGATTTATCACAAAGCCTAAAAACGTTATTTCTGGCACTGCAAATACACATTTTGTTTTCTTCAATTTTAGGCCTGCATCTCGTATGCGATGAAGTGTTTCTCTTGTACGTCTCCACATTTCTTCCATTGTTGACCCTCCAATCAGAATATCGTCTAAATAAACAACTACTCCTTGAACATCGCCTAATATGCTTTCCATTAGCCTTTGAAAAATGCTTGGTGCTGTTGATATTCCGAAAGGTAGTCTGGTTACTCCAAATAATCCCTTGTGAGTATTCAATGTTAGAATTTTTTCAGATTCCTCATCAACTTTTACTTGGGTATAAGCTCTGTCGAGATCTAGCCTTGAAAACCACTTACAGTTGGACAGTATTGCAAAAACTTCAGTGTTGGTCGGAAGGGGGTACGTCTCATTACACAGAATTTGATTTACCGTACACTTGTAATCCCCGCATATCCTAATACTACCATCTGGTTTCACCACTGGAACGATGGGTGTTGCCCACTCGCTATACTTTACTGGTTGAATGATGTTGTCGTCAATCATTTGTTGTAAAGCCTTCTCTATTCTGGGTTTAAGGGCAAATGGCACCGGGCGAAATCTATAAAACTTTGGCTTACCACCTTCCATTACGTTGAGTTTTACTTTGTCTCCTTTATAGTCGCATAGACCCTCACTAAATACTTCGCTGTACATTTCAATTTGTTCTGGAATATGGGCATCGTTCCGGTTACAACTGCTCACTATTTGAATTCCTAATTCATGAAACCAATTTCTTCCAATCAATGACGGGCCATTCCCTGATACAATCAGCAACCACAATTTACTCATAAATTCCGATGTACATACTGGAACCAGAATTTTTCCAATTATAGATAGCTTTCTATCATTACCCCATGTACGTAAGTCTATATCACTTTCTTCGAGCGGCATCTTTCCGAAATATTCGATGAATTTTCTCTGGCTCATAATAGAATGACTGGCCCCGGAATCAATTTCCATCTTCACTGCACGGTCATATATTTTTACCTCTCGTATAAACGATGATGTATTTTGACAAGAGACGGACAAAATATACTCCTCGTTGTCTCCTTTTTGATCCGAAACCTGATTGACGTTTGGGCGGCGATTATGTTTTTGTTGGTTTTGTGACTTTTGCTTTTTTGTTTTGGTTATGCATGCTCTCTCAATGTGTCCCATTTTCTTACAGAAATAACATTCTTCGTTTTTGAACCGGCATTTATCAGCAGAGTGTCTACTATGACATCTAAAACATTTGTTTGTATCTTTTGCGATTTTGCTATGTATTAAGTTTACAGCTTGTACGTTGTTAGTACCATTCAGCGTTGTTAAACTTTTCTGTGCTTCTTCATTGGCTATTGCTTCATTCTCCGCAATTTCTAATGTCAGCTTTTCGTTAGCTAACAGCCTTTTCTGAACATTCGTGTCTCTCATTCCACAAACCAATCTGTCTCTCAGCATTTCATCCAAATCTTTAAAATCACAGCTTTGACATAATTTTCGAAGAGCTGCTAAATACTCTGGAATCGATTCACCTTCAAGCTGGTCTCTTCTGTAAAACTGAAATCGCTGAATTATTATATTTGCATGTGGGCAAAAATGTTTCCTCAATAGCGTTACTGCTTTTTCGAACGTGAAAGATGTATCAGTGATGTTTTCTGGTGTCGCAATCGACTTGTGCAGAGCATATGTTTCTGTTCCGCACGATGACAAAAATATAGCCTTTTTCACTTTATCATCGACCATCCCATTGGCCATGAAGAAAAACTGCATTTGTTCCTCATAAACCTGCCATTTACCGGCAGCGACATTAAAAGAACAAAAATCGCCAAATTTTGTAGCCATCCTTTTTGTTTCTGGTACAGATGCTCTCTCCTCTTCCTTCATTTGATCCTCGTCGCCAATTAATATGATTATTTCATATGTAATTCATTTATTTAGAAAATTGAAAGTATATTTTTTTATTACAACGTGTGCTTACATCGATCACTAATTTAAGAAGAAGGAGTCAGATGCAACTTGACAGCTAATGATACTTTTGCATAGTTGCATATAGTACTGGCATATATACACTATACTACAGAAAGCAATCTTCAAATATGAAGTTTCGCCTCTGCGCTATAACAAAATCAAAGTATTGTTTTCGAAAATAAACTATTAACCAATATTGGGTATATACATTATCCAACTTTTGTCAAGGGTAGCCTCCTTTATAGGGATTTATTTGAGATACGAATCGTTGTTTAAGTAAACTTTTCTAGAAAACTAAGATTTGTATCAGAACCCGAAATTGGTTCTGATAAAAATTTTAGTTTTCTAGAAAAGTTTACAAAGCATATTACGTTATATATTCTATCATGTTTAAGGGCACAAAACCACAAACAAAATTAATACCACCTTACAATATTTTTAAAACAAATTAACAACTTTAAAAATAAACGACTCGTATATGCAATGTAATTAACATTTAAAACCCACTGAATTTGCTAAATTTAGTACAATCTAAATGTACTATAACAAATTCCAGTTTCTTCCGAATCAATTTCTCTTTGGCAAGATTTTTTAAATCATTCACACATGGCACGCAAAATCCTTTATGGGTCCTATAGACGCTACATCATCACGTAAATTTTTTAACGGTTTGTTGATTGTATAAAGTTCGCCAACCATGGGCGAGGACTTAATGAAATAAAAATTATAGATACCGCAACCTGTGATTTCACATCCAACCAATGCATCAGTGGCAAAAATTAATGCTCCACACACGCGTTCTGCTTCGTAAAAAGTAGTAGATCTTTTTGATTGTAACCATATTTTGGTGAACATAAAGAACAATTTTGATTCTCATATAATCGCTGTAGATGTTTCTTATAATATTCTTGGTAGTTAGTATATTTTCTCGATAATTGGTGCTGTATGTAGTAGTAACACTCATGGTACAATTATACAAGGTAGGTTTTTTCTTTTGTCAACAAATAAAAATACACCCTAGCTGTTACAAAGCTTTTATCATGCTGCAATAATAAGGTGATGTATCAAAACAAAAACCTTTGTTTTTGTCTCGACCATCTGTCAAATTTTTCCTTATAATTGGCAACATTGCACATCGAATTCAAGTAGAAATTACGCACTCTGACAGGTAATCGAGACATCAGCTGCGCTAAATGGACTACCTATTTACTGTACCATGGCTTTTATATATATGTATAGACAGTTTTGGTTGAATACCTACTCTTACCGTCATCAAAAATTTGAGTAAATTGGTTTATCTTTTCAACTCTTCACTAATGTGCTCATAATGATCATTTGATTTTAGAGAATTCATTATGAATCTTTACTAGCTGTATGTCTATACTCTCTATATTTAGGGTAACTTTGAACCTCCATGCTTTCCTTAAATTACCATTGACATTAACTTTTTCAATCTTTTCGTTGAAGCTATCAGCTTTCGTTTTCTGCACCATGCGTTTCCTTGTCTTTTTTTGCCAATATTTTGTTTCGTTTTATACCTAAAACTGCAATCTTCAAGGATATCGGCCAACAGTCCTCATGCCTCCGAATTGCCCATCTACTTCGTGCCAGTCCCGCTACTGACAAATGACAGGTCCAAAACTGAGCTTTGTCAGACCTGTTTTCTCCTGGAGGTTTCCTTTTTTAGATTTGACAACTTTACCTAAAATTCAACGAGACGTACACAAATATTCAACATCCCCACTATGGCAAAATGTTTTGTACGGCCGTATTATCCAAATACGTCGAATCGATATCTCTTAGCGAACTAAACAAAATTAAAAAATTATACAATGCATTCAAATATTTCACATTCTTATTGAAATTTTCATATTTTTTTTTGTTTCGTTTCTATTTTCAACAAAAGAAAAAAAAAACAAAACTACGTTCTGTCATAGTTGAATTTGTTCAACTTTGAAAATTCGTACGTCGACGTATTTCGGTAACATTGTCCTGATTTATATTAGGCGAGTTTACTTGCGGCAAGTCTGTGTTTGAAGGAGAGAGGGGCAAGGGGAATAGAAATTGAAAAAACTTGCTCGTACCCACGATTTTCTGGCAATTCGCTTTGTGAATTTTGTTTGTCCCAATTTATATTAGGCGAGTTTACTTGCGGCAATTTTTATCGTTCTCTTTTGAACTTGCTTCATTCGTCTATACAAGGCAATTCGATTTCAAAAATATTTATTTTTTTGACAATGTTCTGGATTGATATTTCAAATTACTGACACTACAAAGTCCTGATTTATATTAGGCGAGTTTACTTGCGGCAATTTTTATCGTTCTCTTTTGAACCTGCTTCATGCGTCTATACACGGCAATTCGGTTTCCAACATATTTTTTTATTTGCTGTTTTTTCACCTTTAAATATATATAAAATGTCAACAAATACGAAATACACAAAACGAATTGCCAAAAATTTGTCGGTACGATCAATTTTTTTCCTTTCTATTCCCCTTGCACCTCTCTCTTACAAACAAAGACTTGCCGCAAGTAAACTCGCCTAATCTAAATTGGGACAAACAAAATTCACAAAACGAATTGCCAGAAAATCGTCGGTACGACCAATTTTTTCAATTTCTATCCCCCTTACCCCTCTCTCATTCAAACACAGACTTGGCGCAATTAAACTCGCCTAATATAAATTGGGACATTCATATAAATACATGTGTTTTACTTTTGAGGTGAATAACGTCGAACGCCCTAGTTGAATTTTAGGTAGTGCTCTGAGGTTTTCATTAGTTCCGTTCCAGAACCTAAACGAATCTACTAATTTTACAAGTTTCGCAACTTTTTACTCGAAAACCGTTCCTGAACCCACAAAAGTGGTAAAACATTGAATCAAATTTAAGAGAGCGCAAAACAAAATGGCGTTCTCTTTGTAAACTTTTTACTCGAAAAATTTGGGCGAGTAAAAATGGTAACCAGAAATTTGAAATATTTACTAGATTTCCGTTCCCGAACTTTTCGAATTTTTTGTACTCTGAGAGAGATTTTGACATTATTCCCTTTTACTAGATTTACTATTAAAAAATAACTGGAACAGACCAATTGAGATCATGAAATGTTTATGGTACATTTACATTGTCAATTTTATTGTATATATGTCAAATAAATCCTCATAAAGTAGGATGACCCGGTAAAAAGTTCTAATGTATATGGATATATTTAACTGTGAAATAATTTACATCGGACACTTGCGTTAGCACATTTTCATCAATCTAAGACAATGAAATTTGTATAACTAAGACTTAAACCACCTTTGACAGCTTTATAATATAACATATACATATAAGCATTACTATCAGTTTGACTACAGAAAATATTTTTGATTTCATATATATGTATATCATATTATCTATAAAATTAGTAATTATTTACGTTTATGTTAAAAAATGGTTATATAACAACGTACACTTTATAGAAATACGTACAAAGTATGCAGTCCGTATGCTTAAAACCTTTACAATCTACTGAATAGATATAAGATGATACCATGTTACGCTTAACAATTAACTGAAAGAATTAGAAAATACCCACCGAATTTAAGTATATATTTCACTAATATCAATTTGTGTAACTATATTTAAATAAAACCGTATAATAAAATTTATTTGATTGTTGGTAGGACGCTTCAATTTACGTATATATTATATGTACATTTAATTATACATCTACTATACACTCTATTTATAGATTATAAATAATTAAAGAATATTGAATTTCTGTTCGTGCAGCTCTGATCCCATATATCAAAATTGTCATTTTCAATATATATATATATATATATATATATAATAAAAGATCAGAATAAATTGCCATCAAATGTGTAAAAGGAATAATAAAATAAATCTTTATGTTTGCTGTTAATGACATTATTTTTCAACTTTATTTATGGTTTGTGTCGGATAACAAAAATATACTGCGTGTCAACTCTCCCCTGAATAATTACTAATGACCATAAGGATCGTCTTTGGTTAAATGCAACCTGTATTTTATATCACAATGTACATACTCATCAGTGAAATTAAGAGTGGCTGATTTGGCACTCATGAGCCACTTACTAATTACTTACACTTACTATACATACGCTACGAAGAAGCACTAAGCCTACGGGCAAAAATGGATATGAGGTTAAGAACCACAGGGAAGAAAAATCTCAACACAACCTTCAGAGATAGACAGGGGCTGAAACTCAAATTCCGAGTATGAACACAAGGGTAAGAGTGCCGGAAAAGTGAAGGAGCCGATGAGATGATAGAAAACGTGAGTAAGGTTATCGCTAAGCTCACAAATCGGACATTAGGAACTAGGAAGAGGGTAGCAACCATTGGTAAGTCTTACGCAAATTTAATTCTATTGTGGAAAGCTTGGACAGTTCAGGTCGAGGTCAATCCAGATAAAGTTCCATCGAAGTGAGACGGCAACAATGGCTCTGATGGAATAATTAATTAAAGATAATACATCAAACTGTTAAAATATATCAAACTGTTAAAAATACGGTTTCTGAACTTAACCATGTAAACTATCAACATTTTTATACAAATACATGCTACCGAACGAGAGAGTTGTCAAATCGGAAGCAACTGTACTGAAGCAGGGGAATGCCGATACCACCACCAATGGCACATCGGCAGCGACTGGTAAGAAAGGCAAAGGGAACAGGCATGGTACAAGAATAAAAGGTAACAGCAAATCCCAGCTGATTTGATTCCAATGTAATACTAGTGTCAATATGAATTTGACAAATTATGTTTTTAAAAATCACCCAAAAGGAAAATAGAAAACCCATACGATTTGAAATTTTTCTTTATTATTATATGTGCTCCTGCCTGCCTGCTGGGAAAGTTTGAGGAAACAAATCCTTCTTCATGGAATAACTCGCAATTCCCTGCATTTTCGTATGTGTTATATGGAAGCTATAGAAATATAAATTTGATAGATTTTCATTCATGTTTTTCAATTTTTATTTTGAGGATTCGAAAATATTTCATATTCAAAATAAATATAATTTGTTTATTTGTTTACAGTTTTCTGTCAAATGACGTGGACATTAGACCGAATACTAATGTTGTAAAATTCATCTTTAAACAAATGAATTTTAGACACACAATGTTAACAATAATACAATATAGGACAGCTTGAGGTGAATAACAAAAAAAAAGCAACTATGCACGTGTGCCAAAAATAAAATAAATATACGCAACAAGTGTTTGTGTTTATTTGACATTTTTTCAACACAAAACTAAAAACGCGAAAAATGAATGGTTATGGTTTCTTCCCAAAATCCTGTAGGGAATACCATAAAATGTTTGTTTCATCCATAACAAAGTAATTATTTCCAGACGAACGTATTAAAAACTTTATTTTGATTTGATGGAACAAGCCACCTTGAGAAAAAATTGTAATCAGTTGGTAGCTGTGCCCTACCTTGTAATAATTATACCATGGATGTTACCTTCCATTATTATACCATGGGGAACAGGTAACCAAGTACTAATTGACATTAATTGCGTGAGGTAGTTCTAACGACCTAATAACCCTTAACATAAACTGCAAACCAAACTCTCTTAACAGAATTGGAGGTATTAGATAAGCCAATATGTTCTACAAACCAAGTATATGAAGTCCTAGATTGTAGAGTCTCAAAAAGTATTGTAGCGGAAACAATGGTAAAATCATTCATAGAAAGTTGTCCTCTTCGAGAAGGGAAATCTGCGGAGGCTGACTATCTCCAGTAGTCCTTAAGGCCTGTATAAGGTTTGCATACACTCCGAAAGCCGGACACGAAGTCAGGTCAATAGGCCTAAGTTAATTTCTACTCAAACCATGGCCAGTCGACACTGTGGAGAAGAGAAAAATACCCAACGATACGCTGAATTATAAACAGTGGCGATCAGTTGAAACCGCTTTACACAAGGTAGTACATCACATTAACCATCAGGAACAAAGTGGGACTGTGGGACAATATTTAAAATTTTTCTGCAGAAGGCTCTAATTGGGATTTTAATTCAAAGATGATAAACTGGTTTTGGGGATCCAGTCAACGGTCCAATTGTAACATACGCGTCTATAGTCTGGTGGACATGCTGCCTAGTTGTATGTGGTACAATGCGGACAACACTAACTAGGACGTTGGAGACTATATTGTATATACATCCAATTGATATTCAAATGAAATATGAAACGGCAGCTTTAACACTGAAGTTATAAGTGAATCGACGCCGGACACAGTATACCACCCAAAAATATAGATCTAGCTTTTGAAAAAAACCGAATACTAATGTTGTAAAATTCATCTTTAAAGAAATGAATTTTAGACACACAATCACACATTTTGTATACGAATTTGGCATAACAAGGCACAGTATGAAAAAAATTTTAATTTACAGTAGTTTTTACTTACCTACATAAATAACACTTGCAATTTCTGTGCAGGAAAGTCAAAAGGGCACATATCTGAAATCTTACCTGCTTCAACGTGCACGTAAGTGAAATCACCGTATAAAATGCGACAATGTTAAATTTTCTGTAATACGCGGCAAACGCTGATTATTACTTTTAATGCATATATTTACTGCATTAAAACCAATATCCATTTTACTGTTTGGTTTGCGACGATGTGTAAATAATTAATGCTGTTTTTAATTTCACACAGGGAATAGCCGCAAAATGCAAGAATTTTAAGTAATGAGAGGGGAAAAGTACTAACATTCTGAGCTGTTATCATAAATGCGCAGGTATAAATTTTGTGTTTAAACGAAATATTTGAGAGGGAATCTGAAAGAATACTAAGAAGTGTATTCTGAGAGCTAAATCCAAAGTGAAGCTATATACAAGTCAGCTAAATTAAAACAACTGTATAAGTTGTTGCACAAAGGAGTCTAAAATCAAGTTTGACTCTGATATTTATAAAATGGCATTTCATACAAATCCAACTTAACAGGCCAATCCTGAATCCTCTTATGTATTTCTCTCTAATTATAAAGGTAACTGCAAAAATTTACATGTGGCTGTTATACATCAACACTTGACGTTATCTTACATTATTATTTCATTTGAAGGTGTGTGTGACAATCATATGGTTTTAAACTTTTTTTCCTTCATGTTTATAAAGCAGATTGTCAAATACATTTTACGACGTTTTATTTTGATTTTCTTTAAGGGTAGTAACATCAATTTTTTATCTTTATTTGATTTAAAACTGCAAGAATCTTCCCAAAGTTTCAATTAAAAAATTAAAAAAACTCTTGAAGATGTAATCGATTTATGTGTAACATGTTAATCTGGACCTACATAAGTATCGGATGAACTAGAATAAATTATTGTTCATACTAGAGCCAAATTTCAATACATAACATTCTAGGAGTAATAACAATGTATTTTCAAAATTTCAAAGCTATTTATATAATGATTAAATGTTATATATAAATCTTTTTTTCATTGAATTTTTTTTTTCAATGAAGTTCTTCTAGATTTGTCCCAAAACGTACCAAAAAAATATGATATGAATTTTAAATTGTGCCATAATACAGCAGTATGTTTAGGTGATCTGCCTAATGTTTATATATATTTTCCGAAGAATTCTTAACATGCCAGTCCTGAATCCTTCTATGTGTTTCCCCCTTAAAAAATTTATAAAATATATGATAACTAGCAAAATACCCGCTACTTCGTATGCGGAAAGGGAATAAAAAAATATTTCATATGGAAATCGTGAATACCGTATAATTAGTTGTACTATAGTTCTGAATTCCACCTCTATTCCTAAATTTAATATCAAGTTTATTACCATTAAGTACTCTTCATACACATAAGCACTATTTTCCGAAATACACACTTTAGCAAAAACGTACAGGTTCCACATGTAATTCCATTTAGAACTTTTCATCTAAATTCTAAATTTTAGGTTTCCAGCTCTCTCCGTTACCCAAATTCAAATTATTTCAAATTTAGGGAATTGTCTATTCTATTTACTATTGGTACACATAAATTCGAGTTTCCAAAGTTGTCTCCATAGCTCAATACTACACTTCAACAGTAATCTAAGTTCCAAATCTCAAGATTCAACCAAATCTAAATTGTTTCAAATTTAGTACCATTTAGTAATTATCATACTCATAGGTAAGAATTTCTAAAACTACATCAATCCTACACTCTAGTGATTTTTTTTTTCTAGTGATTTAGTGATTTTTGTACTCATTAGTACAAATTTCCAAATGTACCTCAATCCTTCTTAAATTTCTTTCTTAAATTCTTAAATTTGGACTATTTGAAACCAAATTTAAGAATTTCATCTCTTTGTGAAACCATTCCGCACTTTTAGTACCCATATACCAAACCAATCTCAATATTCCAAACCTGCTTTCAATCGTAAGTCCAAATTTAAGAATTTCAGCTCTATCTGTTCAGTAAACTGTACCATATTTGGTACCATTCTGTACTTTTCCTACGCTCCCAGAGTAACCTAAGATGTAACTTTCAGGATTCTACCCGTTCACCAAAGTCCAAATTGTACCAATTTTTTTGGTTGTCGTACCCAAAGTACAAATTTCCAAAAATACCTCAGTCATGCACTCCAATAACAACCTTAGGTCCACATTTAAAGATTCCAGCTCTATTCATTCACCAACATCCAAACTGTACCATTTATTACTTTTCATAGACGTAAGTATGAGTTTCTAAAACTGCCTCAATTTCCCACTGAAACAGTAATTTTATTCATTAATTTCAGGATAACAGCACTATTTCTTCACATAGATCCAAATTGTACCATATTTAGTACTTTTCGTACTCATGAGTTCGAATTTCCAACACTGTCTGTACTTTTCGTACACATAAATACGAGTTTCCAAAGATGTCTCTATAGCTCAATCTTCAACAGAAATCTTAATTCCAAATTTCAGGTTTTCAGTACACATTAGGAACATCCAAATTGTACTAAATTTAGTACCATACATACACTCAACTGAAGGTAAATAGTACGGAGTTTAGTACCATTTTACACTTTTTATACACATAATGGTCTTAAACCATTTCCGTACATCAACACCACTTCCCAACCTGTATTCCATTTAAAATGTCAAGATTCCAGCTATATATGTTCAATATATATACAATAGGAACCAAATTAAGTAAAGTTTAGTACCTTTAGTACACTTATAGGTCGAATTTCAAAAACCCTTTTGCACATCTTTCTAACTTTCCATCAGTGACCAACATTCCAAATTTCAGAATTCTAGCTCTTCCCGTTCGCTAATAAAAAGGGTACCATATTTGGTACATTTTAGTACTTTTCGTACCCTTCTACTTCCAACAAAACTTCCTGCATACCCCGAGCCTACACCCCCATAATGATTCCAAATTCAAATTTAAATGTACCACATTTATTACAAAGTAGTACGAATTTCCAATACTTCTTACTAAACCCACACCCCCACAGTTATCCTAAATCCAAGTTTCAGAATTCCAACTCTATCGGTTTACCCACAATTCAATTTGTACCAAATTTAGTACACTGTAGTACGAATTTCCAAAACTTCCTACTTAACCCAAACCTACACCCCACAGTGACCCTAAATCCAAGTTTCAGGATTATAACTCTATCGGTTCACTCACAATTCAAATTGTACCAAATTTAGTACACAGTAGTTCGAATTTCCAAAACGTGACCCTAAATCCAAGTTTCAGGATTATAACTCTATCGGTTCACTCACAATTCAAATTGTACCAAATTTAGTACACAGTAGTTCGAATTTCCAAAACCTCCAACTTACCCTAACCCTACAACCTCACAGTGACCCTAAATCCAAGTTTCAGGATTACAACTCTATCGGTTCACTCACAATTCAATTTGTACCAAATTTAGTACACTGTAGTACGAATTTCCAAAACTTCCTACAGACCCCAATCCTACACCCTCACAGTGATCCTAAATCCAAGTTTCAGGATTCCAACTCTATCGGTTCACCCTCAATTCAAATTGTACCAAATTTAGTACACAGTAGTATGAATTTCCAAAACTTCCTACATACCCCAATCCTACACGCCCACAGTGATCCTAAATCCAAGTTTCAGGATTCCAACTCTATCGGTTCATCCACAATTCAATTTGTACCAAATTTAGTACACTGTAGTACGAATTACCAAAACTTCCTACATACCCCAATCCTACACCACCACGGTGATCATAACTCAAAGTTTCAGGATTCCAGCTCTATCTGTTCACCCACAATTCAAATTGTACCAAATTTAGTACATAGTAGTAGGGGAGAGGGGGCACCTTTGAACACTTTTTGCTTTCAAGCCTTATAAATTTTTGTATTTTATAATTTTTGGTTTCTTATAAATTTTAACTAATAGGTACATATGTAACCTCCAAAACTTCCTAAATACCCCAATCCTACACCCCCACAGTGATCCTAAATCCAAGTTTCAGGATTCCAACTCTATCGGTTCACCTACAGTTCAAATTGTACGATATTTAGTACACAGTAGTACGAATTTCGAAAACTTCTTACTTACCCCAAACAGAGATCCTAAATCCAAGTTTCAGGATTACAACTCTTTCGGTTCACTCACAATTCAAATTGTACCAAATTTAGTACACAGTAGTACGAATTTCCAAAACGTCCCCCTTAACCTAAACTTTCACCTCCAGAGTGATCCTAAATCATGATTCTAGCTCTATTGGTTCGCATAAAATTCAAATTGTACCAAATTTAGTACCACTTAGTACCCATGAATATAAATTACTGAAACTGGGTAAAAAAATTCCAAAACTACATACATTCCCAATCCTACACTCCGACAGTAATGTTATTTTCAAATTTCAGGATCCCAGCTCGATTTGTATCTCCAAATTTAATTTGTACCAAATATAGTATCATATAGTACTTTTCGTACACATGAGTACACGCTTTCAAACCCATCTCCTTAAATGGACTCTACATCTCATCCCTAATTCGCATTCCAAATTTCAAGTTTTTAGCTCTCTCAATTCACATGCTACGAAATTGTACAAAATTAAGTACATTTTAGTACTTTTCGGATATTTATAGTTCGAATTTACATAAACCCGTTGGTACATCTATCCTACACTCAGCGACCACCAATCCAAATTTCAGAGTTCTATCTCTACCGGTTCGCCAAATACAAATGGTATCACATTTAGTACTTTTTAGTACTTTTCGTACCGATCTAGTACGAATTTCCAAAAACGCTTTTGTGCATCTTCCTAACTTTACATCAGTGACCCACATTCCAAATTTCAGAATTCTAGCTCTTCCCGTTCGCCTAATACAAAGGGTACCATTTTTGGTACATTTTAGTACTTTTCGTACCCTTCTAGTTCGAATTTCCAAAAACCCAAGCTTCTAGCTTTAGCCGTTTCGTCTGGGCGATGATCTGTCAGTCACTCACTCACTTAACACTAAGCTCTTTTATATGTATAAATATATTTTGCAAAAACAATTTTTTTTAAAACGCTTGAAAGTCATGTGTAACCCGCAAATTTATGCTTTTATTGATATTTATTAAACTTTCAGCTTTCTCTTTCAAATACTGACTGTCCAACAACCATGAATATTTTCATGGTTGTCTGATAGGCCACGCTATCAAACAAAACAATATTTGGACAAGAGTGTCATTCAAAGGTGATAGTGTGTACACTGTGTACTGTGTGTACACTGCTTAGCGTGGTTTTATATTTGTCGGGATCGGGATCGGTGTTGAGAGTTTCTCTCTCTCACAGTGGTAAATTGTGAATTGTGTTGGAAAACCTTACCACAGGTAGGAACAAAAAAGTACGAAAAGGTACCTAAAATTCTACTTCAAATGATAATAAATCATAATTATCGAGAGATATTGGCCAATATTTATACCAGTTATTTGCATAAATAACATATGTTATAATTTAAGCGTAAATGTATTCACGAATAATAAAAAAATCAAATTTTTGTTTTGGTACGTTTATGTCAATTCGTACCTTTTGTGAACAAAAAGTACGCTTGTTACAAAATTAAAAATAGCGCAACTCTAATTACTCTCTCAAGAGAGAGAAACTCTCAACACCGATCCCGATCCCGACAAATATAAAACCACGCTTAGGCGTCATGTGTCTGTTGTTTAAAAAGTATTACGTTTTACGTTGTGTTTTATACTGGCGTTTCAGGTTTAGTGTATGCATTTCATTTTCCGGCTTGCGACCGGCTGATCAAATTTGGCAGCACTGGTGGTGGGCATTGTTGGCATTATTCGATGTAAGAAGGAGGCACTGTTGGACGAACAAGCCATTTCGTCGTTTGTAGTGTGCGTGGAGTTGGTGAAGTGAAAGACATTTTCACTCCGAGTCCGCCTTGCATTTAGTTGATTTATCGTTTGGATCGTTGCTGAGTCCGTTTAGCTGGTAAGACATATACATAACACATCAGAATGTCTATGGCTTCATCCACGTGCTACAAGTGTAATCGTCCGGGCCATTTTGCCCGCGACTGTAATTCCGGAGGAGGTGGTGGCGGCGGCCGTGATATGAGACGCGGAAATAACCGTGAAAAATGCTTCAAATGCAACCAATTCGGACACTTTGCCCGTTCCTGCCCCGAGGAATCTGAGCGTTGTTATCGTTGCAACGGCATCGGCCACATATCCAAGGACTGTGCTCAACCCGACAATCCAACGTGTTTCAACTGTAACAAAGTTGGTCACTGGGCGCGTAATTGCCCCGAGGCGTCCAACGATCGCGGTTCCAGTAATATTTCATGCTACAAGTGCAACCGCACTGGTCACATCTCCAAAAACTGTCCAGACACGGCAAAGACATGCTACGGCTGCGGCAAAAGCGGTCATCTGAGACGTGAGTGCGAGGAAAAAGGGAGCCGTAACTAGAAAGCGGTCAATCTCCATCACTGCCGATTGACCCCATTCATTTCCTTCAACTTTCCTGTCACCGTACCCAATCTGAAAAATGTTTTAAAAATTATTAATCCCATTTATCCCCAAATCCCGTAATATCTCTTGAATTATTCCAAGCTGCAGATGCAGCCAATCAAGTATACCTATATATCTATGTATGATCTAACCAACTGCACTGTAGTGCAGACAATCTCTCTTCAAAGTAAATTGTACTCTACTTTGGATATAAAAAGTGTCCCAATGTGATACGAGAATAAAAAGTGGATGGATTGAATGAAATTAAATACTGAATAAAATTAACAAAAAAAAAAGAGAATCGCTGTGAACCATCTCAATATGCTGCATCAATTTTTCTTCCGCTATGCCCAAGCAAACTCATCTGGAGGCCCACTCCCCGTACATTGGAGTGATTCAATTGACTTTAAAATTTCTTTGGAGCGTTGTGATGCATAAGGAGAATTAAAACCATCTCAGAAGCACTATGTTTATTTACTTTCAAATTTATAACATAAAAACTAACATAAAAAACAAAAAATTTCAACTATCACTGTGATTGTTTTTTAATTGTAAATTAAAATACTGGAGCTGCTGATTTGAGAACAATTAAAATTGGTTTGTTTTTTTATTTTCATCGCCATTTTGCCCTTGAGCAGTCATATTTCTCAAACTTCCTGCACTCGAATTTTTGTTTCATCTCAGATGATCCATCTATTGGAGTGCCCTGCTTCGAAGGAAGAAATCACATAGAAACATATGACGAATGTACCGAATCAATAAAACATGTCGGTATATTTCGCATGAGTTTGCTTCGATTTAATATATTATGCTGCTCTCACTGCTGAGTCACCGGTTATGCTGGTTCCGCGAGCGAAACACATGGCAAAGCAGCTGATTTTTTTTGCACGTTGCATTGCTGCTTTTAGGCAAGTTTGGCGACAACTCGTTTTTGCCTCTGTCGACCGACAATTTATTGTGTTCCCAAATGGGTAAATAATGGGCAGACGGGCATCTGATGTCTGGCAAAAACTCGTATACATAACTACTGTGTATACGTATGCATATATCATACACGACACGGTGCTGATGGTGTGTATGTATGCGTCAAATGGCTCTATTATTTGGGGTGCATTGTATGATTCCCATAGTGAAAAGAAAGGTACAGTTACAAGACATCTTATATACAAATCTATACATAGATATCCACAGGAAAATAAGTGGGGATATAAAAAATTATTTTTTATTTGTAAATTAATTTATACTTGTTACGAAAGTCAGCTTCAATTATTTGGGAAATTGTTAATTGTGTGTCCTTAAGAATACATATGGCTCTATTTGGTAATTTTTATATACATAGTACAAAATGTAAATAATTTACAAAGGAATAATTCACAAATGTGTAGCGTTCCTGTTTTCAAGCTGATTACTTTGCTTATACATTAGAGATTTGGCTACATTATACATCAGGATCATTGGTAGTATGCAAACAAAATGAGACATTTGTTATTTTTATAATAAAAATACGAAGTAATATCCGTCTTAAGAAGTCATACAAAAACAGTGCATAGACAATATTATGACGGCTTTTTAATGTCTTAATTTCAAGTTTCATTAATGACTGTCCCTAGAAAGAAGGTTATACAAAAGAAGTATATGTATACCCTACACCATACTATTTAATGATTGAATCTTAAAAAAGAGCTTATACATTTTATTAAATGAAAAGTGTCTATCTCTCATGTTTACCAAACAGTAGATGTATCTTGCTACAAAGCATTGGTCATATAGAGAGTAGATATTCGATAGTTCCTGTCTCTGCTTCTGTGCCCTTCTATAATAGTTTAGGTACATAGAAGGTATTAGTAAGGTTAATTATTGTTTGCTCAACATGTAAATTTTCTAGCAAAATTGTAAATGATTTTGGGGTATATTTCGCAGAAAAAAGTAAGCATTTCTATCACGAATCTACCAAAAAATGATTGTTTCTGTTTCCTCTTCATCCTCCACCTCAATTTACTCCCATTTTGAAAAAGGAGATCTGATTCTGCAGTGACCTGTTATGATCCCAATGGTTGTCTATGTTCTTATGACTTTCTCGTCATAAAAAAGTAGCTAAGGGGGTCTAACCGTGTCATTAATTGACTGCGATCCACATCGAGTAAGCTCATCAGTTATTTAAATTATCTTTATGTTACTATAACCTGGAACCCAATAAAGTCTAACAAAATTTCGCATACTCCTCGAAACAGATTTACAATCATGAACAACACTAGACTTTAGACTATCGACAGGATTGCTAAAAACGCTACAGTTTTTAGTTTGTATGAGTTCCTAACAGAAAACTCCTGCACCCGTGCCTTGTATACATTGCAACGTTAAGAGGAGGTATTGCTGTTTACATTCCTGAAAATCAAGGGGAGTTGACTCCTAGACCCTTTCGTAGCGCCCACCCTGACACCGTGCATAATGTAGGATATTATTGGTAAAAATTTGCCGCTGAACAACAACACCATCGGCATGAGTCACTATTTTTCTTCGCTGTTGTTTAAAGACTTATAATCCTACGATAAGAGCCATTGAGTAATATCTTTCATTCCCTTCGGTGTCGCTCTAAGCTGAAATTATAATCAATAATACTTTCATTAATAGATATGTCGTATTAAAGCAGAAAAAACAATGCTTTGGAAATTCGGGATTGTGTTTAGGACAACCTTGAACCACTAGGTATTTTGGGCAAGAGCGTTCTTTTGCCAAATAACACATCCAAAGGTAGGGAGCACATCTGTGTCGTACAACCAGTATATATTTGGTTGTAATCCGAGTTAATTCCTGTGGAGATTTAATTTTAAGAATATGGTGGTTTTTGTACATCAAGCTTAGTTCCGAGGTATTTGGTTTTCAGAGTGATTTTACGTGAGATTTACTCCAAGAAACACTAAAAATGTCGAACATTGCTGGTAAATATCACACACTTGGTCTGTCCCCGTACTGCAAGAATCTACGAGTTTTTACTATTTTTTCGATATCATAAAGGAAAAAAGTGTTATCGTAGTAAAAAATAGTAGATTCTTGCAGTACTATTAACATATTCCTTGTATTCAATAGAAATATTCTTTATGAAAGGCGCTAAATATAATTTTCATTCCGAAAGCCTTTCCCCAACATACTTTATACATACGATAACCTTGAACATATTTAATGATTGAACCTGCACCAAACCGATATAACCCATTTGCAATACCAAACACCCAAGGATTCCAAGTACAAAGATTGTGAAAAATTGATATCATCAGATAGACAGACAGTCAAGCGGACACGAATAAGTCGATAACATAGAATTTTATTTTGATCACGAATATATATGTATATATACTTTAATATTTCGAGGTGTTGCTAACGGAAAGACAAATTTAATATACACTCCGCCTTATGGTGGAGGGTATAGAAAAACATTCCTTGTCATTTATTTTTAATGCGGAAGAATGTATAATCATTAAATTTTATATGGAATACATGATGGGAAGTGGAAGTGTCATGGTACAATTATACAAGATAGGGTATCTTTAGTCTACGTTGTGTTATAATGTCAGAATGAAACAAATGCAACAAGTCGTTCTGTTCGCTTGACAGATTTCTAACATTTTACTAAAAAACGCGAAAAATGAATGGAATGTCAGTTTTTCTTTTCAAAATCGAGTTGGAAATACGATTTAGATATTGATTAATCCACAAATCATATCAATGTTGTAAAATTCATTTAAAAAAATGGATTTTAGAATATATAGCATTTCCACATTAAATGAAACCTTTTACAAATTAAATGAACCCTTTTCCAAATTAAATGAAACCTTTTTGCAAATTAAATGAAACCTTTTCCAAATTAAATGAAACCTTTTCCAATTGAACTGAAACCTTTTACAAATAGAATGAAACCTTTTCCAATTGAAATGAAACCTTTTACAAATAGAATGAAACTTTTTCCAAATTAAATGAAACCTTTATTCTTATCTAAGGAAATATAATATTTGCAGCAATTTTAAACCAATATTTGAAAATTAAATCAAAGAATATTAACAAATATAGTTGTATGGCTATGTAATTAACATAAATATTCTTTAATTCGGTGTGATTTTATTTAATATCTTTACTACATAAAACTAAATAAATAGTAATACAAACTGGGGTATTTCTTGACATGTTAATAAATAAATATTTAAGAACAGGAATTGAATACCCGGTCCTAAATGCGAAATACATATTTGACTTAATAAATTGTTGATGATAAGGTAACTGCTTATCTTAATGAAGGGGTTCCCGACTTGCAGCTTGTGGGATTTTCAAAACCATGTCCATAACGTAGTTAGAACAATCTTGCCGAGTAAGCTTTTGAATACTTCGCTCGATTACATCAACAATGTTATGTTCCATTGAAACGTCACACAGCTCAGCTCTTGGACATAATTTTATTTTTGAAAATGCATTTTCGATTGGATTTAGCATTGGAGAATAAGGCGGTAAGAATTTAAGGTTGCATCTTTTGGATTCGATCAAATTTTTTATGTCATGTCGCTTGTGTATT
This sequence comes from Musca vetustissima, assembly GCF_032173495.1. NCBI lineage: Eukaryota > Metazoa > Arthropoda > Insecta > Diptera > Muscidae > Musca > Musca vetustissima. The sequence continues at coordinate 183,528 of NW_026883244.1, read as the reverse complement.
TGAGCGTTATTTTCCACTTCTTGATTGACTTTCTCAAATTTCAAATTTTTTATGTCATGTCGCTTGTGTATTTGAGCGTTATTTTCCACTTCTTGATTGACTTTCTCAAAAAAATGTCTATAAATAATTTAAATCTGTCTGCATTGACACTGGAATTAGAAACGATTGTGTGATGTACAACTCCCGCGTTGTTTATTGCCGCAATTATAGTGACATGACGACCTCTGACCGTAGGCAACACAATGTGTGCTCTTGTTCCTTGTCTTGAACGGGCTTGGGTTCTTCGTATGTGAAGGTTAAGTCCGAAAAAACATTTATAAGAAGATACAAACAAAATTTTGGAACATTGAAGGAAAATAAGCGTGGAGGAGATAGAACTAAGTTGTTGACACCACAAGTTTTAAGTCTGATCGAGTTCTATATGGAAAGTCAACCTGGAATTACCCTCAAAGCCATAAAAACTAAACTGTTGAGAGAAAATGAAATAAATATTTCCACAAGTTGCATAGAATATGGATTACGGAAATTAAAAATTACGTTTAAGATTGCCTCTATTGAAATAGAACGAAAGAATGACTTCAGAACATTAGGCTTGAGACAAAAATATGCTCAAGACTTTACAAAATGGATACCCCAACAAGGAGAAAAATTAATATTCATTGATGAGTGTGGATTTAATCTTCACATACGAAGAACCCAGGCCCGTTCAAGACAAGGAACAATAGCACACATTGTGTTGCCTACCGTCAGAGGTCGTAATGTCACTATAATTGCAGCAATAAACAACGCGGGAGTTGTACATTACACAATCGTTTCTAATTCCAGTGTCAATGCAGACAGATTTAAATTATTTATAGAATTTTTTTTTGAGAAAATCAATCCAGAGTTGGAAAATAACGCTCAAATACACAAGCGACATGACATAAAAAATTTGATCGAATCCAAAAGATGCAACCTTAAATTCTTACCGCTTTATTCTCCAATGCTAAATCCAATTGAAAATGCATTTTCAAAAATAAAATTATGTGCAATAGCTGAGCTGTGTGACGTTTCAATGGAACATAACATGGTTGATGTAATCGAGCGAAGTATTCAAAAGCTTACTCGGCAAGATTGTTCTAACTACGTTATGGACATGGTTTTGAAAATCCCACAAGCTGCAAGTCGGGAACCCCTTCATTAAGATAAGCAGTTACCTTATCATCAACAATTTATTAAGTCAAATATGTATTTCGCATTTAGGACCGGGTATTCAATTCCTGTTCTTAAATATTTATTTATTAACATGTCAAGAAATACCCCAGTTTGTATTACTATTTATTTAGTTTTATGTAGTAAAGATATTAAATAAAATCACACCGAATTAAAGAATATTTATGTTAATTACATAGCCATACAACTATATTTGTTAATATTCTTTGATTTAATTTTCAAATATTGGTTTAAAATTACTGCAAATATTATATTTTCTTAGATAAGAATAAAGGTTTCATTTAATTTGGAAAAAGTTTCATTCTATTTGTAAAAGGTTTCATTTCAATTGGAAAAGGTTTCATTTAATTTGGAAAAGGTTTCATTTAATTTGGAAAAGGTTTCATTTAATTTGGAAAAGGTTTCATTTAATTTGGAAAAGGGTTCATTTAATTTGTAAAAGGTTTCATTTAATGTGGAAATGCCATATATATATTTATATTTTTTCAAAACATTACATACACAGTTATTTTTAATAGGGAAACATTTCAAAATCGCTCTCAGAGTACAAACTAATTTGAAAAGTTCGGGAACGCAAATCTAGTAAATATGCAAAAATTAGATGGCAATACTTCAAACCTGTTTACCATTTGTACTCGTTCAAATAACTCGAGTAAAAAGTTCACAAGGGGAAAGTTATTTTTATTTGTTTTCTCTTAAATTTGGTTTTAAAGTAACAAGTTGCAAATCTTGTAAAATTTGTAGATTCTTTTAGGTTCTGGAACTATTTTGTATGCGACTTCGGCATAACAAGCCACAATATGAAAACAATTTAATTTATGAGTTGCTATGAATAATTGTACATTACAGGCCTACCTAAAATTTGACTAGCGCGTTCGACGTTATTTACCACAAAAGTAGAACACATGTATTTATATGAATGTTACCGAAATACGTCGACGTACGAAGTTTTAAAGTTGAAAATTTTCAACTATGACAAAATGTAGTTTTGTTTTTTCCTTTGTTGAAAATAGAACATGGTACAATTATAAAAGGTAACAGCAAATCCCAGCTGATTTGATTCCAACGTAATACTAGTGTCAATATGAATTTGACAAATTATGTTTTTAAAAATCACCCAACAGGAAAATTGGGAACGCATACAATTTGAAATTGTTCTTTATTAAATGTGCTCCAGTTTTCAATTTACTCAATCTGCCTGCTGGGAAAGTTTCAGGAAGCAAATCTTTCTTCAAGGAATAACTCGCTATTCCCAGCATTTTCATATGTGTTATACATATATGTGGCAATTGCACAATTAAAAGAAAAGATGTGGACGCGATAGAAATATAAATTTGAAAGATTTTCATTCATGTTTTTCAATTTTTATTTTGAGGATTCGAAAATATTTCATTTTCAAAATAAAAATAATTTGATGATAATTTGTTTGTTTGTTTACATTTTTCTGTCAAATGAGTTGACACTAGTAGAACTTACAACAACAAATTTCCATGTGGTTGTTGTATCGTTTTTTGTACAACAACACTTGCTGTTACCTTCTATTATTATACCATGAAAATAGAAACAAAACATAAAGAAAAGTCCTGATTTATATTATATTTATATTTATTCAATTTATATTAGGCGAGTTTACTTGCGGCAATTTTTATCGTTGTCTTTTGAACTTGCTCCATGCGTCTATACAAGGCAATTCGGTTTCCAAAAAAATTTTTTATTTGTTTTTTTTTACATTTAAATATATATAAAATGTCAACAAATACGAAATACACAAAACGAATTGCCAGAAAATTATCGGTACGAGCAATTTTTTTAATTTCTATACCCCTTGCCCCTCTCTCCAACAAACAAAGACTTGCCGCAAGTAAACTCGCCTAATCTAAATTTGGACAAACATAATTTTATCAAAAAGAAATATTTTAACACCTTTTAGAATATTTTAATTTTGTTTCGCGATTTGGATTAGTTTGCTGAGAGCATTCGACGTATTTGGGTAATACCATGGTACAATAGGTGAATAACAAAAAATCAACTATGTACGTGTGGCCTCTTCTGCCAAAAATAAAATAAATATACGCAACAAGTGTTTGTGTTTATTTGACATTTTTTCAACACAAAACTAAAAACGCGAAAAAATTAATGAAAGTTTCATCCATAACAAAGTAATTACTTCCAGACGAACATGTTAAAAACATAATTTTCATTTCAATTAAATTTGAATATTTTTCAATTTATTTTGAATTTATTTGACATAGTATTCAAAACATTACACACACATACACAAAATATGTATTTTGATTTGATGGAACAAGCCACCTTGAGAAAAAATTGTAATCAGTTAGTAGCTGGGCCCTACCTTGTAATAATTATACCATGGGTAATACGGCCGTACAAAAAATTTTGCCATAGTGGGGAAGGTAAATATTTTTGTACGCCTCGTTGTCAGGAAGTGGTGTTGATGTATGGAAATGGTTTTAGAAATTCGTACTTATGTGTATGAAAAGTACTACATGGTACTCTTTGCATTTAGTTGAGCCTATAGGGATGAATCCCGAAAATAGGTATTAGGATTACCATTGGAATACAGGATTGAGGTGGCTTTAAAAAATCGTACTTTTGTATACGAAAAGTACTAAATGGTACAAAATATGATATAATTTGGATTTGTGTGAACAGATAGAGATTCTGAAATTTGGAAAACTACTGTTAGAGTGCAGGATTGAGATATGGATAATTTGTAATTTTGTGTACTAAATGGTACTAAATATGGTCCAATTGGGATTTGGGTGAATGGATAGAGCTGGAATCCTGAGATTTAGAATATAGATTACTGTTGAAGTGTAGGATTGAGCTATGGAGACAGCTTTGCAAATTCGAATTTATCTGTATAAATAGGACGAAATTCACTAAATATGGTTTTTGGTAACGCAGAGAGCTGGAAACGTAAATATTGGAATAATGGTAACTTGTGCAATGTAGAACTGTGATATGGAAATAGTTTTTTAAATGCATACTTATGTGGCATAAACGGTACTAAATTTGGTAAATTTTATTTTGTCTCAATTTTGGAATTGAGGTAGTTTTGGTTCAATTTGGATATAGGTGAACACATATCTTGAAAGTGGGATTTAAAATGAATGTTGAAGTGTACTTACTTCGTAAAAATGGGTGATACTAAATGTAGTTAAATTAGAAGTACGTTTGATATATAGAGGTAGTCTTGAAAATGTATGCTTTTGTGTTCGAAAAGTGCTGAATTAAATTAAATTTGGTACCTGTAGATCGTTACTAAAATAAATTTTTAGAATTCTGATCACGTTTGAATCTGTTATGGAAATAAGAAAGAAATTTCGAAAAATAGTGTTTATGTTTACGAAGAGTACTAAATGATAATAAGAAGAGCACTAAATGAAATTAAAACAAAAAACGGTGATGAATAAAAAAAACATTTTTTTACCCGACCATCTGTCAAATTTTATCTAGTAATAGGTATGTTCGTTTATTCGATAATTTGTACAAATTGTTAATTTTAGTCCATCTTTATCAATTTTAATGTTTAATGGTACAAAATCAAAATACAGTAACTATTTGTACAAATTATTGAGTAAACGAACATACCTAATATCTATACTATTTCAATACTGTGGATTCAGTTCACAGTAATGTATTTTGGCAGCAATATTTTGAAACAGCTGATCTTCCTGGACGACTAATACTAGATCATCGTTGCTTTTTCGGTGAATCATTCATTGAACCACTTATTTCGGAATGATACAAGGCAGATTTAATAAGGTAGCCGCATCAGCACAGCTGTTGGTACACATAAATGTCAAAAAATTTCTTGTAATTTAAAACCGAATAATTGAAACATAATTATAAATGAAAATCTGCAAATTTTGAATATCTGATCGTTATTACATTTATTAATATTTTCTGAATGAATTTTTGGAAAATAATAATAAAAAAAAAATTATTGTACTAAACAGTTGTGTGTTGTAATTGCTGATGCGGCTACCTTATAAAATCTGCTTTGGAACAATACAATTAGGGAGGTGAAGGACTTGATTCTGATTACAACAATCTTTTTATTTGGATATTATGAATCTTACATTGAAGTATCCATCGAAACCCACATAGTTCAGATAATATGTATCATTGAATAAAAAACAAGTAAAATAAAATTGAAGGAGTTTGCTATTTTCCATATATTTTAGTAATCGAAGTTATTGGAAAGACGGATTGGGTATCCATATTGCTCATAATTCCAAAACATGATTCGCACGCTCATATGCCGGCGAAATATTTACAATAGCAAAGTTCATAAAATCTCATATTATGAAACCACATTTGGGGTACGGCGGGCTGTATCACTTTATCAATCTACAACAAGTGGAAATGAATCTAAAGGCGACGAGGAAAAACTTCTGAAACGATTGGTTACATATGTGGAAAAGGCTACATATATGGAGGAAGTAAGAATTTCACAAGCTCATGTGATGAGTATAAAGGTTTGAAGTTTTCAACATAATATCACGACAACCATAAGTTACAATTCCTTTTATAGGGGCAATTGCTTGCTGCTGGTGAGGAGAAACGTTCGCTAATGCGCAAGCTGGAAGATATTAGAAACGAACTGAACCATATTTATAAAGATATGAAAATTAATAGGACAAAGGAGACGTATTTGGAATTAGCGCGACAGGAAATTGAGGTATGTCTTTTGTTGGTTGTTTCTACAGTATCGCGCGAATAATCGTAGTAGTCTTGTAATAAGTTGGAATCAATTTTAGAAGGTAGGGTTTCAAAGTTACAGTATGGTTTACATTAAATTATATGTAATTTCCATATTCACTAATGTATTACCCAACCGGTACCTCGAAGTAATTCTGAAAGGCTAGCTAGCCAAGTTTTAATAAAGGAACACATCTGGAACATAGAACATATCAATTCTGTGTATTAATTGTTTTGAGGGAACTTTAACGACCCGTACATGTCCTTAAAGACGACCGTCGTCGAAATTTTCACAAAAATTAAATTTATATTGTTTATTTTGTTTTGAAATCGAAATTGTTTGAGTACGAAAAAAAAATCCAGTAGTGCGATTCTGGGCTTAAGACATACGAGCTCAAAACATACGAAATATCAATAAATTTTCAAAATGCAAACTTGTTTTTAATTTTCAGAATAAAATTGAAAAACATAATGAAAATCTATCGAATATATAATTATATCGCTTCCATAGATTTCCTGTAATTGAGCCATTGCCAGTTGTATGTGTAACACACATCGGGAATTATTTTATGAAAAAAGATATAGTGCTTCAAATTTCTCCAGTAAGAAATAAACTAAAATGAATATGGAAGTACTTTGAATGAAAAATAATTTCGAATCTAATGCGTACACAATTTTCCTGCTGGGTCACTTTTAAAAGAATAATTTGTCATATCGAAATTGACACGAGTATTGGAATCAAATTAGCGGAGTATCACAGTTACCTTGTATAACTCTACCATGCTTTTGATGTTTTTTGTGGACAAAAACAAAAAAAAAAAAAAAAAAAAAAAAAAACGGCAGGCTATTCAGATTAAATTGAAATTGTACAATTATCATTTTACATGTGTTTTCTTTGCATGTATCAATTTTAAAATAATATCGTACTAACAATTTAAAATATATTTGAGAAAATATTCAAAATTCCATTAAAAGTGATTTTAAAAAAGTGCAGGTAATGTGGTACACCATATGATGTTAATGTGGTATAGTATAATTTTCACTTTTTTTACCAACCTATACCACATTTGTATCACTACTATATGTTTTTGACATGGCATGAAGAAAATTAAAATAGTTTTGATTTTTAAAATGAAACCCTTTCAATTAGATAAATAATAAACCTACCTAAAATTTGCCACAAAAGTAGAACACATGTATTCATGGTACAATTATACAAGGTATGACAGGTTGAGGTGAATAACAAAAAATCAACTATGCACGTGACATTTTTTCAAAACAAAACTAAAAACGCGAAAAGTAAATGAAAGGTTAGGATTTCTTCCCAAAATCCAGTAAGAAATACCATAAAATGTTTGTTTCATCCATAACAAAGTAATTACTTCCAGAAGAACGTGGTAAAAACATCATTTTCATTTCAATTAAACTTGAATATATTTCAATTAATTTTGAATTTATTTGACATTGTATTCAAAACAATAAATAAATATTTTGATTTGATGGAACAAGCCAACCTGAGAAAAAATTGTAATCAGTTGGTAACTGTGCCCTACCTTGTAATAATTATACCATGCATGTATTTATATAAATCAAATCACAATAACCGGGGTTTTTTGATATTTTATCCTGTTCTAGTTGGTATTTCGCGATTAAAAAATTGTCAGCAAGAGAAGACCTAGTTTAATTTAGCCTTCAATATGAACATCAAAATAGTTCATGAGGCCTCTGAGATAAAATATTTGTGTTTAATTATACAGTCAAACATGTATAACTGGCAATGGCTCAATTAAAGGAATGATGTAGAAGCGAATAAATATAAATTTTATGTTTTTCACGTTGACACTGGTAATTTTTACAAGACATTTCCATGTGGTTGTTGTATCGTTAAATTGTTCCTTATTGTAGAAGATTATAAAATTATTTTTCATATTAATGCAAAAAATTTCGATAAGCGACAACGCTTTTTATCTTTCCAACTGTGTTTTACGGCAAAACTACTTAAAAACGTACAAATGTGTAAAAAAACTTTTATTAATAAAACATAATTATGTTCTTTATAACTATTTTTCAAATAGCTTTGTGAATCGGAAAAACATTATTCTGATTTGTATAAACTGGCGGATAAGAAGGAGCAGCTGTTGTTTACTGAATTCTCAGCCGCTATTAATGCTTCGTATGAGAAAGAGAAACTTCACACAAACTTCATTAAAATTATGAGTATAGTTGGTACCGTGGCGAGTTCATTCATAGCACTGATATTTTCCATCTTCATGCACACATACCACCAGAAAATGTTTTTTAGTCAACGTACCTTGGATGAAAATGCTGTAAATACCGTGAAGGCATTGGAAGAGAAGGTGTCCGATTTACTTATTGAATGGAATCACCAAAAAACACTCATGGAAAGCAGTAGAAAAGAAGAGCAAGAATCATGGAGCAGTTACCTGTATAGGCATACACGATGGATGTATAGCTGGGCTATGAAGTCATCCTGAAAATATGTTAATGTTTGCGTACTTTTTTATTCAATATCTTTAATAATAAATATAATTTTATAAAACAAAGAAATAATTTAATATTTTCGAAAAAAACTATGGTTCGGTTTGCGCGCGTTTCTGTTTACAGATTAAAACTGCATTTATTTTAGACCTGTAGTGGAAAAAATGAATATTTTTTCGGTAAGTTAACGACCTACTCCTGAATTTCTTTTGTAATATATATTGTGATAAATACCAACTATATTATACAATAAATCACTTTGGTTGGACACCTGCGATTTATGTTATATCTAATAATAAACTCAAAATAGTAAAATCATCCTTATAAGATGCATATTACGGTGGCTCAATTGAGGCATGGAATGACATATGCAACCGTATTCTGGACAAACGCAAGGGAGTGATTTCATATGCGAAAAAATGCCACTTTCGCTCGATCCCCCTATTTTGTATAAACAGGGAAGAGTTAAAAAAATCGAAGTTTCGAAGTTTGCCCCATTATAATCACCCCTATTCCGTATGTCGTCGTCGTTGTCGACGACGTTTCTCTTACGACATCCCTTCGCATCGTCATCACTTCGACACTGATTTGGTATTCTGTAACACTCATGCGACGATGTCGACTATTTATCGATAATATCAATAAAAACAAAAATTTTGTTGCATATTTTTGGGCAAAAATGTGTTTGTATCCTTCACCGCACTGTGGCACAGGGCATTTTGTCTTGGTAAATGTGTTTGCAACGACCAAAAAGAAACGAGATAGACCCATAGTTACTTTTTAGTATATAGTATGTACATAGAATTATTTTTCAGTCGATTTATGCATGTCCCTCCATTCATGTATTATTTTAAACAAGTTACATGCCACCGTTATGATCCGAACGGGATGAAATTTGGAAAAAATCCATCCAATTGGGATGAAATTTTATTTCCACATAGACGAGTCCTATTGACATTGGTCAAAATCGGTTTAGATTTATATATAGATTCCATATATTTTTCTTTATTTACACTTTATTTTGTGCAAAAATGTGTTTGTATCCTTCATCGCACTATGGCACAGGGTATTATGTTTTGGTACATGTGTTTGCAACATCCAAAAATAAACGAGATAGACCCATAGTTACTTTTTAGTATATACATAGAATTATTTTTCAGTCGAATTATGCATGTCCCTCCATCCATGTATTATTTTAAACAAGTTACATGCCACTATTATGATCCGAACAGGATGAAATTTGGAAAAATCCATCCAATTGGGATGAAATTTTATTTGGCACATAGACGAGTCCTATTGATATTGGTCAAAATCGGTTCAGATTTATATATAGATCTCATATATTTTTCTTTATTTTGCATTACGTATTGAATTGATTCTAGAATAATGTATCCTGTTCTTGTCCGGTCATGTTTTTTGTTTTTTAATTTCTTAAAAAAAATTGTTCAAACACTTCAGTCGTCAACAAAAATTATGACGAAGAAATCTTCGATATCGTCGTCGTCAAACATTGTTACGGAATACCAAAAATGTTTCAATAGTTATCGACCTATGTCGACAACGACATAGGGAATACCAATTTGCAAAAGACGAATCTGTTCGACGTCGTTTTGTGTCGACGACGATAGATTATTTTTTATTCACCATAGCATACAATTTTCTATGAAAAATTGGATAATTTTTGAGACTTTTACTTTGTGAGACTATAACCATGTGAAAAAGGCAAACAATACTAAGGGGGGTTTTAAGAACAGTTGTTTGTACAGTTGTGAATTGATTTTCAGGAAACTTAGCACACGTCATATCTAAATCTGAACCGATTTTCTCGAAACTTGGCACACGTCATTCTAGACCTAATCCAGTACGCTATGCAAAATTTCCTGTAAATCGAAAGATATATATGGACTTTGGTGCCCCGTTTATCTTAAATCGGACGAAAAGATATATGGGAGCTATATATTAATCTGACCCGATTTTCTCGAAACTTGGCACACATCGTTCTAGAATCAATTCAGTATCCTGTACCAAATTTCGTGCATATCGATTGATATATCACGAATTCCACAAAAAGGTCAGCCGCATAGGTGAAAAATCAATTCGTTAAGAGAGATAAGAAATTATATAGGAAATATTCTTTGCAATCCGGACAATATATTTTTAGTTGAATTTTGAAAAATAACAGTAGTTTTCCTTTTTGTTGTCCCATTTTCGCGTGGAGGATAACTTGGGCATATATTTATTAGTTTTATAGTGTCATTTGTCACTGTTAGCTAAAACAATATAAATAATAAATATAAAATTCAAATAAAGTAATATCTTACTAAGAATTACATATATAAATCTATATATATAACAGCAGAATCCCGTGGAAAGTGCAGTTAAATAGTGTAAGAAAATATTTAACGCGTGCGTGACAAAATTAACATATGTTTCTATACAGACTCTAATATGAGAAATTTTTTTGTTGATAATGCTGTTATGTGTGGATCTTAAGATGACAAACTCAAATAAAACAAAGTTTGTCTTCTATCTCCATTGAATAATTTTGTATCCGTCACGCACATGTTACATTCTTCCTCAATAAGTTGATTTAGAACAGGATTTACAGGCAAAAATTTCGTCCACAACTGCATAATGATTTACTAAAGGTCTTGGGGCCACACAAAGCTATAATACCCTGACAACATAGTTGTGTGGGGTATAAGAATTAGCATTGTTAAAACATTCTGTTTTGAATTTAATTTTTTAATACATGTGTGTGTAACAGTGCGTTACGTGTGTAACATGTGCGTGACGGTGTTCAAAGTTAAAAAAGTATATGTTAGAAATTTTTTTCCTAAAAAATAAAAAGTCAATATAATCTAGAATAACCCATTATAGCTGTAAAAAAATCCGCAATTTTATCTCCAGCCAATTTGCAAAAATTTCATATCGAAACTGATATCCAATTTTTAAAGGGAAAATTTTGTAACGCGTGCGTACGCTAAATTTTTCTTAATAACTTCGAAATTTATAAACATATTCATAAAAAAATTAGCAAGTATTGTAAAGAGCGTAAAACTAGTTAATAAAAATTGCAAAAGAAATTTCGGAAACAAAATTTTCTTAACTAAACAAACGATTATATTTCGCACGCTGTAACAGTGCGTGACATGGAATTCGTGATATACGGACTTTGGTGCGCAATTTATATAAAATCGGACAAAACTATATATGGGAGCTATATCTAAATCTGAACCGATTTTCACGAAACTTTGCACACATCATTCTGGACCTAATTATGTACTCTGTGCCTAATTTCGTCGAAATCGAGAGATATATAAGGACTTTTGTGCCCCATTTACCTTAAATCGGACGAAACTATATACGGGAGCTATATTTAAATCTGAACCGATTTTTTCTCAATTTCAATAGGATTCGTCCTTGGGCCAAATAAGTGAGCTGTGCCAAATTTCATCCAAATCGGATAATAAATGCGACTTGTACTTTGTTCACAAAAATACATGGACGGACAGACGGACATGCGTAAATCGACTCAGAAAGTGATTCTATGCATATTCTCAAAAGGAACCATGGTTCTATCTCGATTCCTTTTGCCTGTTACAAACATATGCACAAAGACAGGGTATTATGTCTTTGTGCATATGTTTTGTGAAGGGTATAAAAATTAAATGTTGTTGGTTCATGGTTCGAAGGACTAAATCAGGTTTTCTAAATTAAATGAACTTGACAATTAGTTTCTGGTATTGTGTTTCAAATGAATTTATTTGTATTTGTGTCTGAGCTCAACAAATAAATAGATTAACTAATAATTTAAATTATATTATTCGAACAGTCTATTTGAGTAATTGTGAATTATAGCTGATTATACAAGTATTTGCATGGTATCTTAAACGTCACTTTTTTCTATTTATCGAACGCAATTATACAGACGGTGTATCCAATATTCTACTTCTCATGTCTGCTGCTACGAGTTTTTGCCACAGTAGTTGTTGTAGTACCCATCGCTTTTTCCGCTTTTTTGCTACGAGGTAATGTAGTACAGCTAGCAGACATTTTATCCTGAAAAGAAAGGCAATAAGAACAATGATCATTTTTGAAAAAAACGCAATTAAAAAAATGAAAAATTCATGCAAAAAAATAACGTTTAAGAGACACTTCAAACATTATGATTAGTATGGCTTTTGGTAATTAGTATGAAGAAACACGACGATTAACTCGAAATATTGCATTGTTTTTGAGTAAGGCATTAAACATTAAACGCTAATTGTTAATGAGAGAGCCTTGATGCAGAGTAGGAGACACGATTGGATCAGGGAGCATATTTCCATGAATATTTACCAACTAGATTATATTTCAGTTTCCTTTATAGTGGTGTGTTCACTTCGGAGGAGTTGGTCATTTGGTGTTAAATTAATTGGTTCTTGGGGAGGTCTTGGTGCTTGGCCTTTTTTGTGAACATACGAACGTTTAATAGGGATTTCAATTTTTGGTGGCATATTAATCTGCGCTTTAAAACTATCCTCGATTTCCTTAAGACTTGATCGTAATTGAATTATATTAACCTTGTTTTCTACAATGGAAACATCTGTTTGAGATTGTTGAGGAATTTGTTCTTTGTTATCATCATCAGCAGACTCATTGGATTTAGTTTCGAAGAATTCGTCGGATTCATAAATGGCGCTAGTTGCATCCGTATCTTCATGGTCGGTCAAGACATCTGATAGTATTACATCATCGATCTTTTGATAATCAATATCAATTGTACTTGTAACATTCGAATGTGGTTTAAAAGAAGATTCTCCAAAATCAACCTGAGAGTGTTAATATGAAACATAAAAAAATGAACTTCTTAGAACATAAATGATTTTTAATGAATTCACACATATCTGTTCCAGATTTGTTAATAAAATATGTGACTATAGCTGTTTTGTAGCATCGTAGTCTACTTGCCTCACATATTATTTTGTATTATTATCAAAAAAATTGCTCTATCATTATTTCGGTCTTGCTCAAAGAATTGTAAGAACATGATAAACAAAATGTGTCAAGATTCCGATACAGTTGTCATATTTATGGTCAGCGAAATTAAATAATGATCCAAAAACGCTATGTACGCGATACATCATGTAAAACTTGCCTAAAACAGTGTGTGGCAAATTTAAATCAAATACACCGTATTTCAATGTTATTTGACAAGTATGCAAAGAAAACAAATGAACCATTTGTGAAGAAATTCGCGTATTACAACGAATAGGAATTCATTTAATTTATATTTGAAATACTGGATTTAAAACCGCTATAACTTTTGAGCGCAGCATCCGAATTTGTGAATGCGAACAGATTTCGAATCAGCATATTTCTCTTAACATATGTACCAATAACTAAAACAAAAAAAAAAAAAAAAAAACATTTTTCCAAATTTTTATGAAATTTTAAAAGAATTTTGTAATTTCCCATATATACATTTTCCATAATTCCATAATCTGGAGAGACAGATTCTCACCCAATATGTCTTAATTCCGCCACCAAATTGCATCAAACTCGGCTTAAATGCGAAATGCGAAAAACATAGCTGCGAGTTGTTTTCTTCAGAATAACTTTAAAGGGAAGGGCGAACAAATTACGGCTGATAAATTTTACCGATTGGACCATACCTGTTTCAAATTCCTTTTTGAATTTAAATGTACCTAATTTGTTTTTTTACTAAGAATAGAAGTAAAATAATAAGCCTTGTCTAATGCAGTAAGCAAATGTATTTCTGTTATGGACAATGACCTTATTTGCAAACATGAAACAATTTTTTCAGATATCAATAATTTTATTTGATAACACTGTTACATAACACTGTTAACAGCGTTACGCGTGAAATGTATTACAAAAATATTCCTAATGACGCGTGAGTTACGTCGCATGAGTGACGCAAAAAAATTCTTCACAAAAAAGGACAGGGCAAATTTCGAAATTTTGAAAGTGCAATAATAATGCTTGAAATTTCTTTTTTATGTAAAGAATATTTATAGTTCAAAATGGTCACAGAATTTATTCCTTATTATCAATAATGACTAAAGTCATATATATTTGAAGACGCGTGAGTAAGCGCTTTGTGGCTTTTATGTCAATTTTGTTTGCCACTGAATGTTATTATTCAATACAACTCGTAAACATTAAATAGATTACAAATAATAATATATTTCGAGTTGTATGTCTTGTTAGGGCTAAAGATTATTTATTTCTCTTTCGAGATAAGACTTAAAAATGTCGATAGCTTTACTTTTTAAAATGTTTTAAAACGTAGCTAAAATACTTTAGTTTTTGTTTGGCTTTTAATTTTGGGGAAACAAATACGCTTGGTAGTAAAATTATTTAGATCTGAATTAGTCTCCAGTATGACCTTAATAAAGTTTGAGTTTGAGTGACAAATCCGTGTTAAATGTTTATTAATACATTGTCTAAAATACACCGTAAGAAAAATAGACGGTAATATAGTTCAGAAGACACTACTATTTTCAACCACAACCATTAGACACAATGATTTCAGTTATAATTACAATGAGCTTACCTCAGATCGCTTAGCCTTGAGGCGTGTCTTGGACGCATTTGTCATAGATGACGTACGACTTAAACCTCCAGCAATTGGTTCAGCACTTGAATAGCCCGAACTAATGTCATCCGAAGATCGAATGTTATAACTGTAAACATATATATAGTGTTTATATTAACTTCGATTAATATAAATTTACTTACTTAAAATCCCCAGAACCTTTAGCAGTGACATCAACCTCGGTAAAATACATTCCCGTAGAGTGACGAGATCCAGAAGCTGATCTACCTACTGGTGTGTTGAGACGTGGTCGTAACATTCGTTGCTGAGGTCGCGTATTTGTAATGTCATCGACCTGTAATAACTTAAGTTATGGCGTATCTTATACACGTCTCTTATAATCTCTTATACAAACCTCATCCTGAGTACGGTGAATATCTGGTTCGGAGAGATCACTTAAACTGTAACTTCGACGAATAGTCTGCACCAGATTACCGCCACCCTAATTTCAAATGTATAAACAAGTAAAGGATTGACACATTCAAAGTTAAATTTCTAGATATTTATATATGTATTGAAATTTCAATTTTAATTGGAGTGTTAAATAATGTATCATTAGTACAAACTGAAGCAATAATTAAAAGTAAAATTGAGTATATGTAGTTTGGTGAGAAAATATTATGGCATAGCACATTATCGCAGATATCTTTAAGAACTATAAATTTGTTATTCCACGTCTATGTCTACTTCGGGTGTGGGTTCACGTAGTTTTCGACGGCTACGTATTCCAGCTGCTGTCGTTTTTCCACTTGCAACTACTTTTGGACGTGTTTGAATTGCGACAGATGTGTCTTTGGTTTTTGTTTTCCTTGTAGGTAGATCGCGAATACGCGCTGCTCCATTTTCTTCGTTGGTTACAATTTCCTCTGAAATTTCTTCTTCGCATTGACGTTCTTCATCCTCGGAGAACTCTACATGCATTGTTGTCATAGTGTGCAGCGAATTGGATCGCGGGACCCACTGTGTGGACTCCTCATTTGAGTCTCTTTCATCACGGCCATTGTACACACTGCGCGTGTATATGGCATCGTCAGACTGGGACGTTGGTAACATTCGTAGCTCTGGGTTATTTGATGAATTTAAGCCATAATGAAAAGTCTGTTATTAGCGTGCACGTGCAATCAATCAAGTGTTCAGATTAACCAGTGTATATCGCAATGGTATTGTCAGTTAATGACGATTGAAAATGAAAAGAAAGCAACAAAAAGTTAACTTAATTCAAAAGAAAAAACATATAAAACAAATAAAATGTTCTGTGAAAATACAATGCTGCGCTCCATGTATTTTACGCAATAATATTCATGGAGTCCAAAGGTCAATTTTTTACAAAATGAATCCTTTTTAACTCGCATCCAGGTGTATTAATGCATTTAAAATAAATAAGAAAATACATTTCTTATACATTAAAATATGTCGATTTTATTGTTGTTAACAAAAATAAAAATATACATTAACAGCAAACAAATTTAAAAAAACTATATCTGTTGTTCATTTTATCGAAACAAGTCATCGCATGATGAATGCCAAATGAGGTGTTCTATGCAAACACTAAAACCGAGTCTAACAAAATGAAAGAAAATTGTTATGTGACATGTGAAATGGAATGCATTGGTCTGGGTTAGCATGAAAAGTGATGAACATGGCAGTATGCAAATATTGTGTGAGAAATCGGAAGAATATATTATTTACCTTTATTGCGGTTTGCATAATAACGTTTGTGGCATAGTTGACACCCTTAGAACCTAATTGTAATACAGCAGAATATCCACGTTCTTTGGCTTGGTTGAGATACTCGTCGATTTCCTATAGAACAGTGTACAAGAGATCATGTTATTTGCAAATCTTTTTTATAATCGTTTCTACGAGAAAGTAGAATAGCGGCGCACCTGTTCACGGCGTGTCAACATTGGATGAACAAACTTGCGATACAGTGTAGAACTGCCTTTTGTGGCTGGCGACAGCAACCAAAGTACAATAACCACTTTAACCTCATAGTAAAATGGAAACCATGATAGGAAGATATCGGTGAAAGTCTCTGTGCACGTAAAAAATGCGTAAACAATCCAATACATCATCCACTTGACCTGAAATGTCAAAGAGAATTGCATTATAGTCTTATTAAATCTGACAAATTGATTACCAATACTCACATATTCTTTGACATTCTTTGTGCGGACGGCCTTGTAAGAGGCATAAGCGGGATACAATGTGCCGAAGGACAATCTGAAAGCAGGAAATATAATATTTTGAGCACAGGGTCTTGGCGATATGAATATGGCAATCAAGAAAAATATGCACGATGTTGTGAGTGAAAGTCGTGGCAAGGGCATCCCTTGTAACATTTCCAAAAATCTACCGAATGTTGTTAAATTTCGAACTACATTATTTGTATCAATGACTTCCGTGATATCTTCTTGGACCTGATCATCAATATACTCATCGTCGTCGACAAATCTTCTGTATGAGACGTGTGCCATGTCATGTTGAATATTTTTATGTGGTGATGTATATACAACACCGCGACGTAATTTTTCATGCACAGGTTCGTCTTCAACTTCGTCCAAAGAATGGCGGCGTTCCTCTATGACGACATCATTGCCGCGGTAATATCTGGGCCTATCTGACCTTATTAGATGAGTCTTTTTATTTGCATTGGTCCTAAAAACATATCTTTGTCTGGGTTCCCTATGCTGATTTGTAGAACCCGAATAAAAGTCATTATGATACATGACACAAGTAAATATATCTTCCTCCCTCCGTATTTCACAACGACATGAATGCTTTGTATTTATGTCTACCCGCCAGTGGCTAAATAAATACTGAACTCAAACATTTCCCAACGTAGAGACAGAGGCACACTCAAGATCTTAAAATAGCAACGACTGCAACATTTTGTTCTCAGCACAATAATGTGTTCTCTCATAAAAAATAGAACATCGAAAAATTACAATTTGTTTTCTTGCATATACACGTTTGACCTGGAAGGCATGAAGGCGCATTTGTTCTCAAAAATGATTTTGCTTCGATAAATTGTTTAATTTTCCGCCGAAAGTGCCTAGCACATGGATACAAAATTATAAGCAAACAATAGGAATCGTATGTACGGAATGTATGAGCGAATTTCCTAATTGTTACACGACATCAGAATTTAACCAAAAAATATTCGCAATCGAACAACTTATGAATGAATATGGTAGGCTAAAGATCCCATACGCAACACCGAGTGCAGTAAAGTGGAATTAAGTATACAGATTAGTTAGTACAATAGTAAATGTGTTTGTGAGAAAACTATTTATAAATATAAAATATTTGTTTCAATGTATATGTTGTTTGTGTGTTTCACACATATTCTCTTCCCAAAAAGGGCTAAAGAGATGTTCACTGTATAGGTTTCAATATACATATACTATGTTTCCTGTAGATTTAATATTAGATTGGTAATATAAAAGGTCAGTATCCTGATTAAAAAATATTATCTATATATAAAAGTGTTGCCAGTTACTCCGTTCTTAATTTAAGAACGGCTGTACCGAATTTGGTGAGTCAGAGTATGTGGTCAGAATAGGATAATCGTAAAAAAATTCGAAAACATATACGAACTAATAGCAAGAACGGTATAAATCCGGAATATATAAAATCGGTTGTAAAATGTTGCTACGATTTTTTTTTTTTGAATTGAACATTTATTTTTTCATTCAAAAATGCAATTAGAAGCCTCAAAGACCGATTTTACATAAATTGCAAACCATACTACTCCATGTAATAATTAAATCTTAATGACTATATCTTATAAAGGTATGACAACCTGAACATATAATAGTATGAAGATTTTTAAATGACTACACGTACATATTCAATATGAAGCAAGTAATAACGTAATATACAAGATCGAATTTGAAATTTGTGTGTTTTAAAAGTATGTTACATTTTTAACATAGCATTATGATTTTAATATATTTATTTCAAAAAATGCAATTAGAAGCATCAAAGGCCAATTTTAATGAAATTGCCAATCAAATTAGCATGCCCAATTTTAATTTTCAACGATATTGTGGAAGGCTTATACATTTATTTATTTATGTTATGCGTATATTTATGTGAAACCGAAGTGGTTTATGATTTTTGTTTTATATGTGCTGCTTGATAATGAATATTTCTTTAGAGAATCGGGAGGGCTATTGAAAGTTCTAGCGATTCGCACATGAAATGATTTATTCATAAAGCCGATAACTCTGGGAACTATTAATTGAGTGGATCTGCTTGAACGACAAAAGTGAAACATATGCAATAGAAAATCGGGAATTTTTTTCTTTAGTAACATTATTGAACAGCATTAATGATCTGCTGTCTATAAATCGCCAAAAAGAGCAGCCGAGGAATAGTTTTACTTTCGGGCTTACGTGATCAAGCCTTTTAAGTGAATAAATATAACGAACCACTCGGTGAATCAACATTTTGATTTTTTTTCATATTCGTTTTAGTTGTACCGGAGAAAATTTCATTACAATATAATATGTGAGACATAATTAGAGAATGTACCAGTTGTAACTGTACATTGCGAGGTAAAATTAAATCAGTGTTGTACAGTTGGCGTAATGCTAAATGTGTGTGGTTTACAACGTTGTCGATATGGCTGTCAAATGTTAGTTTATCATCAATAATTATGCCAAGGCATCTTATGCTATTGACGATATTAATAACTTGACAGTTATAAGTCAGCGACAAATTAGAGTGAGCATAACTGGGAAAAACCAAAGCCTGTATTTTTGTGGGATTAACAATTAGCCGGTTGGAGTTCATCCTACATATAGCAGGTTCATAACCCAATTAAATTTTGATACTATAACAACCATGTGTAGGAGGTTTATAGCGACTTTGAAAGTTTAAAAAATTTAATTGCAGAACAGTTCAAATAATTTGCGAATGTAGTACACACATAATCGTTCTGTTCAAAATTGTTCCATATATTCTTATTATGTGAACTATTATTATTAAGCGAAATATAGTATAAATGTCTGTTCCCCGTATCCGAAACTTTAGCACGCGATCTTCAGGAGATAATTTATGGCACCTAAAATATATTTTCTGTATGCTTTTATCAAAATTGAACCAATCAAACTTTATAAGACAAAATAACGACAAGAAAACAATTTCCTCGATAATTAAATAATCAGTTTATATACACTGGTGGTCATAACTAAAGCAACTGAAATTACAAACATAATAAATGCCGTATAACTTATTAAAAAATGAACATATCTTATTGGTTTTTTCAGCTTTAGAAAGGAGTACTTATTTTTAAATAAGTAATAATGCATGGAAAATCTAGGACAAAACTAAAAAAAAAATAATGAGTTTATCTTATAAAAAAAATATGCAAACATTTTATTATTGTAATTATGTAAATTATTATATTTTTTGTTAGTAACAAACTGAAAAATTAATTATTATTTTTTTGTGATAAAACTGCAACTTAAAAAACGTCGCGATATAACGAATGGGTCTGACAATATATCATTCGTTATACCGGGCGTTGACTGTACTATGTTTAGGTTTCTACACCTATTTCGATTCTTGTAAATTTAAGTACAATAAAATTTTAATTTATTACAAAAATTTGATTCACTGCCAAAAAATATATAAAAATGGCTAGAAACAAATACAGTACGATAAAATAGCTAATTACCAGTAATTGTGAAAACAAAAAGTATCACAGAATACTATTTCAAAGAAATATTCCATAAATAGACCCGTGATTACTCGAATTATAAGTTGATTTTATGCAACATGTCAGGAAGTATAGTTCGCCACGGAGGGAGGCCGCGAAAAACATCAGCTCGTACTGATCAACAAACAGTCATAGGAGTTTTTTTAATGGATTTCAATATATTATATGAAATAATGTATCGGATGGTTTGCAAATGTGTTGAATACTTCACCCATGGTTCTATTTGGCAACCCTGTCGTGATTGTTGATAAATTTTTGTCGTGCTCCTGTTTTTGATTAAAAATATTTATTTTGTGTTTTTTTAACCCGTTTGTGAATCTTAAAAAGTGTTAACAGTGTTTAAAATCTATTTTTGATTTGTCTGTGCTAATTGGTGAAGTGAGTTTTGTGATAAATAATACAATTTATTTTCTTATTCGTATTCCGTGTTCCATTCCCTGTTTGTTTCCCTTGTTACATTTCTTCATTTGTTTGTTGTAACCAGTGTTGCCAAAACTTTGTCATTAAAAAATACTAGATTTTGTTTAAAAAATGCTAGAAAGTGTAAAAAAGAAAGAAGAGTAAAAAATTAAAAAAAGTGCCAAATAAAAGTGCTAAAAAGTTTATAGAAGGAATTTCGTTTATAGCTAATAATGAAATCTGTATTTCTTAAAATTTGCTTGCAAGACCTGGAAATATTCACCTGATATCCTATTTATTCATAATCAGAATAAAATTCTATTTCGATATAGCCATGTATATATAGCTCGCAATATTGAAGACATATCTTTGAAATTCTGCACATTGCTAATATTCCTAGGATGGTATTGAAAATGGGATATATGTGTCCCCAACCGATTTAGCTATAATTTGATATTTTGGATTTTCATTGGAAACAAGTAAAAAAGTGTCAGTCGGTGTTGCCTACAGATATATACCCCCAGCCAATGGTTTGTGGAAGTCTTCGGAATTACTTACAGATTATATTATTAGCTTTATATAAGAAATATGTTTTTAACAAAGAGGTTTCGGATTTAATGTTGATAAAATTTTTTCGCCTGATTTTGCATTTAAAAATATTGAAAATTTTTACTATACGTGGGGGAGGTACCAGAAGGAGTGGACCAATGGGTCCCATCTTCCTACTTGATCTAGGCTTGGTGAAGATAATAGGTTGTACACAGCTTCGTTAAAATAGGATAGTCCGTTTACGTGTTATTATAAACTTAGTTTTTAGCACAATTTTTACCATTTTGTGGGGGAGGTACCAGAAGGAGTGGACCAATATTCACCGTCTTCGAACTTTAACTAACTTTGGAAAAATATTAAGCGCAAAGTTTGGATTAAATCAATTATTCCCTTGGAGAGTTATTGTGCGCACCAGCCAGACAGGCGGTCATGCGTAAATCGACTCCAAATTTTCTGAAACGGATTTGGTCCAAAGAAACATGGGATCTAAAACCAATATTTCGATGAGGCACATTTTCACCGTATCAAAGTGTATATACCCTCAATAGCCATAAGGCTGAGGGTATAAAAAATCTGCCTACCAAATATTATCAATATGGGTCCACGTTTTGGTATAGAGCGGTACCTCAATTATTCGGTGGTTTGGTTCAATTATTCGGTGGTTTGGTTTGGTGACTTAAGACACGTTATTCAACCGAAGTGGTTTCAATTTGATATTTTGGATTCTCATTAGGCAGGAAATCTCCATACTAAGAATTATCAATATTGGGCCGTGTTTCGGGGTAGCCTCCAGAGACCAGTCATGGACGTTTTTTAATAGAATTGATTGTAATATCACATTGCGCGTATGCTTCGGAGGCTGCTTTAAAGTACCGACCTATTTTCGGTATTTTGAGGAGTTTAGGCGTATACTCTGGCCTCTGTTAGGGTAGAAATTATTTATGCGGACAATTTTTATATTTGATCATATACTCCATATAAAATGTCCGTCCTATTTGCATACTTTTAAAGTTTTAAAACCTTTTTCCCCACTTTGTTGGCTGTAATTTTTCGAAGTAGGCCCATTTTTGACATAACTCCCATATAAAGTGGGACATGACCCATTTTTGCTACTATGAAGTGGCTATAATTTGACATTCCAGAAAGTTTATAATTTAGGTTCATGATTGTTTTGTTTTTCATTTTCCCAAATAAACAACCTAATACCAGACAATGTCACAGTCACCATATGACTCAATAGGTCTATTTGGAATCGAAAAACGGCAAATTTTTGGTATAAAACCAAATAGTCGGAAAATTTTGAAAATATCCAAAAAATAAAAAAAAAATGCCAAAAAAGATGCTAGGTGCTAGATCAATTTTTTTGGTGCTAAACGAGTTTAAAAAGTGCTAAATCTAGCACTAAAAGTGCTAAATTGGCAACACTGGTTGTAACATTATTCTTGTTTATTTTCTTATTATCTTCTCAAAGCAGAGTTGCCAATAAGAGTTATTTTGTAGAAATCAAAGGATTACGAATTCCAGCTACTTTTTTGAATCTTATCTTTTTTTCAAATATTTGAATTAAACATTTTTTACAATGGTCTGTCCGTATGAATTGTGTAACGTCTCTAACGATGAGGAATTGTGCGTTACATGTTGGTTTTGTTTAAATCAGTGGCATGTTAAGTGTGCTCGTATCAACGCGAAAGTAGTTGATACTATTAGAGACAATGTTGGCGTTCGTTGGTGCTGTGTTCACTGTAGAAAACTTTCTGCCGATTTTGTAAAAGATTTGCAATCGGAGCTTGTATCCATTAAGAAAGACTTTACATCATTAACAAGTCGTTTTGAAAATTTTTCGAATTTGTTTAATAAGTACCAAGAACTTGTATCGTCGCCGTCCGTTTCTGGGCAGAAACGAAAGCGGTCTTCGAAGAAGGCACCAACTAAAATTATGCCTATTCGTAAAGCCTCTATTTCTGCTGGGAATACTGTATCACGAACAGCGTCAAATAATATTGATAAAACTGATGCTGTTAATGAACAGACTTATGCCAGTGTCGTGTCTCATACAACCATGGATCGGCATACTCTGAAAGTAGATTATCATTTAAAATAGTAGTTCATGATGATATATTTCCAAGTTTGATATCGAAAGATTTTTGGCCTGATAGAGCGTTTGTTAAAGAATTCCTAGAAAGATCAGATAATTTAGCTCATTTACCTCAGAGATCTGAACCAGTATCAAAAAACTAGATAACCTATTTACCATATGCTATCAGAATGTAAGGGGGTTAAACACTAAATTAACTCGTTTATTTACTGATAGCATTGGTTTTGAATTTAGCATTATTGTGTTTACTGAGACTTGGCTCAAAACGTCTGTGTTAAATAGTGAAATAATGTGTTCAAAATATCAAATATTTAGAAAAGATCGTACTGGTAAAAAAGGTGGCGGCGTCCTTATTGCAGTTGATGCCAAATTTTCCACTAATTTAATTAAATTAAATTGTTGTTCTGACATAGAATTTATCTGCATATCAATTGAATTGGGTAAATTTAAACTATTCGTTACGTGCTCATATATACCTCCTTCATCGCATCTTGATATTTATAATCAGCATTTAGCAGCACTAAACTCAATTATTAATATTATGAATGATTCCGATAGAATTTTAGTTCTTGGTGATTTTAATATGCCATCTGTAAAGTGGCTCTCATTGCCAGACTCAGAAAGTTTAACGCCGTTGACATCTGAAGCAAATGTAAACCAATATACATTTGATATTGTTAATCGATTTTGTGAAATTAATCTCCTTCAAATAAATAATATTTTAAATTGTTGATCTAGTATTTGTAAATTTTACACAATTTTTTGTATTAATTCGAATTCCTCGTATCCCAGTATCTTATTTCGATGAATTTTTACAGAAGATATTTTGGAGTAGTACATGTTTTGTTGTTTATGATATGATTAAGTGATATACTGTTAATTTTGAGCTTTTGGAGTCCATGTAAAGAAGTTTTTGGAATCGCTCATGGCCCTTTGGGCTAGGTTCTCATTTATGAAATAAATTGAATTGATTATATAAAATCTTAATGAGTAAGTGATTCTTAGAATTTTTGAAAACATTCTTGAGCCACTTTAAGCGTGGTACAATAAAAAGAGGTGGGCTTAATTGACGAAATTAACAAAAACTGTAGTCTAGTGCAGGGCTATCCACACTATTACATTCAAGTTATGTGAATGTATTTGTTTGAAATACAAAATTTTGAAAAGTTCTGTTTCTATGTCATGTACTGTAAGAAATTTTGTAAAAATATTATTTTCAAATTTTAAGGAAGAAAAAAAATTATTTAATTCAAGATATATTTGTTGCAAAACTTGTAAAATTAGTAGATTCTTTTAGGTTCTGGAACGGAATTAATGTTTGCCAAAAAATCCCATTTTTCGGTTAGAGTATAACAACAAAAAGGAATGAATAGCAATTTTTTATTTTCAAATGTTTCTCTTTTATAATTGTATGTGTGATCAATTTGACAGCCTATGGGACCTATTTTAGGCACTGCTGGTCTTGTGAATGTTCTTATAGTGTCATATTTACATATACAAATATTCAATAGGTTGTTTTGTTTATTTGAGATATGGAATGAAATGAATGCAATGTCGAGTTCTTTTTTTCACATTTATTCCGAAAACATTTTTTTACGCTCGAATGCTGTAATCTTAAATTTTAATTACATACGAATTTGACTAAGTTTATACTGAAACCCATCTTATCTAATTTATATAATAAGAGTTCAAAAGCTTTACTAAAATCTGTATAAAAGGTATCTGTTTGATTTCGCTGAACAAATCCCTTTATTACAATTGAAGTAAACTCTATAAAATTTGTTATAGTTGAAAGACCACAACGGAAGCCATGTTGATATGGACTTAAAACGGATTGACTCCGTGAGAAATAACAGCAGTAATTAATTAATTTTTGTTTATGGCAATCTTGTTCTCTATCTGCCTAAACCACTTTGGCTTGCTTTTTCATTTGTCGACAAATTGTGCATGGATGAACTTGTTTTCGCAGTGTCATTGTAAACTTTTATTCATTTGGTTGTAAGGGCGCAGGAAGAATTCTGTGATAGTTTTCTTTCGTCAAACAATTTTTTTGCATTCCAACAATCATTTCAAACACAACTAATGTAATATATTTCATATATATTTATTACAAAAAATGTTATTATAAAATTCCGAAAAATGCCATGGGTGGGGCACCTTTGAACATGCCCATTAAACTCGAGTAAAAACGGAGTTTTTAACTTTTGGCTTCGATTTAATGAATTTTGATCTAAATTTTTTAAATTTTGAACATTTTTATATATTTTTTAATGAATAAATGCATTTCTGATATGTATGAATAAAATACATACATATTTGAACATAAACACTGTAAAAAACCATTTCGTTCAAAAATGACTTCGTCCATTAAAACAGTAATAAAATATATTTATAAAGCTTAAAGTATGTCATATGTATATTCATTTTAAAGGTTACATATGTACCTATTAGTTAAAATTGATAAGAAACCAAAAATTATAAAATAAATAAAAAATTTTATAAGGCTTGAAATAAAAAAGTGTTCAAAGGTGCCCCCCTCTCCCCTACGTAAATTTTTAGGGAAATAGACCAAAAACTTTATTTTTGTCAGATTTTCTGGTCGCTCTAGAGGCCACAATTATGACCCGAACAACACAACACCAATAAGCACGACTTAATGAAGGTCGGCCAATATTTATCGGGTCAAATCGACCCGATTCTGGAATGCGCGATCAACAATAAGTATCTAATAATGAAATAGAAGGACTATTGTTTTTAACGCGTATATTTAATGCATTAAAAACAATGGCCCCTGTTTGTGATTTCCGACGATGTGTAAAAAATAACTACTGTTTTAACGCTTATATTTATTGCATTAAAACAATTTGATTTAACCTGTGCTCTTAAAAGAAATATTTTTGAGGGAATCTGAGAAAAAGTGCCAAAGTCTTATTCCACTAGAGGACGGAAATGTCGCCCTAATTGCTTTGAAATTGTACATGAAGTTCCGGTTATGATCAAGTCGACCCAACATAAAGCAACAAAAACCTAAAGTGGCCAAATTTGTATTTTATGGCGTAAAAAGTCACCTCGAGAAAACAAGATTTGGAAAATATCTCAGAGTTAAAAAGCCGTCCCATCCGATTATACTACTCCATTCACTGGTTTTTGAATTGGAGTATTTTTTTAACTTTTTTGATTTTTATTTTGGCTAAGTTGTCAAGTTGATTTAGCCTAAATCTTTCTAAATATGGGACGTATTCTTCTACAAATTATTTTACATGCTTGTTAAATATTGGTATGAGTTACGACTATAAAAACTACCACATATATTGTTATTAAAATACATAAAAATATCAATATTAAACAGCATGAAATTCGCTTATTTGTTAAAACCATATAATTATGAATTTTTCAATGTTTCACTTAACGGCCAAAGTGCCGCCCTTTATCCCTTACAAAAATCCTTTAAAATGGCATTACTACGCCAAATGCATACGATTTTTATACGCATCCCATTTCTTAATCTCTTCTAAAATCTCATTAAAACTCAATTTTAAAATGATTAGCCAAGAATACCGTTTTTTGGTCTCCAATTATTAAAAATCTACGGTGATATGTGTATGAGATTTACACTAAATAAAGCGCGTCCGATTATAAGAAATTTTTAAAATGTCTCCATCCGTTGTGGGTTTGGGATACAGTGGATATGTCGAAAAAGCATACATTAGAACCATATTGCCTTTTCGGTATTCTTCAACGTAGTCGTTGAACACTTAATTAGGTATTCAAATTTAAATATTAAAGAGTAATAATAAGTTTATTCAAATGTTTTTATTTTTAGGGAAATAGACCAAAAACTTTATTTTTGTCAGATTTTCTGGTCGCTCTAGAGGCCACAATTATGACCCGAACAACACAACACCAATAAGCACGACTTAATGAAGGTCGGCCAATATTTATCGGGTCAAATCGACCCGATTCTGGAATGCGCGATCAACAATAAGTATCTAATAATGAAATAGAAGGACTATTGTTTTTAACGCGTATATTTAATGCATTAAAAACAATGGCCCCTGTTTGTGATTTCCGACGATGTGTAAAAAATAACTACTGTTTTAACGCTTATATTTATTGCATTAAAACAATTTGATTTAACCTGTGCTCTTAAAAGAAATATTTTTGAGGGAATCTGAGAAAAAGTGCCAAAGTCTTATTCCACTAGAGGACGGAAATGTCGCCCTAATTGCTTTGAAATTGTACATGAAGTTCCGGTTATGATCAAGTCGACCCAACATAAAGCAACAAAAACCTAAAGTGGCCAAATTTGTATTTTATGGCGTAAAAAGTCACCTCGAGAAAACAAGATTTGGAAAATATCTCAGAGTTAAAAAGCCGTCCCATCCGATTATACTACTCCATTCACTGGTTTTTGAATTGGAGTATTTTTTTAACTTTTTTGATTTTTATTTTGGCTAAGTTGTCAAGTTGATTTAGCCTAAATCTTTCTAAATACGGGACGTATTCTTCTACAAATTATTTTACATGCTTGTTAAATATTGGTATGAGTTACGACTATAAAAACTACCACATATATTGTTATTAAAATACATAAAAATATCAATATTAAACAGCATGAAATTCGCTTATTTGTTAAAACCATATAATTATGAATTTTTCAATGTTTCACTTAACGGCCAAAGTGCCGCCCTTTATCCCTTACAAAAATCCTTTAAAATGGCATTACTACGCCAAATGCATTTTTTATATCATCTTTCTAAAAAATCTCATTAAAACTCAATTTTAAAATGATTAGCCAAGAATACCGTTTTTTGGTCTCCAATTATTAAAAATCTACGGTGATATGTGTATGAGATTTACACTAAATAAAGCGCGTCCGATTATAAGAAATTTTTAAAATGTCTCCATCCGTTGTGGGTTTGGGATACAGTGGATATGTCGAAAAAG
Source organism: Musca vetustissima (assembly GCF_032173495.1). Lineage (NCBI taxonomy): Eukaryota > Metazoa > Arthropoda > Insecta > Diptera > Muscidae > Musca > Musca vetustissima. The sequence continues at coordinate 154,767 of NW_026883244.1, read as the reverse complement.
CATACATTAGAACCATATTGCCTTTTCGGTATTCTTCAACGTAGTCGTTGAACACTTAATTAGGTATTCAAATTTAAATATTAAAGAGTAATAATAAGTTTATTCAAATGTTTTTAGTTGCGCAAATTGTACAAAACAAAAGTAATTACCCTTGACTTCTCTGTATATGCGTTGTTTTTGTTTGATCCCGCATTTAATTATGTTTCAAGATTCGGGAAAAAATCACCCGTTGCATTGTTTTGTTTCTGTAGACATAAGCATTCCTTAAAAGCACGTTGACCCAATAACATATGTGTAATTGGCAACTGTGGCATAAATGTGCGTATACAACTGTATAGAAAAGCGGTTTTACCAAATGTGTAAAACTAGGTACTTTTGTTATTGCCATCAATACTGCTAACATTAATGTGGTTGAGCTCATTGTCTAAACAACTTCAATGTTGCGAAGCATTAGTGAAAATTCTACAAAATCAATTCAAGAGCTTTGCGTCTAACAAATCACGGCAGTAGATTGTACAACCTCGACAACAACAAAAACTCGATCCCACTTCAATTGTGACTAATATACACGGTCTTTAATATACATCAGTGACATTGAATATATGTATCTTTAAAGTAACAAGGGCAATGTAAGAATGCTATACTGTTGTACATTACAGATCTTTTTAATTTTTTTCACTTCGAATTACCATTATACCTTTAATTACTTAAATTGAATGCTTGTACATAAATTGCAGTACGTTGTGCGCAGTATATTTATATAGTTTTACTTAAGGAATTCATATGTGGTTTTGGTTTTTTATTGTATGTAAATATGAATCAACATTTTCCAATCAAGTAAATATATAGATGTTCTTTATGTATATTGCTCGAATTCCATTACTCACGGAGGATATTTAATTTACCACAAACCAAAGGAATTAATAGAACAAGAATGAATACTCACATAATAAGTCGTGAAAACAATGCACTTATCATTGTGAATGTCTCACCCTCCTCGCTGTGGTCAGAGACAAATGTTATTTATGGCCAGAATTAAATGTTTAACAAATCATCAGAGCCTGGACAAAGAGTATCAGTTGTTGATAATTATCTGAAATATGAATAGAAAAATGTCTGAATATCCCACATCCGTATCCTAATATGTTTGTGATTTCCGTTATTGCAATTTGCTTCCCAATGAATAAACATAAAATCAAGGTACAAATGCGTGTACATACAAACTAACAATACCTGTTTGTTGTCCATTCAGTCAGCAGCTTTGAGCGAAAGGAACATCAATCGATTTATACAGAACAGAGTCCCGACTTTTGTCCTTTAGGTTTTTAATTTAATCCGTTTAGATTTTTTTAAATATCCGAATACTGAAAGGTTGTCGTAGTAAAATATGAATATTTATTTTTTATTATTTGAGCATTTTTCTTTTTTTTTTTAACAATTGATTGCTCTGCACCTCACAGTTGCCTCCTTTTCAGGCAACGATTAAATTGTTAATTACACGAATGTACTGTCGTACACTGTCCCTCAGCGACTCAAAAAAAAAATTAAAAAGCGTTCCACCAGATACAAATAGGTGAGAAGACAAAATTGCCGATAAAAATGGAAATCAAAGTGGAAAACGGAAAATTTACGAATAGCGTGTGATGGACACGGGTAAAGAAGCGTATTGTTGAGAAAGAGAGGCATTGGATAATTGCCGATTAGGGATTCCGCAAGTCGGTGATAATGATCGACCTAATCTAAAAACGTTTCGATTGCTGCAAATAGGGAGAAGGAACTCCTCAAATTTACGGATCAGTTCATAATACAATAATAAGGTGATGTATCAAAATAAAAACGTTTGTTTTTGTCTCGATTATCTGTCAAATTTTTCCATATAGTATTTAACACGGTTGGCAACATTGCACATCGAATACAAGTAGAAATTATCCACTTTGACAGTTAATCGAGACATCAGCTGCGCTAAATGGACCACCTATTTATTGTGCCATGGATGAGTTCAAGGTATATTTAATAAGGTAGGCGCATCGGTAAAACCAAAAAATTAAAAAAACAAAATTATGAATGAAAATCTCCCAATTTCGAAGACCTTGTTTGGCAATACTGTTACGAATATAACTTTAGATTTAAGTTAATTTAGATGAATTCCGTTAATTTAAGAATTTGAATTGTAACGTAAATTTCTACTACGCAGTTTATTCGAATAACTTCACAACAACTACTGTATAGATTTTTCTACATCCTTCCATTTCCTCTTTCATTTTCTATTTTGTTGTTGACGTTCAATTCTTGTTAAACGTCATCATTGATGCTCGCTTAATTCCTCTTTCTTTGTTAGTCCCTCGCCTGTATATGTGTTCTTATTGTTCACTCAATGTAAGTTTGTATGTGTTTGTTGCATTGGTAGATTGTTCGAAATCTAGGTGTTACCAGATCGTCTAGAAACTTCTGTAGCGACAGGCAGGGCTCATATAAATAGGGGGAATGGCAAGGCAGTTAGTCAGTTGTGAATCAGATCGCGAATTGAAACCGCCAAGAACGTAACAATACTTTTATTAACATTTTCTACAAGAATTTGTGTAAAAAACTTGTCAATCTGTTTGTTTTGGCAAAATATTTTTGACATATCAAAATAGCCGATGCGGCTACCTTGTATATCTACCTTGCGGCTACCTTGAAGCAATTTTTAGAATAAAGGCATGGTATAATAATAGAAAGTAACAGCAAGTGTTGTTGTACAAAAAACGATACAACAACCACATAGAAATTTGTTGTTGTAAGTTCTACTAGTGTCAACCCATCTGACAGAAAAAAGTAAACAAACAAATTATGATCAAATTATTTTTATTTTGAAAATGAAATATTTCGAATCCTCAAAACATGAATGAAACTCTATCAAATTTATATTTCTATCGCTTCCACATCTTTCCTATGATTGAGTCATTGCCATATATATGTGTAACACATATGAAAATGCTGGGAATATCGAGTTATTCCTTGAAGACAGATTTGCTTCCTCAAACTTTCCCAGTAGGCAGATTGAGAAAATTGAATACGGGAGCACATTTAATAAAGAACAATTTCAAATTGTATGCATTCCCAATTTTCCTGTTGGGTGATTATAAAAACATAATTTGTCAAATTCATATTGACACTAGTATTACGTTGGAATGAAATCAGCTGCGATTTGCTGTTACCTTTTATAATTGTACCATGGAATAAAGGCAAAGAAATAGAACCAAGGCACATATATTATTTTGTTAACTATAGTTCTGTCCAGAACCTAAAAGAATCTACTAATTTTACAAGTTTTGCAACTTTTTACTCGAATACCGTTCCTGAACCCACAAAACTTGTAAAACATTGAGTCAAATTTAGGAGAGCACAAAACAATGCAACAAGATTTATTAATAAGGTTAGGCGGCAGGCGAATTCATGCCTTAGTCTTCTCTTGCTGTCAACTTTATTCGCCTCCTCTTTATGAATAAACCTTAACCTTGGAATAACCCTTGCAAATAAAATTCAATTCGCCTTGACATTTCAAAACTTAGGCAAATTTGATTCAACCAATCAAAACAAAATGTTTTTATATGTTTATACCCTTCACCACACTGTGGTACAGGGTATTATGTCTTTGTGCATATGTTTGTAACAGGCAAAAATAATCGAGATAGACCCATGGTTCCTTTGAGAATATGCATAGAATCACTTTCTGAGTCGATTTATACATGTCCGTCCGTCCGTCTGTCCGTCTGTAGATGTTAAATTGTAAACAAAGTACAGGTCGCATTTATGATCCGAATTGGATGAAATTTGGCACATCTCATTTGTTTGGCCCAAGGAAGAACCCTATTGGGGAAAATCGGTTCAGATTTAGATATTGCTCCCATATATATTTTCGCCCGATTTAAGGTAAATGGTGCACTGAAGTCCCTACATATCTTTCGATTTGCACGAAAATTGGCACAGCGTAATGAATTACGTCTAGAATGATGTGTGTAAAATTTCATAAAAATCGGTTCAGATTTAGATATAGCTCCTATATATAATTCCGTCTGATTTAAGGTAAATTGTGTACCAAAGTCCCTATATATCTTTCGATTTGCACGAAATTTGGCACAGCGTAATGAATAAGGTCTAGAATGATGTATGCCAAGTTTCGTGAAAATCGGTTCAGATTTAGATATAGCTCCCATATATATCTTCGTCCGATTTAAGGTAAATTGTGTACCAAAGCCCCTATATATCTTTCGCTTTGCACGAAATTTGGCACAGCGTAATGAATAAAGTCTAGAATGATGTATGCCAAGTTTCGTGAAAATCGGTTCAGATTTAGATATAGCTCCCATATATATCTTAGTCCGATTTAAGGTAAATTGTGTACCAAAGTCACTATATATCTTTCGATTTGCACGAAATTTGGCACAGCGTAATGAATAAGGACTAGAATGTTGTATGCCAAGTTTCGTGAAAATCGGTTCAGATTTAGATATAGCTCCCATATATAGCTTCGCCCGATTTTAGGTAAATAGTCCACTAAAGTCCCTGGAAATCTTTTGGTATAGCGTACTGAATTAAGTCTAGAATGATGTGTGCAAAGTTTCGTGACAATCGGTTCAGATTTAGATATAGCTCCCATATATATTTTCATCCGATTTAAGGTAATTGGTGTACCAAAGACCCTATATATCTTTCGATTTGCACGAAATTGGGCATAGCGTACCGGCATTTGGGTCTATAATAATTTGTGCTAAGTTTCATGAAAATCGGTTCAGATTTAGATATAGCTTCCATATATACTTTTGCCCGATTGAGGTAATTGGTGCACCAATGTCCCTGGAAATCTTTTCATTTGCACGAATTTTGGCATAGGGTACTGAATTAAGTCTAGAATGACGTGGCAAAGTTTCGTGAAAATCGGTTTAGATTTATATATAGCTCCCATATATATTTTCGTCCGATTTTATGTAATTGGTGCACCAAAGTCCCCATATATCTTTCGATTTGCACGAATTTTGGTATAGGGTACGGTGGTCAGCTAAGTACTTGGCTTTGTTACAAGGGAAATTTGGGTTTGAAAGGTTTTTTGTATAGAAGAAATAGCTTCTGGGGAGAATATCCCAACAAACTTATGAGGATCAGTGGCGTGATCCGAAACTATAGTCTTCCCTGCCTTACCCCTCGGCAATCAATGCCATACATTCCCCACTGATAGATAGTTGTTTTTTATAAAAACAAAATACAAATGGTATCTTAAATAAACCGCCAACACTACTGAAGTACTGAATTAAGTCTAAAATGATGTTGCTAAGCTGCGTGAAAAGATCCATTGCAAGGCCGAATGACACAACGTACTGAAGTAATATAAATTAGTCTCTGGCAATTTTCCCTGAAATCGGTTCAGATATAGATATATAACAAAAAACGCGTCGTCTGTTGGGATACATATGTAGAATCTACCCAAAGTGGTGAAGGGTATCATATAGTCGGCCCAGCCCGACTTTACTACTTTCCTTACTGGTTTTTAGTATGTGTTGCCTCAAGAGTTTGTAGCTGCACGACTCCTAGATTCAACTTTTTGTATATCGTTTATCGTCTGTCCATTATAACTTGTAATCTGATTATCATGACCCGAATCAAATGGTGATTGAAAAAATTATCTTCTGAAAACACAGCATTAGCACAATTTTGAATAAATGATTCAGTATGTGTCGGCATCTTTCAACAATTTCTCTTGATGAATTCTGAAAATTTTGTATGTATATTCGGTTTTGGCCTATGTCGACTTCTATTGGTTTTGGTAGTGACCGGTTTATATTTAGATGTCACAATTATGACCCAAACCCTCGAAATTATCGAGACGGGGATCTGGCCTACGAATAAATATGACTGTTTTCATGATATTCGTTCAATATTTACCGCGTCAAATAGATTTTATTTATTTAAAATCGCTACATTTGAATTGTATGGCGTAAATATTTACTACTGAAAGATAGTTCAATAATATATCCAACTGAATCAAAATCCTTAATTTCTCTGTATTTTTTATTGGTTCATATACCACCAAATTGTATATGGGCAATATTGCCAATTTTTTAACATAGCTGAAGCGGAGGTTCACCCCTTTATAACTCGGGAATTACTTAAGTATGTATATGAAAAAAGTGAATAGTTTTGGGTTAATTGGTCTGTCGTTGCAAACTGCTCATGATATTGGCCTCCAAACTTTATTTTGGTGGAAGCTGTGTCTACTTTAATGTAAAAAAATTTGTAAAAACAGGTTGAGGCGAACCAGTTCTTTTATATTCTCTATAGATTTGTGACTAAGCCACTCATTGCACGGTCTTCGTGTAAAAATAAAACTAGAAGCCAACAAAATGGGGACTACACCCCTTATGTATCATTTTTCAAAATTTTAACTGCATCTATCTTTAAATGATACTGACATTTTGAAGCTCGATTTTGAGTGTTTTTTATATATATAGTATAAGATTATTGTAGTCGCGAATCTGCGTAATTTGATATGTATTTTGTGTATGTAGTATCCACAGCTTCAGAGTAATACTCATCCGGAGGTGCGAATTTTGTGCGATCAAATTTCTAAAAAACATATTTTTCGGTCCAAATTTTTAGGTCTGTCAACTGAATGATATGGGTACCCGCGATCAATAAGGTTTTTTACGTTTCGGATGATATAAAATCTTCTTCGTGAAAATCCATCTACTAGAACGGCGGGAACTGGCCTTCCAAAAACACGAAATTTGGCAAAAAATGTTTTTGAAAATATCGCGGATATATTTGCGTTTTCTGTGGATCATTTCCGCTTCAATAAATGACCTCATACGGATTTTGATCTTTTTCGAAAAGAGAACTTTAAAAACTACAGCCGAAAGAGAAATGTACGCAATTTATCTCAAAAATAGATTGTGCTGCCACATCCATGGTTCTTAATGGACCACATTGAAATGGTATAGATCGATGTATTTTTTTAGGGTGCACACCGAAATCGGATGCGCGTTAATGGCATATGGAGTTTTCGGAAATTATTCTCGTTTTACGATTTTTTGGGTACTTCAATGTAACGTGTGGCACATCTTAGCCGTCAAATGAAATTTCGCAAAATACTAGTACTTCCTGGAAACCGCATGCGCATCAAATGATTTTGAGAATTACGCGATTTAAACGCAATTTAAAATGTATATTTCATAATATTATTTTATTTTAAGATTTTTTCCTATTTAGAGAATCCTAAGATTTATCGGAAGGGTCTTGATATAATCCGCAAGGCGTATACTTATACACAAAAAGTGATTATTATTATATATGTCAATTATTCCTGGGAAATTCGGGTAAAATTGCAGAATAACCCCAACATTTTTTTCTGAAATTTCTTGTATACAATTAAAAAAATAAATATGATGACATTATTTTTTCGAACCAAAAACAAATATTTTTCCTCAATATCTTGTTTTGTTGTCGCAGTGATTTAGAAACCGCTACACGGACTTGTGTGATTTTGATATCATTTGATTCATCATGGTGTTTAGATTATGTAGATATTTTAAATTAATTTTTAGGTGTGTGTATGTCATTAATGTAATGAAAATATTGATGTAATCTATATTTTTTTATTTTTCTCATATTCCGCGAAGACGTGCAACTTTATCGTGATTATTATAATATATTCATATTCTTATTTTACGGAGGAAGATATATATCAACGTTTTTGGTCAATATAATAAACGGCGTAATTTTAAGATTTTTTCTTATGCCCAAAATTGAAACCTCGATAACTTTTGCGCGCATCAACCAAAAATTTGATCGCGAACGGTTTCGGAGTCAGAACATTTTTCTCTATATGTGTATCAAAAATCATTGATGTGCCACAAAAACAAAAAAGCTGATTTTTTGAAAATGGAATATTAAAAAATTGGCAATATTGCCCATATGAGAAATGTATCTTGGCAACAAATAAACATGCATACATGAAAAATGTAAGTCCAATAGTAGTTGAGTAGGGTATTTTCACAATGTTTTACTCCCTCCACCATAAAGTGAAGTGTATATTCCATTTGTCACAGCCCTTTCGTTCAGCCTCATTTCTTGTAGTTTGGGCTGTAACATGCCCAAGCTACAAGAAGAGTTGCAGCTACAAAATCTTTAAGCAGCACATACTTTTAACATAGATGTGTAGGGTATAAAAACATTTTGTTTTGATTGGTTCGATCATTTAAATAAATAGTGAGGGCTCTTGGAGTGTTAAAAACACCTTTAAAGAAAATCTTGCCAGTTTTGATGTACCGTCATATAAAATTCCTGTCCATTTTTAGGTATTTTGGTCAAGCCAGCTGGTGGTAATATTATATGTCACAACAATTTGTTTTTCTTGAATTCGCCGGAAAAAATAAAATTAAAATATATGTAGGTCATGTATGGGATACCTTCACATGAACTTCTTTAGGAAGATCATTTACTGCAAGAATATATTATCTTAAGACTTTCTATAACGATTTGGTAGCGTATTTCACGTAAAAATCCCATCCTTATATACCGTATAATAAACGATATCAATAATCAAAGGGCGAAGCTTTAATCTTCGAATGAGACCTTTAGAATAGACAATACATATGATAAGGATATTGATCAAGGAAACCAGAACTGCATTCTGGAGTTTTATTGTTGAACTTTGTTAGAATTCAGTTTCTTCAATTTGACATTTTGGTTTCTTATTGAATGCAAATTTCCTTGCAAAACGTTCTATGTTCGCTTCCATACAATGATACGTCCCAATCTCAATAATTTGATTGTAATTTTGAACCTTAGATTACCACATATGTTGAGTTTGGTATGCTGAGGTGTTACTACCGCAGAAAACATATTCAAAATGGGACCACGTCTTAGTTTCTCCAAAAATGTATTCGTTGTCATCAGTTCCCTAACATTAACGAATCATTTTTATATTTTATGCTATATTTATTTCATAAATTTGCGATTTGCAAAAAAACACACAAATTCAAAAAAGTAAATAAATATTTTATAAAACTTTCCAAATTCTTTGTTCTGATTGGTTGAAAAATATAAGGCGAATTCATTTTTATTCGCCTTGATAACAATTTTGGCATACCATGTTCCCAATTCGCCGATGCGGCTACCTTATATATCTACCTTGATTTTGGTTCTCTCGAAGTGAAATTGATAAAAAATACGAAACTTCAATTCTATTTACAAACATTTATTTATTTTTTAAGGCGAATTAAACATTACAACAATTTGTTTTGACGTTCAATGGGTGTGTTTGGTTACTTCTCCAGTAACATTTACTCAGTAAGTTCTATTTCGGAGAGTAAGCCGTTTTTACTCCCTTTTGCGATAATACTTAGAAAAATAACCAGGCAAAATTTAGTAAGATTTAGCAAATAAACAGCTGATTCAAGAAAACATTTGATTTGCGCCAAAATAAACAACAAACAAAGGACGAACACATTTATTTGTATTACTTTTAATATTAAAAATAAAATGAACAATTAAAGAAAAATTGATTTGGTATGTTCCCCGGGAACATTAAACCTTCCAGCATCAATACATTGCCATCTTTCTGGAACTTTCCTAAAAATATAAAGAATTAGTTTCTAATTTAAAAAAAACTTTGCATTACTTACGAATTTTCTTCTAGTTTCTGTAATAAGGTTATGATTTCTTCCCAAAATCCAGTAGGGAATACCACAAAATGTTTGTTTCATCCATAACAAAGTAATTACTTCCAGACGAACGTGTTGAAAACTTTATTTTCATTTCAATTAAACATGAATATATTTCAATTTATTTTGAATTTATTTGACATTGTTTTAAAAACAATACACACACACATACGCAAAATATGTATTTTGATTTGATAGAACAAGCCACCTTGAGAAAAAATTGTAATCAGTTGGTAGCTGTGCCCTACCTTGTAATAATTATACCATGATTTTTATACAACTTAACTTCAAATTAAACTTTGCAAATTAAAAAAAAAATGTTTTGAATAATTTTTGTGTTTGGTCATAAAACAGCTAAACCAAAAATGGCTGAGTTTGCATAAAATTCTTTCTGTAAATTCCAGTAAGTTTGTTGTTGAACTGTCAAACGATTTTGACTCTCTTGTTACCAAATATTGAGTAAACAGACAAAGCTATTGTTACAATCAATTGGGTCGATGCGACTATTTAATACATCTACTTTTTTATCTCTTTAAAACTTTTTTATCTCTTTTAAAACTGGAGGCAGTTACTCCTCCAGTTAGCCCACTTTCTAATTGAATAGAAGGTATAAGACCATAAACCATATGCGCGAGTTAAACGAGATTTTCTCATATTTTTCGTTTAAGTGCTGTTTTAAGTGAAAGCTTAACACAGCGCCATTTTGTACTTTTTTAAGCCCGTAGGCGTGATTGACTCTTTAAATGCGAACGGGATACATCTACCTTGAATAGAAGAACAAATGTTTCATTCCGTGCCGTTCTGTGGGTTGCTACACTGTCAAACATTGGTTCATGGTAATATGTTTTTAATTGTAATGCTAGTAAAAGGGAAAATATCGCTTTCAGACATGGTAAAATTATACAAGGTAACTGCAAATGTAACAAATGTAAACAAAACATAAAATAAATTTGATTTATTTTCAAAATTTAATTTTTTGGAATTTTCAGAATAAAATTTAAAAACATGTATGAAAATCTTGCAAATTTATAATTTTATCGCTTGCAGATTTTTTCTCCAATTGAGTCATTACTGAAAAACTAGGGATCTTACGCGGACACTCTCCGCGGAGTGATAGCACTTCTGTATTGTTTGTGGTGCATTTACACACTAATTTATTTGAATAAAAAGTAATCCTTAAGAACTAAGTTGTACAATATGACTTAACCTATCTTATAGCCTAGACAGACGACAGCCTTAATTTGCATTAACAGAGAGTGTTGTAAATGCACAAAATCAAACTGAATTTATACTGAATTAAGCAATTGCAATATGGCAATGCTGTAAAAATAAATTGATTGTTGTCAAATATTTTTAAAAATTAGAAATAAAGGCATAATACAACATTCCGTCGAATTGGGCGCTGTTTTATCATCATTATAGCTGTTATTCTTCCTGTCTGTCATATATTCTTTTCATAAAAAATGTAATCCTACAAATAATAACAATATTTTCTTCCTACACACAGCCAACAATAGGTTTAAAACAAAAAAGTGATTCATAAATGCAGAAACTATCGTCTGTCAGGGGTAAATATTAATTCAAATTAAGAACTATTTAATGCAAATTAAGGCTGTCGTCTGTCTTTGGTATTAGACTAATGTGTAAAAGAGAGAGAGTGCATCTGCCATAACACATGGAGAAGACACACACAATTCTTTATCTCACATGTGGCAAGCACGCTACATATGCTTATCAGTCTGTAGTGAAGATTAATCCCCGTAATCTCACCCAAACATACCACATGTGGCAATAGAATACTCCTATCTTATTATTGTGTACAAATATTCAACCAAAATAATCTCTTATCTCAAGTGGACTGTAGACAAAAATAGATCCCTGTTTAACTAAATGTTCTCTCTTCTACACAAGAGACCCACAGCAAGACATTCACTATATTATTTAAAACCATGTTCGCTACGTGAACATCTTGCGGGCCAGAAAATGAATATAAAAATATAAAATATTTCAAAATATTAAAATTGTAAAATATAAGAAATGTAATGATGAATCAATCAAAAAAAAAAAAAAAAAAACAGCTAGGTGATAGCATCTAGGTACCACCGCCATCTCTCCAACCAGCTTCTTATATGGGCACCTCCACCTTTGTCTGCCGGCTTCATCTTCCACCCAGAACCATTGGCCATAGTATTCGTCAGCTTCGCGATCACACGACTTCCATGTGGCTTGTCCGCATCTTTGGCCGGCAGCACCATTCTCAAGGCTGTACCATTTGCAAACCTCATCATAGCCGCGGCTTCGTTTTTCAGCTTGTTCCCGCTTCTGACCGCAGACTTCATTTTGGTGGGAATATTTTCCCCTTCTGCTTTACCATAATTATTGGCACCAAATACGTCCATCTTCGGCTGAACCTCATCTGTGTCAGCCAGCTTCTTCTTCCAGTCTAAACTGTTGACAATAGTCTTCATCAACTTCTTCTTCATCTTTAAGGCTGGACAATCGACCATCATCTTCTTTTTCAGCTTGGCAATGTAACCGCTTTTTTTTGGCGGCTACGAATCTTCGTCTGCTGTCTTCATCTTATTGGCGGTATCATCGACAAGCTTCGTCATAACCAGCACTTCCTTCTTACGATAAACGTCACATTTGTTCTCGGCCACAGCTCCAGGATTTATATCTTCAATCTTCCTGGTAGGGACATCTGCAACTAACGGCCTTTGTATACAAACAGAATCATCTTGTTTTGTCAATTCACCGTCATTGTCCGCCTGCTTCATCTTCATCTCCGCAACATAATTATCAACTGGCGGCTCACACTTCTCAGGCTTGACATCTTCTAGCAATCTCTTCCGCTTGCTTTGAATTAGCTCCTCTCTGGCTATTTCATATCGTTTATTCAGGTCTTTAATTTTTTCCAGAATATCTCTTTTCTCCGGATAGTACATCCAAACATGAAGCCAAGCGCCTTCTAGAATTTCACTTTGCTTGTCCCAGTCGTCCACCAAACACTCCAACAAATCCATATTAATTTCTAATCTCATTTCCTTGAGACATCTTTCAAATGTGTGGATCTTAAACCATACAAAGTTTGGAAGCCTTCTCTCCTCTTCGGCCGCTGTATTCACCGCCTTGTTCCTTGCCGCAGCCTCCTTTGGACTCAGCATTTTGAAGGTCTGCAATGTACTGCCTCGTACTTCCACTGCATCTCCTTCTTCTTCTATGCTACGGGAATGATGTCTCGCATTCACCGCCTTGTTCCTTGCCGCAGTCTCCATTTGACTCAGCATTTCGTTTTCAATTATTTTTGGTGTATTTGGTTTTCCTCCAAGCTGAGAGAATTTCCTTGACCTTTAAGGCAAATTCTTCAGCATCAATTTCCTCCACAATCGGTCACTGATCCGGCTCGAAGGACCAATGAAAAACTAGGGATCTTACGCGGATACTCTCCGCGGAGTGATAGCACTTCTGTATTGTTTGTGGTGCATTTACACACTAATTTATTTGAATAAAAAGTAATCCTTAAGAACTAAGTTGTACAATATGACTTAACCTATCTTAGACTAATGTGTAAAAGAGAGAGAGTGCATCTGCCATAACACATGGAGTGGATACACACAATTCTTTCAACCAAAATAATCTCTTATCTCAAGTGAACTGTAGACAAAAATAGATCCCTGTTTAACTAAATGTTCTCTCTTCTACACAAGAGACCCACAGCAAGACATTCACTATATTTTTTATTTAAAACCATGTTCGCTACGTGAACAATTACCATATGTAGAGGTAACTCATACAAAAACGCTAAAAATAACAATTTTTCATTGCAAATGGATTTGCTGCTTGACATTTTCCCATTAGGAAATTGATTGAAATGATCGTAGGTAGACTTGGCGTCAGCATGATTTAATTTAAAAGTTCTCGTAACCACAATGCCTCCAAACCAATGTCAAATACAAAATAGTTGTCAAATCAATGCAATTAACCGGTGAAAAGTAAAAGGAAATATGTTATTGATGACATGAATTTTGAATCAATTAAGCGGGAAACTCAATTAACCGGGTTTAATTATCCGAGGAAAGTTATATGTATTTTCCTACGCAATATTTTTTGCCCCATCATGTGGTTCAATTAAGCGTGGAACTTGCTTCATTCGTCTATACAAGGAATTCGATTTCAAAAATATTTCTTTTTTTATTTTACATTTTGTGACAATATTCTGGATTGGTATTTCACAAGGTGTATTAAACAAGGTGTAAGTGACAATCATATCGCCTTAAACTTTTTTCTATATTGTTTGTAAAGCAAATTGTCAAACATGTTATCAGTAATTCACTTCGATTTAAAAAAATGGTTTCAATTTTAAAAAATCTATTTAAATTTAGTGTTTTTAATAAAAATAAAGTTAATCAGTTCCCTGATTTGGTCCACTTATTTTTTTGTTATGTGTTAAAATATGTCCATAAATCCTAGCTACCCATAAAATTAAGGAGATTATGTTACTTAGCTTATATTGGAATTTGCTCGTTGGAGTTTGTCAAAATCTTCGGCGGAGGTTGTTTGATATACTCCCAAAATAGATTGTAATTTTCAATATAAACAACATCAACAAAGATCCATGGGCTACACGTGGGAAACTACTCAAAATTATTCGCGACCACGTCTTTAACTTTATTTGTTCACTGACATACAATCGTCAATAACCCAAGAATATAAAAATTCATTATTTAGTCCCCAATGAATAGTTCTTGACAAACATGAACAAAAATAAATGAATAATTGTTTTTGTTTATTTTTGTCAAAAACTAATTGTCAGGGTGACAATTTAATTTCTATAACAACAATAGGTGTGTCTGGTTACTTTTCCAGTAACATTAATTCAGTAAGTTCTAGTTCAGAGAGTAAGCCTTTCTTACTCTCTATTGCGATAGACATACAACACAGCTGATTCAAGAAAACATTTGAAAAATAAACAACAAACAAAAAACGAACACAATTATTTGTATTGCATTTAATGTTAAAAATAAAATGAATAATAAAAGCAAAATTGATCTGGTATGTTCCCCGGGAACATTTAAGCTCCCAGCATCGATTTTTGTAGACATACAACATTTAGTAAGATTTAGCAAATAAACAGCTGATTCAAGAAAACATTTGATTTGCGCCAAAATAAACAACAAACAAAAAACGAACACAATTATTTGTATTGCATTTAATGTTAAAAATAAAATGAATAATAAAAGCAAAATTGATCTGGTATGTTCCCCGGGAACATTTAAGCTCCCAGCATCGATTTTTGTGTAAACAGACAACATTTAGTAACATTTGGTAACAATTGTTACCAAATATCGAGTTAACAGACAGAGCTAATGTTGTTTTTGTAAAATATTTGTTGTTGTATCTGATGCATACACCTTATTAAATACAACTTGATATTTAAAATACTGACACTACAAACAAAATACACAAAACAAATTGCCAGGCAATTCGATTTTAAAAAATATTTCTTTTTTTTTGACATTTTGTGACAATATTCTGGATTGGTATTTCAAATTACTGACACTACAAACAAAATACACAAAACAAATTGCCAGTAAATTGCCGGTACGAGCAGTTTTTTTTTAATTTCTATTCCTCTTGCCTCTCTCTCTCTCTCCATTAAACAAAGACTTGACGCAATTTAACTCGCCTAATATAAATTGGGACTAAGTTCTCTATAAATGTGTAACATGTTCACATGGACACAATCTATATAAACACAGAACTATTGAAACATCGTTTTAAACACAGAATACTTGAGACTGTTGTTCCCGTATATACCCCAGCCCATACCAAAATAATAGGTATTAATAAGGTTCGTGCACTTTCTCATATCAAGACTCAAATCGCAAGGAATTCCAAAAAGTCGGCAAATGCGTGTCTACATTATATATAATTAATGTGAACATGAACACATTGATCAGCTTGTGGTCAATAAGAATGCCTAATGTGTTCATGTTAGTGTTGGGTAGTTTCGGAACGAACTACTTCATTGGAACCATGGCACAATAAATAATGCCATGTACAGACGAGCGTTGTTCGCTCTCTCAATCGTTGTTCGACCCTTAATTATGAAGTAATTACTTAGTTCCCCATACAAAATTATCTTAGCGAACACCGACTTTTGTACGTTGTTCAATTCGAATCACTCTCTGAATCACAAATAATTTTGTCCCATCTCTAACAATTGAGAGAATTTATCGAAAATAAATTAAATTTGACAACATGAAAAAAATTTTAAAATTTTCAAACTTTTTCAGTAAAATTGAAAATGATGAATGAAAAGTAACCAAAATTCTAGTTTTTATATATGCAGAAGGATGTAAATTTTGTAGTCTACATAATGCAATACGCATTTCTTTTCCCTTGGTTCTAATTAGCGTACAAACCGAGAAACAAAAGTGGGGAAACCCAAACAAAAACTCTCCAATTTTTAAATGTGACATTTGGGCTGAGAAAATATAAAAATTTTTTGAAAACAACAATTTTTTCAGAAAAAATGGAAAACATGAATTAAAAGTAAAGAGATAGGGGTTGATATTATAGTCAGGAGAAAGAGAATTATTTTTTCTATTTAGATCCATATGTGATTCACGCAAATATGTTAAAATTTTGGCGTAAAACAAGAAACAAAATATTTGAAATAAAAAAAAACTCTGATTACATGAATTAAGAATAGTGTTGTATGAACGGGTTAATTCATGTACGTTATTCTGAGAGCGAACTACGTTGTTCGAATGCCCGTCAGAACATGGTATAAGTAGTCCACTTAGAGCACCTGATATCTCGATTAACTGTCAAAGTGCGTAATTTCTACTTGAATTCGATGTGCAGTGTTGCCAACCATGTGCAATATTATAAGGAAAAATTTGACAGATAATCGAGACAAAAACAAAGGTTTTTGTTTTGATACATAACCTTATTATTGCATCATGATTGGAACTATTCCGAGAAAGGAACGATCGGAACTAGTGCCAGCACTTTAATTAATGTAGTTCCTTTTTCTGATCTCGCTCCTTTTTGATCTTGTTCGTTTTTCTTTTCCTTTTTTCTCGTTCTTTTTTTCTGACCTCGTTCCTTTATTATCATATTCTTTATTCGTTCGTATTTCAAATTGTGTAAATAGTTATTTTTTTTTTTTTTAAATATTTGTATTTACTTACAAACAAAAGTATTTTGTGCTTATCGTCCTGCAGTTGAATTCTGTAGCTTCATTTCATTTTTTATTTTTCATTTTTTGCATTTATTAACAGATCAGCACGGAACTATGTGAGCGAAAAAAAAACAAAAAGAACGATGAAAGAGAGAAAGAGATTCAAAGGAACTATGTAGGAGTCGGAACTATATGGAGCAAAGGAACTATTTGGAGCAATGGAACTATAAAGAGCAAAGGAACTATATGGAGTAACGGAATTACATGGATCAAAGGAACTATATGGAACAGAGGAACTGTATATGAAAAAAAGAACGATGAAAGAGAGAGATGCAAAGAAACTACGGGGAGCAGAATGCTAACGGACGCGTCCACAGGTTGCGGATAGTTGGAAGCCCAACGCTATTTGTTGGTTAATTGTGAATAACAAATAAACATTCGCGGACAATCAGCGGGCTTAAGGGGAGAGTCTCGACCGAGTGCCTATGATCCCTGAGCCGACGAGGCGAAAATGACGCTCCTTTATAACCATCTCAAAGGTCTGGGACACTACCTTCTTAAAGTGTCCCCCCTAACGCTGGGTTGTCATGCGACCTCGTGCCTTTCAGCGTTCTACGGTTTGCAGTCAGGGTCCCGACTGTATTAGAACGGAGCCTTGTTGATACCTGGGTGCCTCAACAAGTTTTTCAGGCTTAGTTGTCAAGTGCTTACCATGGTAAAAGGCTATGCCATGGTCGACCTCAATCCCTCACTCACAGCACTTTTATAGAGCCTCCCCCCCACAAAACAAAAACAATTTATGCGATTTTTCGACTGATGTTGGTGTGGCTGCCTTGGCACCCTCAGTCTCGAACTCTAGAAGGTCAGATATCAATGAACCCCCTCATGTGTTGACGACCCAAGCCATCCCCCTGGACCTCTCTTTAGCCACTTGTCGTACTCTCGACGGCGTTAACGAAAGCCTGGAGAGGCAGTCGGATCTTCTCCTCAATCTTCTACAGGAAACCGGCTCCTTCCGCCTTAGTCAGGAGGGCATGCAGAATCAGCTCTGGGATGACTCGCCCTTGTCGGACGAGGATGACATCACGGTGATGAACACAGTAGCTACCATGGCGTCTCCTCCGAAGCAAGGAGGGTCCTCCCAGTTGCTGACTAGGGAAGTAAACCCTGGCGAGGTTGAGGATGTAGTGATTATTCAGGCAATTGGCTGTCGAAGCGGATGCTGGCACCGACGAGAACCCCATCGTTAAGATGGATGATTCATCAGTACCAGTATATGCTAGACAGTCCGATGTCAAGGAGATTGCTGCCAAGAAGATGGATGAGTAGAAAGTAGTGAGCGCGAAGCAGGTGCCTGCGTCTTCTGGGCATACCTCTGCAGCGGCTGTCAAGAGAATGAGGTCCTCGGAGGAACAACAACCTGCTGCAAAGAGACCCACGCAGTCGTCGGCCGTACAGAGCTCTGCTTCGTTTGCGTCGGTGGTAGGGTCGAAGGAGAAACCTGCCAAAGCGGCGACTGTGTGGTGAAAGCCAAACACGGTGCCTCGAAGCAGTTAGCCCAGACACCTACAACGATGCAAGGTGACTCTGATGATTCAAAAGAGGTTCCGGAAGATCTGCGGGTAGCAATCATCGACCGAGCTGACCCTGACGGGTTTATCAGCGAGGATAAATGGTTGCTGGTCGACAGCCATCTGAAGGACTTCTTCCTATCCGACGAGGTTGATCGACAGAGCCTGCGGTTTGGCCTGACCTCCTCATACAAAGGGGTCAAGGTTGTTGATTGTTGCACTAAGGAGACTTCTGATTTCTTTAACACTAGAACGCCGAAGGCAGTCATTTTGACCGCTTTCCAATTTCAAGTAAAAAAGCAACTGTGCATTTAATGACACTTTTTTTTAAAATTTGGTGACTTTTTGTATCTCATAGAATTACGTTCACCAAATTTAAAATAAAAGTTGTTGCACTAAGGAGACTTCTGATTTCCTTAAGAAGACAATTAACAACCTGGACCCTCTTTGGGAAGGTAGTAGTCTGGCAGCTGTAGCGGCCCGAGAGATACCAAGCGGTATTGTAACATCAGCGTTTATACCAAAACCTTTCAAGGGCTGGAGAATACACTAAGGTTATTGGAGAAGCAGAACGACGGCCTTCAGATGAGGAGGTGGAGAATCCTCGCCTCATTTGAAATGAACAGCGGTGTCGTCGCGAAAATCGCTACGGATTCTGCGGGAGAGGAATATTAGAGAAGGAAAAAGGGTGAGCTTGTTTATGGAAACTATGTTTCCGCCTCCCATCTTCAAAAAAAAAGCAGACAGCGGCAAGCGCTTAACGTGGTTCAGGTTAATCTGCATCAGATTCTTTCTAATTTCAGCAATCGACATGACGACAGCAAGACTGGATAGGGGTACCTCGAAGCCCCTGATCTTCCCTATTAGGCTCCCGGTATAGTAGTATGCAACCTAATGGAGGAGATGAGCAAAGTTGGTGATATCATCATCGGATGTGACGCCAACGCACATCACTTCCACTGGGGAAGCAACAACACAAATACAAGAGGTGAGTCCATTTTTGAGTTTATACTTAGCTATAACCTTAGAATTTGCAATAGAGGCAACACACCAACATTTGTAAATAGGGTGATAGGTGAAGTCATCGACATAACCCTCACAAATATGGACGACTCTGGGGTCATGAACTGGGAGGTGTCTGAGAAATGCTCCTTTTCGGACAATAGACTAATATCCTTCCAGATTCCTACCTCTAGAGGTAAACAGGTTGGGGATGTTGAATTAGCTGTGAAGAATGTCACTGCTACTCTTCTGAAGAGCTATGAGGCTTCTTGTCCCCTAACATACCCTGGGAAAAAATCTCAGCCGGTATGGTGGTCACTAAACCTTGCGGAAGGCTGCACGGAAAGCTTAAAATAGAGCTAGTAAGACAAAGCTCAGTGCAGATTGGGATGTCTATAAAATACAATTCAATAGGTACAAGGGCGAAATCAAGAAGGCTAAATGTGAGTCTTGGGCCTGCTATAGTGAGTCAATCGAAGGAGTCAACGAAGCGGCCAGATTCCGCAGAGTACTATCTAAGGATCCAAAATCCATAGGTAGTATTAAGCGAAGTGATGGAACGTCCATCCTAGACCGCAAACTATTGTGGAATAGGAATGTCGAGGAACGCTCTAAGAAGGGATTGCTGGCACTCTATTCATGTAAGAATTCCATACGTAAGAGCTGGGGATTGAGACCCGAAATTATACACTGGCTGTATACAGCGATCGTCTTACCCATTCTTACCTATGGTTGTCTTGTTTGCTGGCAGGGGGTTAACAAAAATATGCTGCTGACAAAATTGAGCTTAGTACAGCGATCGCTTCAATCCTGATCACCGGAGCATTATGAAGTTCACCACAGGCAGCCTTGAACGAAATATTGAATCTCCAACATTTGGATATTCTGATTAAATTCCAGGCGGCCAGGTGTGCCCTGAGACTCCGGGAAACGGATGCCTTGAAATCGCTAAACTATGGTCATGCCAGCATCCTAAACATAACGCCAGGTTATGACCTCTTTAGGGGGAATAGTCATATCAGTGACTATGTTCCCCCTCATAGGGACTTTAATGACATTAAAGTTGAATTTCCTAGTAGGGAATTCTGGACTAGTGGCGGGTCTAAGATGGAGGAAAGCTCTGGTGCAGACGTTTACTGTAGGGAATTAGGAATATACAACTCATATAAACTCAACAATAACTGTAGCGTTTCCAACAGAGATTCTTGCAATCACGAAAGCGGCCGAGATAGCAAAAGCACTTAATGCCGACATTACGGGACCGGCGACTATATATGTCGATAGTCAGGCGGCCCTGAAAGCGGTGAAGTCGCATACTAAAGCTCATTCCGCTTTGAATGATATACGACAGATAGTTAGTTTATGTTGGGTTCCAGGACATAGTGACATTGAAGGGAATGACATAGCCGACGAGCTCGAGGGGGCTCACAGTCGTCCAATCTTTGATAGAGAGAGCTGTGAAACCTCCTATCGGCTTTTTCAGATCAAAAGAGAGGGAAAATCGTTGTGGGGATCATAACAGATCACCCCAGTGGAGTGGATTACTGTCGTCTATGTGAGGACGAAGAATAACAGGACACAATTGAACACATCATCTGTAAATGTCCATCGCTGATTAGCAGAAGACATAAACAGCTTGGAAGATATGAAATTGATAATCTAGTCTTCTTCTCCAAAATAGACCCAAACCAAATCCTGGGCTTTGTCAAAATTTTGACTTGGCTAAAATAACGTCTCTTCCGCTCCATTTCTCACACTATCTTTTCTCCTAACTCTTCCACAGGTTTACCTTCGAGAGGAAAATATTATGCGTATTACTATTATATATTATTATATCGGAAATTTGACATAAATTAAATGGTAAATAGTTTCTGAAATATATTTTTCATGAATTCGTTAATTTTTACCAAACCTAAATGGATGCAATTTTGATACGGCAAAACAACGTTTGCCGGGTCTGCTAGTAGTTTATAAATATAAAATATTGAGCATATTTTGCCACTGCATACATTTGCATACATTTCGAAGAAAGATATTTTGATTTAAATTTTGAAAGCTGAATACTGTCAAAGGCAAATTTATCAAAACATTGGAAAAATATGACTGCATCAGACTACCTTGTATAATTATGCCATGGGTAGGTAGGCTATAGCAACATATAAATTAATTTTTTTTCGTATTGTGGCTTTTTATGCGAATCTCGTACACAAAATGTGTGACTGTGTATGTTATGTTTTGAAAAATATATAAAATATATTCTAAAATGCATTTGTTCAAAGATGAATTTTACAACATAGGTAAGAAGCAATTAATAATTTGTGTATGAATCAATATCTGAATCATGATGCAATAATAAGGTGATGTATACCAACAAAAACCTTTGTTTTTGTCTCGATTATCTGTCAAATTTTTCCATATAATATTTCAAATGGTTGGCAACACTGCACATCGAATTCAAGTAGAAATTACCCACTTTGACAGTTAATCAAGACATCAGCTGCGCTAAATGGACTACCTATTCATTGTGCCATGATCTGAATCATATTTCCAACTCGATTTTTAAAAGAAACCCTGAAATTCGCTTCATTTTTCGCATTTTAGGAAAAATGTTAAAAATATGTCAAATATTAAATCTGATATCTAGAGTTTGGCACATAAAACATAAGAATTAACTAGTATTGACAAACGGTATCGCTTATAACTAAGTCTACCAGATTTTCAAAATAAAAATAAATGAAAATAAGAACAAAATTAACAATTTATTTGATTTTTTTACATATTTTACAGGAGGGGAACAGGCAATATTTATATAAACAAAAGGGAATAGTACGTTTACATTGTACTGGATTTATTAAATCCAGTACATCTAAATTGTTAATTCCATTACATACATGTGAAATAAATCCCCACAGTGGAGGTTAACCCGGCAAAATGTAAATGCCGTTTAACAGCAAGTGTTGTACAACAATCAAAAACATTAACCATATAGAAATTTGTTGGTAGAAAGTAATCGCATATTTACGACACAAGAATGTGCGTCTACCACATATTAAAGTGGTGTCTATTGAAAATGTGTATCAAACTAATATACGAGGATATTGTCGAAACTTAAAACGATATTTTCCTCTGAATTTCCTTTTCTTTGCAAAATTCTCAACTCGAAAGATAAGAATTTTGAGCATGTGCCTATAAATTTAAAAATACTTTAAAATGTCAACTATCGATATATGTAATGAGAACATCTAAAAACTGGGTTAAGAAGGAAAATTAAATTAAGCTTTTGCTTCGATGACAGAATTTTGGCAGAAGACATAATAATACAGAAAATGTAGTGACTATATCAAAACTCGGAACTTAATAGAATTTTTCCGCAAAAATGTGTCCTTTACCTTGAAAACTCAAATTAGAGCCAATTCGGTTACAAAAACGTGCAAAATACCCCAAAATAAAAACATATGTGGACTACCGGAACTCTCGGAGCAATATCGATAACTTTTGTTAGGGAGATGAGGCAGCCCTTGAAGTGTTTGGAGACAAATTCTCCGAAAGATCTATGGGCCGATCTGCGTCAACGGTGAATATCGCCGTTGAATGAACCATGAGCTCGGACATCGACATAGTCAGACGTATCGAGCTGCAGCGACTACGTTGGCTAGATCATGTTGTGAGAATGGATGAGGATGCCCCAGCACTAAAGGCATATAAAAGCGAGCCAACTGATGGTTTATGCAGAAGGGAATACCACAATCCGGAAAGATCAAGTGAAAGACAACATTTCGGAACATGGTCTTAAATTGGAAGACCGACGCGCCTGGAAAATAATCTCGGCTAATGGAACAAATGTTCAGTCACAAGTTTTTGGATTTGGTAACAATTGTTACCAAATGTTACTGGATGTTGTCTGTTTATTCCAAAGTCCCGCTCAATTCGATGTATTTCAATTTTATACCCAAAAAAGGTTTTATGAAAAGCATTAATAAAGATTTTGGTTAGAATATATAGAATATATGGAAATATGGAATATTTTAATATTTCGAGAGTTATAAGGTTTTTGAATATTCCCATTATAATTTGGGGATCTTATATTGAACTTTTTACCGGGGTTTCAAGTTAATGTAAAAATTAGTTTAGTTCTTTAATAATTTTAATTTCTCACATTAAAGCAATGAAATGTTGCTAGCATTATTAAAGACCCATTAAATTCGTACACCTAGGGAGCTGGGTCCAAATTATGAATGAATTTTGGTAGTTAGCATCAGACACAAGCATATACACAAGACCAACTGGATTTCTCCCGATCAAACAACGAGAAATCAAATAGATCATGTTGTGATAGACGGAAGGCATTCATCCAGTGTTTTAGACGTTTGATCGATCCGAGGAGCGAATATCGATTCGGACCACTACCTTGTAGCAGCCAAGTTTCGAACTCGTCTTAATGTAGCAGTAAGGGTGCGATTTAACAAACTCCATGTCGAAAAACTGCAAACACAACAGATAGCAGAAGCCTACACCGCTCAACTTACCCACCTGCATGGTTGGAACCTTAGCATCCTGTGTCCCGTGCACAAAAAAGGAGACAAGACGACATATGCCAACTATAGAGAAATCACATATAAAGTGCTATCTAGGGTGCTACTGAAGCTAATGGTCAATTACATTATTGGACCATAACAATGCGGCTTCAGACCTAGCAAATCCACCATTGACCAGACTGGAAAAGACCACATCGATACTTTCCATCCACTCGTAGACTATAAAGCCGCACTAGACTTTATAGTCATGTCTGCGTTCGGCATTCTTGCAAAAAAATACATTAACTTGCACAAGGTCAGAAGTTTAAGTCGAAAAGGACCTATCGGAGCCCTTTAATAACGAACGATTCAGACAAGGTGACGGTTTATCGTGATATTTTGGAAAGGGTCATACGAGACGCAAAGGTGAATAGAAATGGCACTCTGTACACGAAAAGACACATAGTACTCGCCCACGCCAATTACATCGATATAATGGGTCAAACATTGCGAGCGGTAACAGCCATATTTGAACAAATTGAGAAAGACGTCCAGTAGACTCGGACCAACTGTGAACTTGAGAACAACAGCTTCTAGGTAGTCAAAGATTTTATATACCTAGGTACAGCCATAAATAAAATTAAACTCCTTGCACATTAGAACTTTTTACCGGCTTAACCTACTTTATGAGGATTTATTTGACATATATGCAAAAGAAAAGACAATTGAAACCCACTGGGTTAACGAAATCCGGTTTAATGTAAACGTACTATTAATGACATCAGCTTTGAAATTCAGAGAAGAAATTAATGACATCATTTTGAATTCTAAATAAGCAGTTTAGAAACAAGGCCACCTCCCGCCAGACTAAACTCACACTCTACAAGACGCTGATACTACTTGTGCTGTTATATGGATCAGAAGCATGGGTACTTACGCAAGCAGATAATGCAGCTTTTTTGATAGAAAAATTTTCCGAAAGATCTATGGGCCGATCTGCGTTGACGGTAAATATAGCCGTCGAATGAACAATGTGTTGTACATTTTATTTTCGGACATCGGCATTGTCAAATCGAGCTGCAGCGTCTACGGTCACCGACGTAGCCCGGGCCCCCCGAAATGAGGATTGTTTTTTTATTTTTTTTTACAGATATTGGATTTTTCGTATTATTATATCATTAAGATAAAAATTACATAAATTTTTGCAAAATTACTAATTTGTTTAGTGCAACTGCAATTGAATTTCGAAATATATTTGAGTACTCGACTTTTTGAGAGTACATCTATAATTTTGTATGCATAGATTAAGAAAAAATGTTTTTATTATAACCTCCGCCTTACGGCTAATGAGGGTATATATTGTTACGAATATAACTTTAGATTTAAGTTAATTTAGATGAATTCCGTTAATTTTAGAATTTGAATTGTAACGTAAATTTCTACTACGCAGTTTATTCGAATAACTTCACAACAACAACTACTGTATAGATTTTTCTACATCCTTCCATTTCCTCTTTCATTTTCTATTTTGTTATTGACGTACAATTCTTGTTAAACGTCATCATTGATGATCGCTTAATTCCTCTTTCTTTGTTACTTCCTCGCCTGTATATGTGTTGTTGTTATTGTTCACTCAATGTAAGTTTGTATGTGTTTGTTGCATTGGTAGATTGTTCGAAATCTAGGTGTTACCATATCGTCTAGAAACTTCTGTAGCGACAGGCAAAGCTCATATAAATAGAGGAAATGGCAAGGTAGTTAGTCAGTTGTGAATCAGATCGCGAATTGAAACCATCGAGTAAAGTGCAAGTAAAGTTGTGTGAATAAAATCATTGTAATAATCGTAATCCGAAAGAACCCCCTTTTTATTTGGTACGAACTGTATTGGGAAATAAAACAACGTCTACACGGGATTAAGTAAAATCCAAGAACGTAACAATTGGTGTCAGAAGTGGGATTACGATAATACTACGATGAAGTTTAAGGATCTACGAGTGGAAGACTTGAAGAAGGAGCTCAATAAATTGGAATTGTCCTCTACTGGCAACAAGGCTGAACTATAAAAACGTCTGTTGGATGAGTTCGAGCGCCGTGGTATGAACATCGATACATATGAGTTTGACAGTAAGGATGAAGTGGATTTATCGGAAATGGGCGAATCCAACGGTGGGGAAGTCTCGTCAGTAGCTGCCAGGGGTGACGACTTCAGAGAAATGCTGGCTAAAATGTTTGAGGAAAATTCCAGAAGGAGCGAAGAAAACCCGAGACGAATGTTCGAAGAGAATTCCAGAAACTTAGAAGAAAACACGAGACGAATGTTCGAAGAGAATTCCAGAAACTTAGAAGAAAACACGAGACGAATGTTCGAAGAAAATTCGAGAATAACGAACGAGAAACTCGAGTACATTAAAGAAGTTATTGGAAGAAGAGTGGAAACCGTGGAGGTCCAAATTAAAGAGTTGGATAAGAAAGTGCAGTCGGCTGACGAGAAATTTCTGGCCCACGACCACAGGTTTATGAATCTGGAGAAGAAAATTTCGGAACTGGAAATGAAAGGTGGTCCGGTGCGAGCTCCTGATAACACACTAAAAATCAAACCTCCTGTATTCGACGGCTCTACGTCATTCAATGTTTTCAAGTTACAGTTCGAGACAGTGGATTCTAGAAATTCGTGGAACGACAGCGACAAAGCGGTTACACTACTTCTGGCATTGAAGGGCAGTGCTGCTGATGTTATACAGAGTATTCCTGTCGCTTCTAGGAACAACTATGAAGATGTTATTGCTGCACTGGAACGTAAGTACGGTGGCGAACATAAACAAAACATCTACCTTATGGAACTAAGGGGAAGAGTACAGAGGGCGTTTGGTGCTAATGACGTATCCAGGAGAGAATCGCCCATTTCTGGACCGTATGAAAATCGAAACCTTTGTGAATGGCATACGTGACCCTGAGATTAAATGTGCAACATATGCGTCACCAAAAGCGTCATTTGCCGAACCCGTGTAGTTTGCCCTTGCCCAAGGGACGGCAAGAATAATTGTTAAGCCCCAGACCCACAAGATTCGCCAACTGGAGACCGAAAGTTGCGAACCCAAATCTCTCGTTAACTCGATCAAGGACGCCATGAGGCAGGTAATAGAAGAAACAAAGTTAGTAGGGATGACTAAGCCCAGGATTAGATGCTACAACTGCGATAAAGCAGGTCATATTGCACGCGAAGGCAGAGCTAAGCGCAAACGATCCAGGTCATTAACACCACTTCCAACGAAAGATGGTAGAAGAATGGCTCAACAGTCCACCAATGAGTCACCGTTAAACTAAATCGAGCCAGTACAGCGGGACATGAACTGGCTCCATCGCCGATGGGCTCACAATCTCCATAGCAATAGTACAACAGAAAAGTCACAACCTAACAACAACTGGGTACATCAATGGTGACGTCGAAATTCCGTTAAACGTGGGCTACGATGAAAGTACACCCATTAGACGTCTGACTACGGACCATCCAGAGATAATACCGCCCTGTGCCGAAGCAATAATATGGGTACCAATGAATGGAGATTGTGGAGCCGAGAAGTTGGGGGTGGTGGAACCAGCAGAAAACATAAACTGTAACATCCTAATAGCGAATGCCCTGGTGAAAAGCAACAAGGACGGAGTGATTCCTGTTAGAGTTTTGAACCTGTCAAACAAGCAAGAGCAAATTTTGCCAATTTTCCGAAGTTGGACAATGCACACCAGCTGAAGCTGTAATTAATTTGGAAACTAGCACCTAAAAGCCAGAAGCCATGGAGAAGAAGCACCTCGACGGCTATATAAAAGAGTGGACACACCAATTATCACCTTCCAAGAGGAACAAGGCTAGGCAGCTATTATGGAAATATGCCTCTACCTTTGCGTTGACAAAAGAGCATCAAGGAAGAACATCAGTGGTGAAGCATGAAATCCATACAGCAGACGCGAGACCCATTAAACAGCCTCCAAGAAGTGTTCCCCTGGCAAAAAGAGACGAGGTCCAGAAGCTGATAAGTGAAATTGAAAAGAGTGGTGTAATAGATCCATCGTCAAGTCCATGGTGCTCCCCAGTGGTCTTGGTCAAGAAGAAAGACGAAAGCACCCGATTTTGTGTGGAATACCGAAAGTTGAATGATGTCACCAAGAAAGACAGCTATCCGCTCCCAAGGACGTCATGGTTCTCCACCCTCGACCTGCAGAGTGGGTACTGGCAAGTAGAGATCGCCGAGAAAGATAAAGAGAAAACAGCGTTTGGCGTTAATGGGGGTCTCTGGCAGTTCAATGTCATGCCATTCGGACTCTGCAACGCCCCGGCTACATTTAAAAGGCTGATGGAGCGTGTGTTAAAAGGGCTGCAGTGGAAGTCGTGCCTCATATACCTGGATGACATCATAGTCATGGGACGCAACTTCGACGAACACATAAATAACTTAAGGGATGTTCTACAGCAGCTTTCGTCTTCAGGCCTCAAGTTAAACCCAAAGAAGTGCAGTCTCTTCCAACGAGAGGTGAAGTTCCTGGGGCACCACGTGACGCCGGAGGGCATATCGACGGATAAGGAGAAAATTCAAGCCGTCAGAGATTGGCCGCAGCCCCGAAATCTTCATGAGCTGCGAAGCTTTCTGGGTTTCTGCACCTACTACCGTCGATTTGTTCCAAATTTTGCCAACATCGCCGCCTCTCTACACCGCTTGACGCGGCGTTCAGAAAGCTCAAAGACCTGCTATGCAGAGCCCCCATTTTGGCATACCCTATACCTGGCAGAAAGTTTGCTCTGGACACAGACGCAAGTGCGTGCGGCATCGGTGGCGTCCTTTCCCAGGAAATCGACGGACAGGAAAAATTCATCGGATACTACAGCCGGACATTGTCGAAGCCTGAGAGGAATTACTGTGTGACGAGGAGAGAGCTGCTTGCTGTCCTTGAGAGCGTTAAACACTACCACAAATACCTATATGGCCAGCATTTCCTGCTGAGGACCGACCACGCTGCTCTCCAATGGTTGCTGCAGTTTAAGAATCCGGAAGGTCAACTAGCCCGTTGGATCGAGAGGCTCCAGAGTTATGACTTCAGAATCGAGCACAGAAAAGGCGGAAAACACGGTAATGCTGATGCCCTGTCTCGTCGGCCATGCAAGTCTGAGTCGGGTGAAGATTGGTCGACGGAACAAGGAAGAGATCCCATTCTGGGCAAAATAATTTCGGCCATATAAACGGGCAAGCGACTTAGTCGCAAAGAAATTACCTCCGAAAGCCCTCTTTTAAAATCCTATTGGGCTGGGTCGGCTGTCAAAAATCCATTGCCGACTGGATCGCCAATTGTGAAAGTTGCATAAGAGCTAAAGGTCCAACACGGAAGAGTCGAGGCTACATGCAGCAGTATAATTCAGGAGCCCCTTTTGAAAGAATCGCAATGGATGTAGCTGGACCGTTCCCAACAAGCGACTCTGGGAACCGGTATGTCTTAGTGGTCATGGATTACTTCAGCAAATGGCCAGAGGTTTATGCTATCCCAAATCAAGAAGCCAGGACAATTGTGGATGTGTTCAGCAAAAATTGGATTTGTCGCTATGGTGTTCCATCTGAGGTTCATTCCGATCAAGGTAGGAATTTTGAATTAGCGATCTTCAAGGAAATGTGTGACTCCTACGGAATCAAGAAAACCAGAACGACGCCCTTACATCCACAATCAGATGGCATGGTGGAACGATTCAATCGCACCCTGGAAGAACATCTACGGAAAGTGGTGGACAGTGGCCAACGAGACTGGGATGAGCATATTCCAAAGTTTTTACTGGCTTATAGATCGGCCATTCATGATTCCACATCCCGGACCCAGCCAAAGTTCTGTTCGGAAATGAATTAAAGCTACCTGGCGATTTGATATTCGGTGCTACCCCAAACGACGATGTGAACCAAGATGAAGACAGTCAAAACTGTTTTAGTAAAGTCCACGATGCAGTTCGCCATCGAATAAAAATGGTTAGCAACCGCATGAAGGCAAGGTACGATCGAGCGGCAAATACCGATGGGTTTCAAGAAGGGCAACTGGTACTATTGTTCAACCCTCAACGAAAGAAAGGACTATGCCCCAAATTGCAAACGCACTGGGAAGGACCCTACAAGATTGTCACGAAAATAAATGACGTCGTTTACCGCATCCAGAGGAGCGACAGTCCCAGGTCGAAGATGAAAGTTATACATTTGGAGCGGCTGGCCCCCTACGGAACGGGTACTGTGCCTATTCGGGACGAACAGGCTTAAGCGGGGGGCAATGTTACGAATATAACTTTAGATTTAAATTAATTTAGATGAATTCCGTTAATTTAAGAATTTGAATTGTAACGTAAATTTCTACTACGCAGTTTATTCGAATAACTTCACAACAACAACTACTGTATAGATTTTTCTACATCCTTCCATTTCCTCTTTCATTTTCTATTTTGTTATTGACGTACAATTCTTGTTAAACGTCATCATTGATGATCGCTTAATTCCTCTTTCTTTGTTACTCCCTCACCTGTATATGTGTTGTTGTTATTGTTCACTCAATGTAAGTTTGTATGTGTTTGTTGCATTGGTAGATTGTTCGTAATCTAGGTGTTACCAGATCGTCTAGAAACTTCTGTAGCGACAGGCAAGGCTCATATAAATAGAGGAAATGGCAAGGCAGTTAGTCAGTTGTGAATCAGATCGCGAATTGAAACCATCGAGTAAAGTAAAGTGCAAGTAAAGTTGTGTGAATAAAATCATTGTAATAATCGTAATCCGAAAGAACCCGCGTTTTATTTGGTACGAACTGTATTGGGAAATAAAACAACGTCTACACGGGATTAAGTAAAATCGAAGAACGTAACAATATATTTTGCTTCGCAAAAAAGTGCCTCATCGAAATATTGGTTTTATCCTCCATGGTTCTTTGGACTCATTTCTCGAAGGGAGTAACCGATTTCCTTCAAACTTTGCACATCGTAAAATTTCTTCCAAACTTAAATCAAGCTACCCCACAAAATGATGTTGACCATTTTGTGAAAATTTTATGAAAATTAATTTTATAATATAATGCGAACTGACTATCCGATTTCAACTAAACTCTGCAAAACCTAATATTTTATCGAATATATAATGTTTGAAGATGGGACTCATTAGTCCACTCCTTCTAGTATATCCCCTACAAAGAGTCAATATTTCGACAACTTGTAAATCTCATATGAAGCGAAGGCAATAGCCAATTTCATCCAAACTTTGCACAACGAAATATTTTTACCAATCCTATCGGTCCTCTTCTTTTGGTACCTCTTACACAAAGTGTCAACATATTGAATATTCATAAATCTAATATAAAGCGAATGGAATGTGCGATTGGTCCAAGCTGTGCACATCGTAATATTTATTTCAAACTTAAATCTAGTTCGAATATGGGGAATATCGGTTCACTTCTTCTGGTACCTCCCCCACAAAATGGTCGAAATTTTGCTGAAAATTAATTGGGAACAGACCATCGGATTTGAACCAAACTTTGATACCCTAATATTTTTTCTAAACGTGTATAATGTTGCAAGATGGGACTTATCGGTCCACTTCTTCTGCTCCCCTACAAATTTTTTATGATGCATTTACTCAGGAATATGGCTTATAAATGTTTATATTTATATACAAAATAAAGCGGAATTCACAAATTATGTATTTGCAGATGTTTCTACTTTCTAAGTACTTTTGACAGCAGTTTTATTGGACGGATTTGAACACGGCTGGTCTCAGTAGATTCAGCACGTAAAGAAAAAAAATAAAATCACGTAGGGTTCAACCCAATAAATAGGTTTTTTATAAAAATGTTACATCAATCGAAATGAAATCACGAGTCCTACGATCCTATAATAAGTTTAGGGCTTCAACTAGCTCGTCCGAAAACAGGGAAATTTGCTGTTCAAAAATTTGTACAGAAGTGCCCGAGCTATATCACTCGACGTGTAGACATATCCCCCATATAACGGTACCTCCAAAATTTCTCTATTTTGAACCGAATTGGCTGTTTCCTCGTTTCAGTGCGACCCCTATATTATATATCATCCTCCAATTTACAGTATGTTCAGGGTTATTAGACATTTGTTAACACGTTAATAAAGTGAAATTTGAAAATAAGTGTATGCATAGTAAAACAATATGATGGTGTGATTTTTTTAATCCTGGTCGTTCAAATTCTATAACGTTTAAGAATTAAATCACTCAATTTTTATAGAAAATAGTATGAAAACGGAAAAGCACTCAATTTGTGAACGAATTTCCGTTATAAATCCTTAAAAGTCGTAAAACTATTCAATAGCTAACGATGGAGTAGGATGATGCGAGAAAAAAATATTTTTTGGTTCTCAGTGGGCCCCTCCGAAGTGAAATCCTGGCTACGTCTCTGTCGGTGGCTAGGACATGATGTGAGAATGGATGAGGATGCTCCAGCACAAAAGGCATATAAAAGCGAGACTACTGATTGCTCACGCAGAAGGGGAAAGCCACTAATTAGATGGAAAGATCAAGTGGAAGAGAACATTTCGAAACATTGTCTTTCAAATTGGAAGAGATGCGCGCAAGACCAACGCGCCTGGAAATCTTAATATCCGAGTGTTTGCAAGTAGCTATAATAGTATAGTGAACAGAAAAAACAGCAAGAATTCCTGCAAGGAGAGGATCAAAGCCGGAATGGGCTGAATATTTTACACAATAAACGACTTTGATTGTACTCAAATAGGTTATATCTTCGGTTGCTAGTCTGACTGGATTGTCCAGCTTTTTTGGTGCTTGATGTTTTCATTGGGTGTCAAATCTTCCTAGAAAATATTTACCATGACATAGCCCTTCATAATTCATTTCCTACAGATTTAAAAATTAAGCGGCAATAGTTTTGTTTTAATTCTATTATTGATATGGTACATCTAATAAGATAAATGCAAAAGTAATCTATAAAAAGAAATTAATTGTTGCAGAAATTAAATTCAGCTTATATGAAGAACAATTTTACTCCAAATTTGAAAACTGCCCCCTGATGAGTAACTTTTACAAGAAGACGCCACGCACTTCATTACCGGCGGATGTACCCTTTTAACTTAAAGACAAGCGTGTTTGGTTTACATGTGAATGTATTTATTACGTTTTGACGAAGTTTTTTTTCGACACATTCGATAAAGTATTTCGTTTGTTATTCGATAGATAGACGTTAGAATATTTATATATAGTTAGATTTTTAATACATACAATAGATTATAATCGAAAACAATAAAAACAAATATATATAAATGTGGGCTTATTAGGTTTTCGATATAGTATTTATATACTATATCATATAATATTATCATTCTGCATATAATGATTTTGTATTGTACAAGACGAAGAGGGCGGGCGGGGAAAACAAACAGTGATTTGAAAAATATTGTTTATTGAGGATAAGCTTCACTCATTGTTTAATTGGATCTGTATATATGCGTGTATGTGAATTGGTATTTCTATCGGATTGTTACATTATATCAAGGGCAAGTGTAATAGTTTGTTTGTTTTCCCATGCTTGAATTAAATTTCTTTGTCGTTTATTTAGACTAACTTATTTTACTAGATAAGTGTGGGTGTGTGGATGTGTATATATATAATTATTAATAATAGTTACTTAAATATAGTTTTTTGTAATAAATATGATTTTATGGAAATATTTATTTTGTTGGTTTTAATTCAATATTTTTACATGCGACTACCCAGCTTAGATGTTAGTTCGTTAATTGTTCCATTCAATTTATTTTTTTTAATTTAGTTCACCATTGAGCTTTGTTTGTTTCTTTGATTAATCTAAGTTCTTTTGCAACGATTTGTTGAAAAATTCGTTAATAATAGTAAAACTGTCTTACAATATAAATACATAATAATTTGTATACATTAAAAATACAAATAAATATTTTCACTTTTAATTCGGTATGGGGATTTGGCCATCCCGTTGCCGAATTCTCTGAGGGGATCGAGGGGGGTCTGGCAGTCTGGTGTTTGTCGGTCAATGTCGTTAAAACTTGTATTGGAGGTGCGTTTGTCTTCTTTCAGGTTTGTTTCGATTCAGTATTAAATTATTTCCGATTCTAGCGGTGGACTTGTTGGTGCTTGATATTACATGTCTCGAACGGTGCAAATGAAATGCATCACTTATGTATGTTATGGGTACATACGTACAATGTATGTGACGGAAATTGTGGAAATTTTAGGGCTACATAAAATGCAGATATGTCCGACGGTTGTCTGCTTGGTTTGGTATGTAAGGTATGTACTATGTGTGCAGTGGTCACTGTTATCATAAATACTGGGCAAGGTTTCAAAGAGAACAAGTGAAAATTATGCTTGGAATTGACTCTTGGAATGAATGTTAAAGATGAATTGCATTAGATTTCGTTGTCATAAATGGCTGCTGCTACGTATGTATTGAGGTGAGCTCCAGTGTGTGTGTGTGTATAAGTGCTTTCGTTTTGTTCTGCCTGGGTAGCTGGCACATTATTATTGATTTGTCATAGATGAGCGACGTGTATGCATGTACGTTTGTATTTAGTATTTGATAAATATGTTGTTGAATATATATGTTTTGTTAATATAATAGGTGTATGAGTGAATTGGGGATTAAGATGTATTATGTTAGTCACAAATGATTACTATGCAAATTATATCTAAATTATAACTTTTCGATGTTAAACATGAAGTATGTATGTATGTAAGTGAATGTGTACCGGGAAGCAATACACACCAAAAAAAAAATAGTTTATATGTTAAATGTTTGCTTTTTTGTTTGTATATCTAAATGCATATATGATATAACCATTCACCTATGTGTTAATACATATTGTTATACATTACGGGTTATATTGAAATAGATATATGTGTGTTTATGTTTGTATGTATGCATTAGGCTATGCGTGATTGGTTCAGTGTTCCTAAGTCGAGTCGTCTAAAGAAGGCGTAAAGAAGGGATTAGAATAAGGATAACAACGACAGTGGCAACAAGAACAAGTGCGATGGGGTATTCAATTGCAAGACGAAGAACAATCGAATACCCTTGTTGTACTACCAGTGCATTAGGCGCAACTGGTCAAGAATTCGTTGCTTGAAGAACGTGCCAAGCATCCCGAAAACCGTCGAAATGGCTGCAATACCCATCATGGCCTGCATGATGCAATGTATGCCCGATAGATCCTCATCGTTTTGCTTTTGTCGGTGTCGTTGGCGATGATGACGACGTTCTTCATATTCACGCAACCTTTGCAGGCGTTCGAGTTCTTCATCGAAGTGAGGTATAATTGCAAGATTAACCACCTCAGTTTTGGATAAGATTTCCTCGTTGGCAATTTGAGATGCCTGATTGTTTTCGTCCAAGTTATTACCATTCATTAGGTTGCTGTTGAGTTGTGATTTGGCCTCCTGTTCTCTGTGACGTGTTCGTTCATCTAGCATTGTGTTGTCCCGACTGAAATCAAAATCAAAGTTTCTCGAACGCGACGACGTTGGATAATCGGCAAGATTGACTTTAGTGAGGAAGTGCAAGGTAGTAGAATCGGAATTGTCAACATTAAGACCATGAATGGGTCGCGTGGATTGTTCTGTCGTAGTGGAGATGTCCTTGACACGGAACTGTTTAAACTGATTCTTTTTAATGCCAAGTACCTCGGACAATGGCCGGTTAATCATTGGCAGTACGGAATCTGTTGGTCGAATTATGAATGATCCTGTTGTGGGTGCCATTTCCGGGGCGGGAAGAATAGCAGCTTGTTCCTCTTTAACAGTGGTTTTGGATACTTGCGAATTTTGGTCATTGTTTGAGCCAAATCTAGACTCCTCATCTTCATCCGTGTCTGAAGACTGTTCCGAATCATCGTATTCGCCACTGCTGCTATCTGCCCCACTGTGTGTTTTCTTTTCCGAGTTCTGTTCTGAGTTCTTATTAAATTTGTGTGTTGTAAGGTTTCGTATTGGTTCGTATTTAGTATTTTCGGAGTCTCCGCGGTAAAGCAGGGCAACCTTGCCATCGGGTGTTAAGACCGGTGTAATTTTCGGATGAGAGGACGCCAGACGATGACTGCTCTCCGGATCTGGCGACAGGGCGTCAAAATCTGTGAATGATGTGGACTTCTTTTCGTTATTGTCCACTTCTTTTTCTTCGCCATTTGTTGGTGTCTGTTGGTATACGATGCCAACTTTTCCCAAAGGTGTGGAAATTATTTTGATTGCATCGTTGGTATTTTTGCGGAAGTAACGGCTGTTAGACTTTCGCTTAGAATTGAAGAACCCGTCGCCCTCTTCGTCGTCATCGTCATCGCTGTCGTCATCATTATCTTCATCATCGTTAGCAAAATTGCCGCTGCTTTCTCGCAAATCAGCCTCCGTTCCGTCCCCACTTTTGTGACTTCCGTTCAGCTTTTGTTGTTTCCGCCTGTACTTATTCATGTAATCGAATCTAAATCTGTCATTTTGGTTATCTTTGTATGTGTTCTTGGACAATCTGCCAAAGTTGCCACTGCCTTCTTCGTTTACAAAACCTTGTTCTTGGTCTATGTTTGGACGAAAACGTGCTTCCTTAGGCCGTTCTACGGCAATGGCGATACGTTCATCGTCCTCGTCATATCCCATATCTTCCTCCTCCTCTTCCCCTGCCCCTCCGACATTTATGGATGACTGAATCAGACCTTTAGCCTCAGGCAACAATTCGGGTCCTTCATCGTTGTCATCCTCGGTCACGTCTCTGTCGTCGTCATACAGTCCATCATCGTCTTCGTCGTCATCATAGAAGTCTGTACTTGGATTCAATTGCATTTCTCCTGTATAGTCGTCCGTCACGTCTTCAGTCTCATATTCATTCATATAGTCGTCGTCGTCTTCAGCCACCTCGTCTCCATGATCCTGGGAGCTTATGCTAGCATTATTGCTGTCATCCTCCGTTTGTTTAGATGTCTCCCCATTCCTTCGTTTAACATATTCATTAAATAGTTTCTCTGTAACCTTAAAGCTATCTTCTAAAGTATAATTGCTATCTCTATAAGTATTACTACTATTATTATTATTATTACTACTATTATTATTATTACTAATTAAAATGGTGAAATTTTTATCTAAGCTGCTGTTGTTTATTTGGGTAGTCGCATTTTTCAGTCAGTAGCACTTCTTTGTGCACCCGCACTTTCTTACGATGTCTAGATTTTTAATATACTTCCTATTGTTGCTGCATACCATGCGCACCTGTGAAATTGAGAATATTAGCAGTTTGCTCTTTTCTGTTATGGTCATTGTCGTAGAGCTTACCTTGCGTCTTCGCACAATTTTCGCTGCACAGCACTGATTGCCGCAGCCTCCCACACATTTGGCATATTTCAGAGGCTGTCTAGATCTGCAATCATTTTCTGTGTAGTACTCTCTCACCTGTTCCTTGCGACAAGTCGACGTAACTGCAAATAATATTAATCATAAAATTATTTATAGTTCCATCATTTGATTGACACAGAGAAAGTGAAAAATGATTTCTAATGAGGATATCATGTTTTCAAATGCAACAACAACAAACTATGAGATATGTATGTGAGAGGAACCAATTGAAATGCAAAGTTGTGTTAGTAATGGGTTTTATAATGAATGAATGATTAATACCAGTGTTTGATGGGGGCTCTGTGGTGGTGCCCTCACCTTGATCGCAGTAACGTCCTTTTTGACCGTGTTTGCATTTGCATTGGTATCCGTCTCGTGAGCTCGAATTGGGCACGCAGCGACTTCCTCTTTTGCATTTGTTATTTTCACATGGATCAACCTGTTTAAAAAGATTCGATATATTGATCGGATATTCCTCAAAAAAGACGCTGAACTTACTTCTTTGCTAATGTGCGGTGTTTCGTCCATGAAATCTTGCTCATCATCTTCGTTATTTTCTCCTTCTAGTAAGGCGCAACCGGGGGTAATCTTTTGCTGACGTGCCGCATTCTCAAAATCTACTAGCTTGTGATTAATCCAGACTTCACGCATACATCCCTTAAAGCTGGTGAGGTTTCGAAGTTGCCAATTTTTATAGGCTTGTTGTGCGGGCTCTGGAGGCAGCCCACCCAAATACAACGGCGTTGTAAGTTTCAAATACTCATTGGAGCCTTCATTTATAATTGATCTTGCTAAGCCCCGATCCACTCTTAAGGTAAAATTTTTTTTGATCGATAACAACTCAACTGAATGATATTTGCTATCGGCGACCATTTCAAAACTGTACATTGTCGACACTGGATAATTACCCACGTCATAACTAACTCGTATTCTGCCATTGAAAAGTTCGACTGCCAAATGTGCGTCTTGTCCATCATACATAAGAATGCCATTCTGTTCCGAAGTACTGAAGACAATTGTCACGTTGGCGTCAGGTTTTGTTCGCAGCGGTTCCATTTCAACAAATGAGTTGTTGTGTACAAAACTAATGCTCGTCAAATATTCGCACCATTTTCCCGTATAACCTGGATGGCATTTACACAAGTAGTCGGAGCCGGAGGGATTTGGTTGGAAGCATACCCCATGTTTACATTCATGGTTCTGACAAGGTGATGTCTGGGGATACATCATTGACACCATGTTATGTCCTTCGCAATACTTCCCAGTGAAATCGTCGGGACACATGCAAACATAATCGTTGATGCCATCGACACAAGTTCCCCCATTCTGACATATATGATTCTGACAATCATCTATGTTGTCTGTACAATTTATTCCATGGAATCCTGGCATGCATTCGCACGTGTAGTGAGTGAAGTGATCCTGGCATTTAGCTCCATTAGCACACGGGTTGAATTCTGGACTGCAAAATTCAATTTTCGTATCACAATATTCTCCTAAAAAAGTGTATAGAAAACAATACAGCAGATAGTTAGGTGTTGTCCATATATTTGTTAGAGTAAATTAAATAAATGCGAACATACCGGTAAAGCCAGGCTGACATTCGCATGTGTATGATTCAATACCATCAATACATGTGGCATTATTTTGACACTTAATTTCACCCAAGCAATCATCAATGTTGGTTTCGCAACGAGCACCCGTGTATCCTGGGGCACACTGGCAGCTGAAACGACCTTCTTCAAGCACAGTGCAGGTTGCGTTATTTCGACAGGGATTACCATAGCACGCATCAATCATAAATTCACAGTGCTTGCCATGGTAACCGGGCTGGCACAGACATTGGTAGTCTCGTTCTGGCAATGACACACATTTGCCCTTATTTTGACAGGGGTATGTGAAGCATGCATCACACTTCGCCAATATGCTGTTGCTCACTTTGCCCTTGCATACAAAACTATGCGCGGGAGTCGAAAGTATCAGTTTATCTTTCATATGTTCTGGCTCCGAACAACTCGCAATTCCAGGTTCAATATAATCCAATTTTAC
Source organism: Musca vetustissima (assembly GCF_032173495.1). Lineage (NCBI taxonomy): Eukaryota > Metazoa > Arthropoda > Insecta > Diptera > Muscidae > Musca > Musca vetustissima. The sequence goes on along the minus strand of NW_026883244.1, from coordinate 115,359 downwards.
CCAATCCGCAAACCATTTCAGTGAGCAATCGCAATACAGGGGGTTGCTACCTAGAGCACTGTATGCAAAATAGAGATCAGATCGAATTTCAGCGTCAGTAAATAACAATTTCAACTTACATGTGTGTTAGTGACTTCAAGTCTTCAAATGAGCCTTCGGGCATCATCGATATTTGATTGCCGTGCAAAGAAAGGACCCTCAAATTGTTTAATCCTGCCAGTGCATGTCGTTGCAGGCATTGCAAATTATTAAATGATATTATTCTGAAAAGTAAAATAGGTTTTTGAAAGTTTCCACCACAGTGTCCGGTTTACTACTTACAGTGTGGAAAGCTTCGTCAAATTCGCAAACGTGTAGTCCGACAACATGGTTATTTTGTTATTACTCAAGTCCCTGCAAATCAGACGGAAGAATTAGTTATTACACATTTCCATACTAATGCAATTACTACTTACAGTCGTGAGAGTGACTTCAAATGACGGATCCGATCGCTGTGTATAATGGAAATTTCATTGGACTCCAGGTACAGCTCAGTTGTTTCGCTCGGAATTCCACGGGGAATTTCCGTTAAATTGTTTCGTGAACATCGTACAACAGTTCCGGTGCACGTGCACATTGGTGGACAGTAGTCATCTCCCAAGCATCCCTCATTATTGTCTGACGTACATTTAAACTCATGGTGGGGTAATTCTTGTATTTGCACATCGCGCACCTTTGACGGTGTGGCACAACGGGCAGCACCGCCATTCAATTCCCGTTTACGTAGCCAATCAGAGAACCATGCCAAATGGCAGTTACAATTAAATGGATTGGAGGCCAAATTCCTGTAAAGGTAGTAATTTCACATTTGAATTACTTGAATTAAGGATGTTACATAACTATCTTTGTATATACATATGTTATACATATCAAGTCCAATCAATCCAAACAAACATAGAAGCATTACGTCTTTGATCAGATAAATATACTTAGGGATGTCTGAAATGTACAACTACTCTTTACGGTGTGTTATGACTTTGAAAACTTTTGAAAACTCTGAGTTAAGGACATCGTTGACACGAAATCGATGATGTACTTTTCTATATATATATATATACAATTACGTCGTCCCTGATGGCAAACGTATGTTTGCAATATTAAGAAAGCGCTCTTGATGTCTTGCCTTTATTGAACTTAATTTCAATTAATTAAATCATCGAACAATGAGCTAGCTGCCTCTCTCATGGCATACACATACTATTGTACCTTGTATTGGTACGAGACAGCGACAAACACCCCTGAATGTTACTTGTACATACATACTACGTATTTATGAGAAAGAACATTGTAACCACTCAAGAATGAGTCGTTGGGAGAAATGATGGTGATGAGGTTTCTGTTGCATGCTACTACAACCATGTAACAGAGTTCTTCTATACGATGCTGATGAAAGCGTTCATGGGGTGAAGTCGTTTGTAACAAAGAAAAGACAAATAATGTATTAGACAGACTGACAGACAAAAAAAAGTTCAGGAGTGCACGCCGAAATGGATTCATTGATGAACGTATGTTGCTAATAATATGTGTGCTGGTGAGTTTGGGGAAGCTGGACGCAATTTCCATGCCATGGGGTGTCTTTCACATAAGGCGATGCTGTTTGGTCCATCAGAATTTACTTTAAAATCACATACAGCAATCGAAACCCATTAACCTCAATTTAATTTGATCAGAACACACGTATAAGTAGTTGCAATTAAGTTAAACATTCCACTCGCACACATCCATACATAACATTAAAAAACATACTTCTTAAATACAATTAAGAGATTCTTCTTCTCGCTGTCTTGTGGAATTGAATGTGATGATAAACACGTAAAAGTACAAACTGACACAAATACGTTATTATGTGTGTTCACTGTATATTAAGACATACATACATATGTACATAGGAAGCAGATATGCACACATGTCTAATATATGTACATGTATGAGCGTCTACACATATGCCATTGAAGTGGTTGTTATACTTACAGGGACGATAGTGATGTTAGAAACTCAAAGGATCCTGGCATTACACAAGAAATTTGATTGTCGTATAGATTCCTGTTGCGAAGCAAAGTACAAAGCAGGCCAAGCGCAAGGTGGGAAACGAAAAGGAAATACAATAATTGATACATTAGTAGTCACGTAATTGGATTAATTGTGTTCAACGCCGCCACTTACAATGTTTTTAACTGATGGAGACCCAAAAACATTTTATTGGAGACTTCTTTGATTTTATTCTCGGCTAATTGCAGATCCTGTATGTGGGAGGCACCCTCAAATGCGTTAGCATCTATGCTGCTGATTTTGTTTCGTCTGAGGTCCAATTTAACCAAATGCGGCAAACGACCAAATAAGCCATCCGACGTTATTCGTCCCAACTCGTTGTCATTCAACAATCTAAAATACACCGATTAAAGACATTATTAGCACCCATATGCATGCCGGAATTTATAAATATAGAAATTATTATTATGTTATTCATACAATTCAGTAGTGTGCAATGGTATGTCACGCGGAATTTCCTTCAAACCGCGTCCAGAGCAATCCACAATTGGTCCGTCACACTGACACTGCGCTGGACAGTCAGTGTCCAGTCGACATTCTCCCGAGAGTTTCATCCGCATTTCATCCCAAGAGCCTAAGCAAAATAGAAAGAGAAGAAAGAAACAAACAAACAACCACAATACGTATTACATTTGACTCAAGTAAGTAATGATGTAAATATACATGTATGGGTATGAGTGGATTGGGTTCAAAAAAAAATAAAAAAATAAAAAAAGGAAAACAACTCACACTTGAATTTCTCCTCCCTCAATGTTTCAATACGTCGACGATGCATGCGCTTGGGCGATTCACACCGAGCACCACTTGTTTCAATGGGGTTTTTGTGCAAGTAGTCGGCCAACCATCTCAGATTACAATCGCAAATAAAAGGATTCTTTGCCAGATGCCTGTGGGTGAACGATAAGATGATGTTCTTTAAGTAGATTGCTAAGTGTTGTTGTGTAAGAGTTTTATTGTTTACATTCAACAATGAGCGATGAATGCATGTGTGTAAAAGAGCAATGCACAGGATAAATAATACATTAAAACCCTATAGTTCTATTTAGGAAATTATACGAGCCCATGACAACACGGTCGTATTCCGCCACAAATTCTCTACGTGTTTTTTTTTTTCAAATCCCAAATAAAGAATAATATGTTATCCACCGAATGACTTCTAATAAATTATTTTTTATATATTTAAAAATATTGAATTTTCTTTGTACATCATTAAACGCATAAAAAATCCATTTAATATCAAATTTTTTAATTGTTGCTCGCAGCTATGTTAATCATTGTCAATATTGTTCAGGAAATTGATACGACAGATCGGAAAAAAACATCAACAGGTTGCATTAGAATTATATAATAGCCCCATGGCCATTTTTCACCACCTTTCCCTTTGACATGTAACATCGTAACAAATAACGCACATTAACTAGATTGTTTTTAAATTACACATGGGAGGACTCTTGTATAAGTGACAAAAACAGAGGATTAACATATTTGCACGTACAGCGCTCGATAGATGGTTGCGCTTCTTCAAAACAAAATACTTACAGTGTCTGAATGCTCTTCATGGCATCAAAAGTGCCATTTGCCAGCGTTTGAATGTTGTTGTCGTACAGGGATAGTAAGCTCAGGCTGTGCAAGTCGCGAAAAGCATCCTTGCGAATGCACGAAATCTCATTGGCATTTAACAGGAGCAACTGAAGTGATGAAAGTCCTTTAAAAACGCCCGAGGGCAAATCCTTTATTTTATTGCCATATAGAACACTGAAAAGAAGAAAATATAAAACCATATCATTCAATTGTAAAAAAAGAAGCATCGTTTGTCATATGCAGATGAACAATACTCTGGCACTTGAAGTAATAGTGAGGCTCTGTTGCCACTCAAACAGGTTTCAACCATGCATGTGTTCACAAACATGCATACAAGGCACACAAGGGTTGATGTCTGATTGCTCATCATAAAATTGCAATATTGCTGGGTGGGAGCAGATATTGCCCATAAATGTTTTATTTTTGTGGTAGTGTTGGAAACTCTACACGTCATTGTACACACCATTCAGAAATAGACTGAAGGACTGTGTGACTCTATCGAATGTAATGGATGTAATGGAAATTCTCTCACAAAATAATTTCTCTAGAACGTAATTTATCTATTATGTAGTGATATTTCGGCCCCAAGTGCTAGGTTATTCGTTTAATAAGCTAGAGCTTGAGTTTTCCACAAGATCCATAATGCAAAAATAAAAATACTTAAACAATTCTATAACCTAGCTTTTGAGGGCGGGCATATTACAGTATAATTTTTGTGTGTTATATTTAAGGATTATCTCAAAAAGTTTAATATATGCATGTTTAACACAAAGTAATTAGTGTTTGTCAATTTTTTAAAGTGCGGTGTGTAGTTTACAAAGTTGAGAGGAAGGTTGGTATAATCCTATAGAACGATACAGTTCGATTCTTAGTAGACTAAAACTATTCCCAATCAAAGTGTATGCGACTGGGATAGTCGCAGAAAAAATCAATCATTTCTAAAATACTTACAGTGTGGTTAGTGCCTTAAGGCCACTTAGGGCATCGTGTGCAATTCTTGAAATGTTATTGTTAGACAAATCGATCCGCCTTAAACGCCGAAAATTAGCAAACGCTTTTGGTGGAAGTTCGGTAATGAAATTTTGTTCAAGCCGCCTGTAACAAATTAAAAATTAAACAAATTCAAAATCAAGCAAATAAATAAATATATGGGAAATTACAAAATTATATTAAAATTCCATTCCAAATCACATTGAAATACGGTTTAATAGTCGCGAAAAACAAATAGAAGCATGAAGATATCTGAACATAAAATATATACATTTTTTAATTAAAACAAAACGTTTATTTGAATTTTCGATTTTTTAGTATAGTTAAGGGAATACGAGTTTGCCTTAATCTTCTAAAATATACGATGCTTTCTTCTGCAAATTCTTTTAGATGATTGTTAAATATCGGTAGATTCATCGGATAAGAGTTTCGACGTTAAAAATGACTAAATATATTGCACTTACAATACATAAAAATGGTCAATATTGAAAAGCATGCAATTCGCGTATTCGTAAACCAGATCAATCTCTACCAATAATTATGTATTTTTCGAGATTTCATTAAGCGGCCAAAGTGTGCAGCTCGATGCACTTTACTATGCAAAAACGGCAAAAATGGCTAAAAATGACGCAACGTGCATACGATTTTTATGCGCATCGGGTTTCAGTAATCTCCATTGAAAATACAAAAAAGCACATCTATTTTAAAAGAATTGGTTAAGAACCGCGGATGTGCCACCACAATCAATTTTGGATAAAATATGCATATTATTCGCGTATCGATGTATTTTTGACCTATTTTTACACAGATTCGCAATATGATAATACAATCAGGAATTTAGGTAAAATCAATTCGAAGAAAAACGCGATTATATACGCGAATTAGTCAAAATAAGTTTTTGCAGTTTTTCCTACTTTCAAGGTACCTATATCCGCCGTTTTATTCGGCGGAATTGAACATGGCGGGGCTCATTAGATCCGGCACGTAAAAAAACTAAAATCACGCGGGGTTCCACGCCATTTGAGTGGACTTCTTCAATTTAGAATCAAAAAATAGGGTTTTTATAAAAATTTTCGCACCAATTTTCGTCTTTGGAATGCAATTGCAAAGAACCTACTGTGAGCACATTCATGAGATATGCACCAAACGAAGCAGAATCACGAGTTCTACAATCTTAAAATCAGTTTAGTCCATTATCTGGATGCGCGTCCTGATTATAAGAAAAATTCAAAAAACACCGAAAATCCGGCTTCAAAATGTCAGCATCCGTTTTGGGTGGATGCAGTGATTATATCGAAAAATCATACATTAGAACCATGTTGTCCATGGGGTATTCTGCAACTTATTCACCGATCACATGTGCGTGCGTTGTGTAGTTTAGCCACAAATCAGGAAGGAACTCAAAAAAACTCGTTGGCTTCAACACATTTTCACCCATTTTTTTACATTACCACCATCACAGCTTCCACCAAACTAATTTTTTATTACCAATATTTTAAGATTTTGACAAGAACACTTCATTTTATAAAAATGTATTTAAAATATATGCAATATGTTTATGTTTCGCGAGTTATAAGCTTGCAAACCTCAGTTTCAAGGAATTTAAAAGATTTTTGTAATTTCCCATATACGTTTATTGAAAGATAACTTACAATTCCGTTGTATCATCTGGAAGAGTGGCCGGAACAGCAGTCAAACTTTTTTCGCGACAGTCGACAATACCATCGGCACATCGGCAAGGATGGGGACAACTGTTCTCAAGGCCACATTCGAGCGGTGCGTGTTCAGTTAGTCCTACAAATTGGCAAGTAATTATTGTTGTTTTATAGATTTTTCGGTTACGCTTTTATGGTATCGTGATGTGTATTAGTTTACCTGAACATTTGAACTCTTGGTCATGTAAGTCTGCTACGTTTTGTCCTTTTAGTTGTGAAGGCGATTGGCATCGTGTATATGGTGCTAATCGTGGTGCATTGCGTAGAAATCGTGATAACCACGACAAATGACAATCACAAGAAAATGGATTATCAGAAAGTCGCAGAGCTCGCAAGCGACTCAATCCATTGAATATATTATGTGGCAAGGATGTTAAATTGTTATTGTTGAGTGTGCTATATGCAAGAAATAAAAACATGATTCAGTAAAGTTTATCTTCACAAATCATGTGCTGAAATGTCGTTGTACTTACAGTATTTCCAAATCGACCAAACCCTTAAACGCATGTTCATCCAAGCATGTGATTTGATTATTGTCCAACTGAAGGCTGCGTAATGATTGTGCTCCTTTAAAAACCCTACGGCCCACAGTAGTAATCGCATTATTGGATACATCCCTGTACAAAAAAAAAATACAAACATTTGTATTAGTTCTATGAGAACGAGCACATAGTCTCCCAATGCAGCACATTTGGAGAGTAATTAAAAAATTAAAAAAAAAAAAACATTCAACAAGCACTCGAACAAAACGAACAAAATTTGGATCCGAGAATTTGCAATGTACCGAACAATACGGTTAGCATGCACAATGTCTTCGAGAACCGTGAGAAACTCGAGACAGAAGAGCCTTCCGTTAATTGTTAGAACCCATGCAAATTCCCGACATTCATAGTGGCAGTTATGAAGAGTGCCCATAGCATTAATAAACTACTTACAATCGCAAAAGACTCGCTGAACTTGTGACAAAGTTATCAGGTATTGCCTTTAGTCGATTGTTATTAAGGCGTCTGCGTAAAGATGTGAAGATTTGCGTGCAGATAATCGAAAGTAAACAAAATGTATATAAAAATAAAGGAAACGTAAAAAACAATTAAATTATTGGCATTCTAATCGAAAATCAATAATTAATAAACAACTCTACCACTACTGACATTTTATGTAATGAAATACTAAAATATTGAATGATTAATCAAAGATCAAATAAATTCCATTCGTGTTTCGCCAACAAGGTAAATTTTAAAAATATATTATATATAATAAAAATATATATTTGTAGGAAAGTCTTAAAACATGTTCCTCTAATACTCGAACTACTTAAACATGCTTGTGATCAAGGACGTGGACTTACAATCTCTCCAAGGAAATTAAATCCTGTAAAGAACCTTTCTCGATGGTATGAATTTGGTTGTCGGTTAGTTGCCTGGAAGAATCAGTTCACAGATTTAGGATTTTTATAAAAATGTTATGGTATATCATAATACTTACAGTATTCGGAGTTTGGTTAATCTTTGAAAATCAGACTCGAAAATCACAGTTATATTATTTCCTTGTAGGTCTCTGAAATACAAATAATGCCATTAAAGTATGCGTATAAATGTGATAATTTAAATATAAAAAATAAGAAAAACCTATTTAGAAATCCAAGTACTGAATGCGGTAGCATTTGCAATTCCCTAGCACATGGTATGTACAAGTGTGCTAGGGTATTGTAGAGCTCACAATAAATAAATTGACTTGGGAACAAAGATGGAAGATCAAGTTAAACCAAAAGACCATTGGAATAGGCGAAACGCCTTCGATCTATAAATGCGGCAGAATTGCAAAAGAGGACGTGCGGTGAGACTTACAAAGGATGAAATACAACACACTTCATATGGGTTGTTTGGATGATCTCTCCTACAGAACCTCCAATCGCCGATGAGGTGTGCAAAACTAGCGAAATTAACCCAGCAAAACATACGTTTTTGTCTGTTCTATGGTAAGTGACAAAATATCGCATTTGTTTTTTTATATTTTTTTTTCACAATGGTAAAAATTTATAAAATGGACTTGTATCCATTTTATAAAGATGTAATCCCGAAAAATATTGGAAAAATTTTCCATAATTTTCTTCATACACACAGACAAAAATTTATTTTGAAACAAAAAATTGTTTCGTAATGCAAAAACTCTCATCGGTTAAGTATTAATTCAAATTAAGATTTTTTTAATGCAAATTAAGACTGTCATCTGTCTGGGGCATAAATTTGTCTGCGTACTTGATATTTTGTAACAAATTTTACAATATATTACTAAATGTTGTCTTTTTACACAAATCTCCAGTTAAAGAGTGTGATTTGAGAGAGTTATTTTGAATTTTGTACTACTGAGTATTTGAAAATCTTACTGAACAAATTTACTCAGTAAAGTTTTGCATAAGCCATGACCTATAAATAAGGTCTACTGGGAGACGAATACTTGTCTTAGTCTTCGCTTGCTGTCAACTTTTTAATCGCGATATCAACCAGAAAAGGATAAAACACACAAAATAACTTTCCAAAAAAGAAAAAAAATTATTTATGTATTTATTTTTTCTTCAAACAATAAATTTTGAGAGTCTGAGAATACTTCAGCTGGCGTTACCGGTTAACCTTATTTATTAACAAATTTGAAATTTTGCACAAAATGTTGTCTTCTTCCTGTTAGTAATTTTATTGCCTGAAGTACAAGAATCCCTCTTACTCTCACAAAAGGGCTGAATAAATATTACTGGAAAAGTAAAAAAAAACATCTTAATTAAAAATCTATAATCCTTAATTTCACAGTATTTTTCTGGCTAAACTCGAAAATTTTTCCGCTAATGTATTAATGAGTTGTTATTGAAACAACGTTCAGTACATATCGCTCATTTGCTGCAAGACCGGCTTAATCAAAAATAGTGAGTTAAAGTTGCAGAATTATTTGCTGCATGCAAATTTATTATGTCTTAAATAAGTTCCTCTGTTCCTTATAATATGGTATATGGTTTTCATAGAATATATAGTATAAGGTATTCGTTCAGAAAATTGAATTGTGAATTTGGTGTAATTTTAGCCACTTTTCGTTTTTATACTACACATAAATTGCAAAACTACTTCTAGGGTAAGTGTTCCAAATTTCAATTGCATTAGGCATCTGTTGTATATAAACTCCAATAATTGAACAATCAGTTAATGTGAAAAATACCTGAAATAACCTACAACAATATTATATCCATTTTGTGTGTAAAATTTCATCAAGCTGATTTATTTAGCAAAAATTTAACATGTGTCAACGTACACAAGAACATGCTACAATTTAAAGTTATTAGAAAATATTTGTAATTTTGATATTTACAATGCCGCTTTTAGGAAAAAAGTCAAAGTTTCCAGCATTTTTCGAAATTAAAAAAAAATAAATAAAACAACAAACAGTTTTCCACAATATCACAAATGGTTTAAATCTCAAACCTCTTTAACCTATAAAGTGTGTGTATTAAACCTTTCTGTGTATTTGATAATTCGTTCCTAAAATCGGCAACAACATTTATAATTGTTATATTTTAATAAAATAAATCAATTTATTAAAATTTTTTGACATCATACATACATATATATGGAAAAGAATTTTAATAACAATTTATTAAAGAAAATAATAAACAAATGGATCAAAAATATATAATTTCTCATTCAATTAAAATACGACATGTCTATAATAGGAACATGGCATGTCGACGATTGGAAATTGGTGCCGTGAAAATATTCATGACATCAGGAAGTAAACTAATTTTCGAAACAGATGAACGATGCAAGAAAATGGGAAAAATGCACTGGAAATGCCGAAAAATTCAAAAAACCCTAAATCGTTAAAATACCGACGACTGGTACGTATACGATATATTTTAAATTTTACTTCAAAAGTATACATTGGAAATGCAAATATATCTCGTAATTTGGAAAACGTACGCATTACTTCTATGAAAAATAAAGATAAACAAGTATGTATATATGCACAAATAATTGGACTGAAACACGAAACGTGTCATGATGTTGATCAGTTAAAAATAATTCGCATTATAATCGCGACATCGCAACATCATGGTTGTAAAATGTTCAAAACCCCTAAAGTGATGTTATTATTTGATTTTCTCCTGTTTTTTATTCTACTGTAAATTGTGTTAAGAAATCGAAAATTGAAATTAGATGCAAATTAAAAATTAAAAGTTATTCAAAATACTTACAATCTCTCTACGTCGGCAGATATTTTACGTGGAACCTGCGTCAAGCCACGATGTGAACAATCAACCGTTAATCCATTACATGAACACACTCGGGGGCATCGAGATTCGGTTATAGAACCCAGGCCTATGCCGGGTATATGTATACCAACAGAACCGCCGCCAAATGGCTCCGCGAACACACTCGACGAAATACAGTTTGTAAGTATCACATAGCTGGTTAATATTCGAAAAAGTAACCAGAAGGGGGAAATTACTATATTTCCTCTACGTGTGCCTCCTTTACATCGAATTGGGGCTTTGTAATTCCGCATATTTAATCATGAGCATGGGCCGGACACGTAGCGACCCACTAATATCCAATATATTTATTATTTTAAAAGCTGGTTTTCTATTTTTGAATAGAATAGAAATATCACACTTTCACTATAAATTCTCTGTTTCAGCTTAAAGCTGCTGTGTATATCCTAGGTAAATATACTTTATATATATATATATATTATAAATCGATCACACTATTATTTCAAAACTCGACATTCCTATGCACATTAATTAATACATTATTTGCTTTTTAGACAGTATTGGCTTTTATATTTATTGCTATGGCCATTTGTTAACACAATGTAAATGTAACGCGTCTGTAGATCGACGGCAAACAAATTTCGTTCGAACCAATGAATATTAACGCGACCGACGCATAAAAATGCTTTATGTACACTGACTTGAAAGTATCACAAACTCTTCATTTGCCCTTAAGTGACTACCTAAAACGCAGATGATATCGTATGGGAGAGCGTTAGTGAGCAAAGAGAGCAAGAGCGAGCAAAGGGCGGTTTTGGGCACAAGAAAGATACCACCAGAAGAATTTGAAAGACGGCAATCGATGATCGGCTCTTCAGTGTGTATTTTTAGTGTAGAAAACAGCAGGTAGTTATCAGAAATGCTCATTCGTTATTGTTATCGTTGATGATGTTGTTGTCTTCGTCGATGTTTTTCTTGTTGTTGTTACCAATTGTAGCATCTGAATACGAATACTATCCGGTACGGCTGACCATTTGTATGCCTTTAAGTATACGGCACTAAACATCTGGAATTGAAGAAGATGAGAAGAAACATAAATTATTATTATTATTGATTAGATATAAATGTGTATGTGTGTGTGTGTGTTTGCTTTCGGTATGTATGTACATATCAGTGAGGGTATTTGGGACAAAACATTTCTACGCTCAATTCAGTTGTTTATTGTTAATTATCGGAAGAAACGTGATAACGACAGATAAATATCCACCAAATATTCAAAATAAATTTGCAAATTGTCTATTATTTTTTGTATCTGGGCAGAAGGGCGACCCGAAGACAGACTGGCCATGAAACATGTTTTATGCTCAGACAACGATCGAGGATCGAGCTGACGACAAAAAGTCTATTCAGTGCGTCGTAATTACTATCAAGTGGTGTGTACACCACCACATGTCATTGTTGTTGATGTCTCATTTGTGATTCGAAGCAATTGACATCAAATCATTTCATCTCAATTTAACAATGACAGACAGTTGCAATTATTCTGAATGCGACTCAATGGGTGAACATTTAAATTGAATGTTCGTTCACCAATCTTCAGTTGTCCCGGTCAATGTTGTCTTTGCGGTTGACGAGATAATTTGTAAGAATTGTCTTCAACAACTATACATGCATACAAATGGAATTTTTCTCACGAAATGTCCATATAAATCTATGGAACTAGAGGTCACTAATCATTTTAGTAAAATTTGTTTTAAATAAAAAAGTCCCAATATCAAATTACATATATGTCCTGCAAAAGTCGAATTAGAGAAGTTCACTTGCAAGGATATTGTTTAATTTGCTCAAGCAATGTTCAACATACACATCCTTAATGATGTTTTCAAATGATGTAAAAGGAATTGTTCTATTATTCGTTTAAATATTACAATTAACATTAAAAAAACATTTGAAACATTCGATAGGCTACTTTTTTCTTATATTCCGGAATTGTGGTGTTGTTTGACTTATTGATATTTTCAACATATTACATTTAAATTATTTAAGATTTGTGTCGTGTAAAACGGGTGGTTAGTTGGGGTATGTCTTGACTTGCGGTTGGCGTTCATTTGTTTTTCTTCCTTTGCTCCGAATCTTGAATGGGGATGCAAGTGGTTTGAGCATATGCTTTATACACGCATACAACTTTTAAGTCCCACAATTTTACTACAGAGTAAACATACGCAGCCATACATCATAAGTTTTGCTCTACCGGAATCGTCCCACAGCCAGACCCAATGTCTTTGATGTTTCCTGTCATACATAAATCAGTGAAATTCTTTTGAATTTAAGAAAAAATATCTCAAACGAATGCGATGTCAGAATACTTATACTAACACACAGAACGCACACAGACACATATGTACATAATCGAGAAAAATTCCATAACAAATTCAAAACATACCACGCATCTTTGGGGTTCGCATTCACAGTCCGACTTAGTTATAGAAATGAGGTAAAATATAAAACTACGGACACACTTCAGTACACTTACATGCATATATAGCAACAGCGACGTTTGCAGGAATCAAAACGGTAAACCATCGCTAGTAGAAGCAATGGATTTCAATCTGGGCGAAAGATGTGACGATGTAAAATTGTAGTACAACTACACAGTGTATAAACACTATGGCCCCGTGTCAAGTCTAGTCCGACTGTTTCCTTTTATATACAGATAACCCAACAAAGGCGACTTTGACACGCCACAGATGAAACACAATATTTTGTAGCATTTTCCATGCTAATAATCATACGTCACACAGATCGAAACTGTCATAGTCTACAATGGTCAACAGAGCAACATGCGACCCGTGTCATTCACGTAGGAAAATCAAATGCCTACAAACCGATGGACAGACACAGATATTGTCATGCTTGTACAGAGGCAGTCACTGGACATGTATGTGTGTGTATGTATACGTAGAAGACCCTGACCACGAGAAAGAATGTTGTAAAATGCGTAGATGCAGAGATTATTGTCTTCGCTCAATCATTTCATCCATTCATCTACCCTTCCCCATACCGTTTGTCAGACGAAATCAGTGTAGAATTGTGGATACAAGTGTTTTGTTATTATGGACATTAAGAATAATAGACGTGTCCACTCAAGCCCTAGTGCTATATGGTATTGAATGAACGCTTTGAATTTTGTATTTGACGGACAGAGGCTGTTGGGACAGATGGAGGTCGGGAGGAGAGCATGTAATAATTTGGGCACTCAAAATTCAGCATTCATTAAAATGGGCGAATGGACATTGATGGTATTCCGTCAATTAAAGTCATGGAAATTCCATTCATATCCGAAATAAACTTTGGATAAATAAATCTCTTGTTAAAGTTTGTGAATGGAATCGCACACACACAGACACACACACTTAAATGTGTGCATGTCAGTAGCAAACTCACTCACATTCTACGAGACAATGCCTATGGCAAATGATGTTCCTATTCATATTATTTAATCAATTTATTACATTTCATTGCTGTTTTCTTTTTTCCTCTTCTTCCTCTCTGCCTATTTATTAATTATCTTAAAGCAACAAAACACAATCCGGATGTTACGTTTGTTTCTTTTGTGTGTGTGTGTGTGTGTGTGTGTGCGAGTGCGAGTGCTTTTGTTTTCCCTTCATGCTTTACTCTTCCAATGAACAATTTTTGTACGTGTATTGGACTCAGTGTAAATGTGTATGCTACGAAGCCGCCACTCTTAGTGAAAAAAAAAACACTATACAAACGGACAGAACTCCCATTCATCCACACACAGATGCAAGCACTTTTTAATGACTCTGTTGCATTCCTTTGGGATTCGAACACATTCTCGTGTTTATTTTTCCATCGGCCACATTTCTGCATTGAAAGCACGCATACACATAAAGCAAGCACGCACATGCACACACAATTTCCTATACACAACAAAAGCAGAAAAACAAATAATACAAAAGTAACAAGCAACAAGGTGGAACATGTACAAGAAAATACCCCCAAAATCCCAATGTACACACGGACGTACAAACAACACACAAACAAACCCACCAAAGAGCAGGCAGCGAGACGATAATAAAAAAGCATAATAATTCATAATTTATTACGTTGTGCACTCGCATCAATTTTATTTATTATCTGCGTCACTTAATCTCAAGCTTATTCACAAGTGTTTGTCTGTTTGTCTGTCTGCCTGACGGAATAACTTCTTGCCGCCCTTCATTTGTGTGCTTGGGTTTCTCGATGAATGTTTTTCGATGTGCTTGTGTAACGGAGGTGGGTGACGGTGATCGTGTCTGTTTCTCTGCCCTTCTCTATCATTAAATCGATTTTGACATAGTTTTACCTTAGAATAAAAATCTGCTTTATAAGAGAGTTATACTGTTTATATTATACAAGCATTCATTACAACAAAGCGATAATTGTACAAATAGAGAATGCATATATTTATAGAAATTGGTCTACGACAAAAAGTGATTCGAAACTACGAAAAAGTGAAGTTTTTTCTTCTTATATATTCATGGAACTAATCTAGTGATTGCACGGGGTCAGATCTATAATTTCGTGGATTTCCCATCATCCATCGGTTTTTCTCATAGAGTCTATTTTTGAGAGACACTTGTAGGAAATTGAATTTCTTATAAGTTTATAATTTTTGTTGATATATAAGTATTGTTTGTTTTGGGACAAACAAAAATATTATGGCTAAAACAATTTTCCCAGTTAAGCATTTTATTGTTGTTGTTACTTGATACGATTTAAAATCCAAACATATGACATGTCAAGCTACGACAGATGATTTGTCGAAAAAGAGAAACACATCGTGTGGCTGTCGGTAATGAAATGGGAGTCAAACATTTCAAAGGACAGTTCAACCGACAATGATGGTCAGAATATGAAATCGATACGTTTGGCCCTGTATCGAGTGTTTTAAAATAAGATAAAGGTAATATGTTTGTATCACAAAAATGTAGTGTATGCCATATAGGCTATAAAATGAGCAATGTGTCACTTTTACAGGCATATTCATAAAACCAAAAGTATTTTTCATGTATGATCCAACAGAAGGGGTTTCACACAACATTTGAAAACACGAAGCATAAAAACATGCTTTCTTTCAATAACATAACATTATGTAAAACAACATTGAGTTTCATGTCATGTACATAGCAATAAATCGTTAAATGCTTTCAATATTAAACTAACACACATTTTAGGGTGTATCGAAACTCTAAAAGAACTGGCCGCCAGTTATGATTAAAACTAACATAAAGACAACGAAAATCGGAAATTTTTTATTGTGCTTGGCGGATGATTTTGATTTGATTGAAATTTTAAAGTTGTTATCTGAACATTCCTTGGAAAGACACGGTAATTCGAATGAATGTCTTTCGAAGATATGATTGAGTAAGTTTAATTTGTAAAATAACTCCGAATGAAGAGTTATCTTTTGCCAGATAGTCATCATATTAAAACGTAAACACAAATTATCTGCTGCCAACAACTGAATATCCGGTAAACATTGATAAAAATCAAAATTATAGTTATTCAAAAACAGTTAGAATCGGGTTTATTTTTTAAATTAAAAAAGAAAAAATAATACAGGAAAATGTTTACATCAATTACATACCTAACTTGAATATAAGATAAGATTTTTAATTTTTATAAATTATTTTTATTTTCTGGTCATTTACATTCCTTTTGTTCATATGTTTAAATAATAATTCAGTTCATTTCATTTCAGCATGGAATCATGAACGGATTTTATGAAGAAAAAATCTCAGTTCCCAGACGTATTCGTATTCGACTTCATCCTCAAAAGGTGTATGTAAGTTGAAATAGTTTGATTTATAAGTACTCCTGACATTTTATAATGTAAATTGAGACAGGCGTTTTATAATGTAAATTGAGCGTAAAAAATATAATATTTTAATTACAAATGGTCGCGTTCCTGCATAATTAAACTCCTTAAAAGTCGTTGGATTTTTCAACAGCCTTAATATGATTAGCATTGTACTTCATTTCTGATGAATTCAGGTGTAGGTTTAATATTGAAAGGTGGATTCCGCGAATTTCCATGTAACTAAGAGACAGGTAGAAATCTCTTTTGAATATTCTTAAATGGAATTATTAACGCGACCCTGTTTAGTACTCATGTCATATTTCAGGTGATGGTAATTGACTCAAATGCCGAATAAAACATTTCCAATCTACCTTTCAGTCCTCCTAAATTTGGAATGACGAAAAACCCAAAATGTACAATAACAACCTCAACTGTCTGCGGGTACATGTTCACATGTATCATCGAAATATTATTTTTGTATGCCGCAGTTTGTTGTTGTATTCGTAGAAGTAAGGGTACAAACAAAATGGCGTGGCTCTTAAAATTACCACGAACATCATTTACAACAGCCCAGGTAGAAAGAAATACTCCAAAATACAAAGTAATTTTTTTGTATACTACTGCTGTTGTTGCAGGTTTCTTTTGTGGTGGTTCTGTTGCGCTCTGCGTCTTCTTCTTTTATGGTGTAGGCTTTGTGAGTTTCCCATACTTTGTGAAATATAACATTTGGGAGCATAAAGTACAAACTGTTGCTTCCAGCAGGTTGAGCACGCACACCTTTACACATTCACAGCGATACCAACAACAAAATCAAGTCAGACATCGACCTGCTTTTCACTTTCGACGATACATTCGTTATGGAGGGTAAAAGAGCACCAAATGTCATAGAGCATTTCATTCCTACTGTTCGTTAATGAGAGATCCTTACGATTTGTAGACGATAAATAATATATGACGAGCCTTTTCATGTATCCACCCACTTTCAAACTTTAAGTAGCGGTGGCAAGGGATTCGACTACCTATATTACTGGAACATTGACGTCCGTAAAAGGTCCATCGAATGACTACAGGTTGTTGTATTTAAAATTTGAAAAAAAAGAAGTGGGAAATAGCCAAGGGATGACTCATTCTGTTCCGTAGGTTTGTTTTTAAATTAGATAATATCCCCGTAAACCAAATTCGAATATACCTGTAATTTCTATAGATACAAACCTAATGACAAAACAACAAATTTTTGAACAAACAAATAATGGAACCCATTATTTGTTTGATAGTGGAAAAACATAATATATTTATATTAAAGAAAGGAAAATTGGAACAAATAATTGTAGTACTTGCTATTGTGAGTTTGTGTGAGACATTAAGTAGCAATTAATAGTAACTTCCGTCTTCAATTTAATTAAAAAAAAAAATTTAGTCGATTTTATGTGAATTATTTTTTTGTTTTTCCTCCGACCGGAACTGAATGTTTATCCAAACGATTTTCGAATGGGAAATAAATAACAGGTACTTTGTTTGACGAGTAGTGGGGTCTATGTACGCTCTTTTAAATTATACCCTGTTTATATGCCACAAAGAAAAATATGAATAAACTGATAAACTTTTTAAATTACTTTTAAGTAACAACCGAATCCATAACTATTTGTTGTATTAAGGGGACCACCATTCTCGGTTTTAAACAATCGATTTTTGTATACCCTCCACTATAGTATGGAGTATGTCTGTCTGTTGTAATCACTCTAGCGGCTAAACGTCTGCAGGCTGGTCAAGTTCGAAGATGGGCTATATCACGCCACGTTTAGACATATAAGGGTACCCCCTTTTTTAAATAATTCTCTGAAATTTGGAACATTGCGTTCTTATTGGGTACCAAATTTGTCCACTAAAATTATAAATATAGGTCCACTTTTTCTGGTAGCACCCATATAATGGTACCCTACAATGTTCGGTATTTTGAGGGTTTTGAGCGCCTTTTTCAACCAAATTCGCTGTAATTTGTTAACAAATCTGTCTACAATTTTTTTATTCGCCCCCTTTTTGGGGTAGTCCAAATATAACCCCCTTTTTATATTAAAATAGTTAACTGATTTGTTCCGTATTTTGTAGTTGGCTCCATATAGCTGTATTCCACCATAGTATGGGGGATATTCAATTGACGAAATTATCAGTTTATTCCCTACATAGTATGAAATTCTAAAACGTGGCGATTTAGCATATGTTGTAATCGTTTTTCCTTCGGAGGATATCGACATTAAAAGTAGAACGTTAAGTTTGAAAATGAACTATATCGGCCCTCATTTAGGCAATGTTATCAATATTGGTCCCGCTTTAGTATGCCTCATATAAATTTTCCTCTAAATTGCACTATTTTCAGGATTTATACACATGCTTCGCCATACCACGCGTTAATGATATAGGTCAACATTTTGGGGTTTCAGGGAAACCCCCATTAAAATTGCTGAAATTTGTATTTGGTTTACAAACAATCGAGTGTTATAATTTTCGTTATAAGTCTACTTTTTGGTATATTCCCCATATTTTCAAGTATCTGTCAGTATTCTTATGTTGGAGGGTATCCAACGCTTTTTTCGCTTGTTTATTTTTAAGTAGTTTGAACCTATAACATCTTAACATACTTATATATACTTATATAAACAGTATTTTTACGATTGTTGAGCACGATAACTCAAAAAGTATTAATCTAATCGGTTCCAAATTTTAATACGTTATTATGGACCTACATAGCTATCGTATCTTCAAAAAAAAAAATATCCTAGTTCCGTCATTTTGCTAATATCCGAGCGATGTCGATAATCCTAGTTCATAATTGCGTTTGCGTTTGAAATTCGGATGTCGAAAAAAGGAATTTTCTTTAATTACAAAAAACCACAACAACATTTTGTCAATTAATGTTCTTCTTTTATAAATCTTCAAATTGTGTTTCATATACATAAATCAAATATATGTATGCAAAATTCATGTTGAAATTTGTCAACATTTTATATCGAGTTAATTTTGTACCACGATATTTGGTCTCTGTGCGCTTTCAAGTCAACATTAATTATAGAAAACAAACGTTATTTTCGTGAGTTTTTTGTTGTATATGTACTTTCATAGCTTCATATCAAAAATGTATAATTAAAATTTCCAAGTTATGAATAAAATATTTTTGTTTTATATCTCTGGCGTTATCTGAACTAATACCAAATTATTAATGACAATAAAACAAGTTTCAAATGATATGTACTATGTTTTGTATTTCAATCTATAAAAAATTCTTATGGAAAGAATAATTACAACATTTTGTTCCATAGTGTAGGGTATACATCGAAGAATATCAATTTATAAACTGTCTCACACTTTTTGGGTATTAAATTTCAATAACAAAATTTCTTCTACAACAACACAAAGAAGAAGTCTGTTGACACACAATGGGTCGCTGATGTTCTTATTGGAGGACACCACATGGTGCCAGTCAAAAAGGAACAAAAAAAAAAACAATTAACAATAATGATGAGTCAGTTTTAGACATATAAGTGACTAACTTAGCTGTGATTTAAGTACATATTACATGAGTACCTTCTCACGCATGACGTTTTCACCCGAAACGCTGCGGGTTGCTTCAAGTTGGCGTTGAAAATTTCCTTGTTTGATGGATACATTAAGAACGGGCGGTGATAGGTTTATTTATTTGTATAAGTATACTTATACAAATAAATAAACTATATAATAAATAATCTACTATAGTAGATTTCATTTATCGATACATTTGATTTCAGCCATTTCATTTCAAGCTAATACAGGCCACACCAACCACAACGCTGATAAGATGCGTATTCCGAGAGAAAAAATTGCATTTGAATAAATAATTATTTGTTTTTTATACCATAGACAGACGACAGCCTTAATTTGCATTAAAAAGTTCTTAATTTGAATTAAAATTTACCCCTGACAGACGAGAGTTTCTGCATTTATGAACCAGTTTTTTGTTTCAAAACTATTGTTTGTCTGTGTGTAGGAAGAAAATATTGACATTTATTTACAATATTTTTTAGGGTTACATCTTTTTGAAATTGATACATGGCCGGAAGGAAAACTAACAGCTATAATGAAGATAAAACAGCTCCAAATTTGAAGAAATGTTGAATTTTGCCTTTATTTTTAATTTTTATTTTCGTAAACGTAAACAAATTTGACAACAATCAATTTATTTTCTACAGCATTGCCATATTGAAATTGCTTAATTCAGTATAAATTCAGTTTGATTTTGAGCATTAACAACACATAAAAATGAGGATAATGTACAAGTTAATTTGAATTAAGGCTGTTAATGCAAATTAAGGCTGTCGTCTGTCTAGGCTATTAAATTGGAAAAATTAACGAAAATCGTTCGTGAGTTTTCGATGAAAACAAACAAGTAACAATAATAATTATTTATAATAATTTTATATCTCCAGAAAATTCTCAATGTTATTGTTTATTCTCTTAAACGAACAAGGCATCGAAAACAGCGATTGCTTAATAAATAAAAGCAAATAAACAACATTAAAAACTATAAACTAAACTTTACTTTTCTCTTCAAAGACTCCTTATAAGACTCCTACGATTTAAACACCTGTGGATTGAAAAAAAAAAAAACAAATGAGAGATGGTCGTCTCTAATATTAATAAAGCCAACGAGGGTGCCTTGAATGCAATATCACTCACAATGGCAAAACTAATTAAGCGGCCATATTTCTTCATCTGCGTCCGAATATGTCCCATAAACTGCTACGCATTTGTTATTAAATTCGGTTGAAAGGGCCGGATGTGATATTGCGCGCTTCATCCCTAAAACACTTTAAAAGATTCCATGGGTTTGCGTTAATGCTGTAAATAATCAATAAAATTAATTTCCAATATACCCACACATCCCTGCTGTATGCGAAAGATACAAATCCCTGAATGTGGTGGTGACAAGGGGTGGCCAACTTTTTATTTGGTGTTAAGTTTTTAATATTCGTCCAGTGGTTCTGCCCTGTATTTGAAAATATCAACTGATTTTTGAATCGTTGAAATGTGTTGAATTCTCACATGTACTGAACAAGAACGGTTTAACTCTATTAAGGATTTACTTCTATACGCGTATACATACGTAGGTTGCAGTCGGCAACAACAATACAGAACTGCCGACTTATTCGACCACGCCAAGGGATGATTTTCGTTTTGTGTGTTGCAGTTCATGAATGGTAGAATTAATATAAAATCTACGTCTACGTCTCCTGCCAAACACATTGATATATTTATCCTGTGGCAGGGTAATGCGAGTCTATTCATTATCTATGTGATGAGTGCAAAATGCAAGAGGAAACAATTTACAGGGGTTTCAGTTGATCATCAAAGTAATGGGAAAACGATGTATGGATATATGCAGCCTGCTTTATGTACCTAAAGGATTTGTCATTTGTTGTAATATGCGAATAGAAATTACGCAAGTACACATATGTTTCTATAAAGACATTTCAAACGATGTCTGTGTCCGTACACACGAATATAATTAAAATATGACTGCATGTGTGGTAGTTCATATTAATTATGTGAATGTGTATTTGAGGATTAATGTCGATTTCAAATAGTTTTCGGCAACAATGTAATTGGGACATGCCAACAATTACCATATAATTTTTCTTAAATAAGGTCATTCTCTTGCCCTCTTTTTCAGATGTATAAACATATTAAACGAGTTGTGAACGATATGATTTGACACTTATTTTCTCGTAATTTACAAATTCGAATTTTGATCAACACATTCAGCGTCAGTGAATTTTTATATACGTATGTGTCTATTTCTGTCTACGAAGATGAAGCGCATATACCTTGTATGGATAAAGATTCGATGGAACAGACTGTGGATGGCGTCGTGACATGGTTTGCTTATGATATCTTATCATTGTTATGAACACTTGCCACATAAATACCTATACAAAATGGGGGGAACAACATTCCCTATGACATGCTCAAGGGGCGGCAAAGCAAATAAACACCAACCAGTCTATAAGTAGAGAAATGGGGCGACTTCTCAAGAATATTTCGATAAATTATTATAAAATATACATTCGCTACATTCTAAAAAACGCATTAATATCAACTTGAAGTCCATTACAGATCATCTCTGGATGATAAACGAGATCGTTTCACTTGTTGCAGACAAGAAGATCAGACAAACACGCATGCACATATACATAAATTCATATATGTAGTAAATTTTTTGTACGTTTGGATCAGTTCGGTCTGCATATCTGTTCTGTCCATCTGTCTTTCTTTTCCACCTTTCATCACTTTGTAATACATATTCATGTTTCAGAATGCCCATATCAGGGTTGGAAAATTAATATTTCAGAGTAGCTAAATGGTAATATCATCCGTTTGTGCTATTTTATGCACATATCCCATTTACAACATACATACGTCATAATGCTTCGACGAAGCACTTCAAATTTCCATATATTTCCACACAATATCTCAAATGTTCCTTATGTATTGAACTGATATTTTACTTCTGAATAGAAATATGAAGCATGATGTCTCCCATCTCTGACTGGCGTCTTTTCTGACGAACCATGACTCTTCTTTTTAATTGTTATGGCCACAAAATAGCATATTCTGCCCTTAGGTTTGATATGAAAATAGACAAGAGTGCCAAAAAGAGGTCGCAAGTAAATCATAGAAACATTATGTTGAAAATGCGGATCAACTATCAGAAGTTGCGGAACATATTTATTTCAATCATCTCCCATCCAATAGCAGGTTTGACGAAATTCATAAACATACACAAGTTTTGAATTTTTTAATTACACATTTTTAGAAGTAATTTGTGCATAAAATGAACAAAACTTAAAAGTTAACAGGACGGCCATTTCGAGACCGTATTCCGACATAAATGAAATGTTTCGCCGGAATTGGGTATGGATCATTTTTTGCGCATTATAATAAATCACATTATTTGTTAACGGTAATAATGCAAAACCATTTCATTTACTTTCCTAGTATGTTATAAATTGAAAATTACTTAATTACGTAATTTTCCAGTCCATATTTGTCCATACTTTTGTACTTTCATAATAGGGCACTACTTTTCTTTGCTTGATAATAGCGCATTTGTTTGTTTGTAAACTAAACTTGTATGTTAAAATCTCTGAGAGAATCAGTCCTTAGGTCTATACGAAAAAGGACGATTTCTTCTTTGTCCGTCTATATCAGAAATATAATTTTACTTTAAGGATTTCAATAGTTCCTTAAGAGAATATTTAAAGCCTTTGTTTATTCTGATGCCAGGAGAAAACGAAATATAAAACTAAAGATTCTATGGTTGGAAAATAAGTCTTGAAGATACCGTTATAATAACAAAATAAAAATATTCAATGAGATTAATTTGTAAAATAAGATTAATTTTTATAATGAAATCTCCCTTCTTACTTCTTTTTATACCCGACACAACTATGTTGTCAGGGTATTATAGCTTTGTGCAGCCCCAAGAGTTTGTAACGCCGCGAAATATTGGTCCTTGTATACCGATCGTCATATCTCGACTAGCTGAATCGATCTAGAAATGTGTGTCCGTCCATTATAATTTGTAAACACGATACAGGCCACAGTTATGGACCAATTTTGCATGTAGGATGTGTTGTGACCGCAATTATGGCACAAACACCGTGAATTTTTGCATGGAGGGGGGATCGGGCCAAAGGATGAGCATGCCTGTTTTGATAAAGATCGGTCAATATTTAGCGGGTCAAATGAACCCTGACTTTTGTGTGAAAAATTAAAAAAATTTTACCACACAGCCTGTAGATTTACCCCTAAAGGACATAGACCCGGGAAGTTAATAGTATACCGAAGAGGAGTGGTTGACCTTTAAATTGATATCGGATGTGGGAGTTACACTTAAATGTTTACAGGTGCTCACGTACTCAGATATTATTTAGTAACCCATTACCACACTAGAGGACGGAAATATAGCGCTTTGAAATTTTTCACTAGTATCCAGGTATGGTCAAGGACAACGCCTATAATTTTTGGTGATGACTTTTGTTTTTTTTTCGAGTTGATCTACAGGTCACAATTGAAAGCCGAACATCACAAAACAACCCACGTTGAAGGGAATCTGGACAAGTAATTAGAAGGACTGTACTGAGTAGTAGTAATATTTATTGACCTCTAGTGAGTCAAGAGGGTGCAAACATCGCTTAATATTGCCCATGCTCAGAATGTGGTGCCACAGAAAGTTAGATGTTCATGGAAGTTGTGTAGGGTATCATATGGTCGGCCCCGTCCGACTATACTGCTCCGCTCACTGTTTTAATATTTTGTATTCTTTGAATATTATTTTTCCATTAAAATAAAAATGTAAATGCATATTTTTATTTTTGTAAAATTTAATTTTTTATAAATAAACAGACGAGCGATGTTTTTCTCTCGTTCGTTGTTCGACCCATAATTATGAATCACTTGGTTCCCCATACAAAATTGTCTGAGCGAACACCGACTTTTGTACATTGTTCAATTCGAATCACCCTCTGAACAAAAAAAAAATTGTCACATCCCTATAAATTGAGAGTATTTATCGAAAATAAATTTATTTTGACAGCATGAAAATATTTATAAAATTTTCAAACTTTTTCAATAAAATTTAAAATGATGAATGAAAATTTAAAAATTGTTTAGTTCTTATATATGCAGAAGGATGTAAATTTTGTTATCTATTTATGCATATGCATTTCTTTCCCTTTGGATCTAACTAGCGTAAAAAACAAGAAACAAATGTGGGGAAATCCAAACAAAAATTCTTCAATTTTTTATATGTGACATGGGAATTGAGAAAATATAAAAATGTATTTAAAACAGCAATATTTTCAGAAAAAATGGAAAACATTAATTGAAAGTAGTTCATACTATAGTCTGGATAAAGAGAATTATTTTTTCCTATTTAGATATATGTATATTTGATTCATGCAAATATGTTAACATTTTGGTGTAAAACAAGAAACAAAAAGTTTGATGACATGAATTTTGAATAGGGTTGTATGAACGGGTTAATTCATGTACGTAATTCTGATAGCGAACTACGTTGTTCGAATGTCCGTCAAAACATGGCATAAGGTAAAAATTTCTTTAGATATAAGGACCGATTTAGCGATGATTACTGACAACACATAAATCGTGATTCTACTGGGTTGATTAAAAAATAGCAAAAGAAATTATTACGTCAACAAATAACAGCTGACAAATTAAGTTTATATAATTTATACTAGTATAAACAGCTTGGATTTGTTGTCTCAATCGAGTCGAATTAGAACGCACCTTAAATTTAATCCATATCTCGATTTCCTCGAAATCCTATGATAAATCCTGATAATTTTAAATACAACCCTGTTTTGCAACAAAAATAACCTAAAAGTATGCTTTAAAATACGACAAAATTTAAAATAGTTGCCCATCAAAAATATGGCAACTACTTAAAAATATATTTTATTTATAACTAGCGGGGCCCGAGGCGCTTCGCTGCCCCTGCTGAAGTTATCCAAATAAAATTTAGATATGATAACTTTAAAGCCAGTAAGGAAAGTAGTAAAGTCGGACTGAGCCGACTATATAATACCCTTCACCATTTTGGGTATATTATACATATATATCCTAACAGACGTCGCCATTTCAAAGGAACATTGTCATGAAATTGAACGGACATAAATATGCGATATTTATCTATAAGTAAACCGACTAACATCAATTATAACGGTACCACCATTAGTTTTTAGGATTTTAGGCACATTTTTTACCAATTGATTAGATACTTTGGGTTCTCATTGGGCAACAAATCTCCATACCAAAAGTTATCGATATCGGTCTACTTTTTTAGGATAGCTTCCACATAGTGGTACCATCAATCCCGAACGACTACTGGTATAAAAGTTTGGCCCGGTCGAACATAACGACGTTTTCACATGTTATTAGATGTCCTCATTTTATATATCGGTAATTGATATATTGAGGTATTCGTAAAACGAATTGGTAACATGGTGAGACTCTATGTTATAATATATGTTTTTGACGAAGGTTTTGGTATATCCTTCACATTAGATATTATGCCTATTATGCATTTGCTGGTTTACCGATGGTATCGGATATATGCGAGTTTTTGTGCGAGTTTTTGTTATAAGTTCAAACATATTAACCACCGATTAGGCATTTAACCACGATATAATGGTACCACCTGATTTGATATTCGTGACATAGCAAAATGTTAGGAACTTTAAGGAATAACATGTTCCTATTGAACTATTTTTATTATGTATATTCAAACAAAAAATTTGGAGCATGGATCTTAGAATCAAAATTCTATGAATGGATATAAACTCCATTCAGAATGTCTTCTAAATTGCATTTGTCCCAATATGTATATGCATTCTATACAATGATCGAGTGTGCATTCCATGACATATTTCTCAATTATTTTTTTGTATCTCCACAAAAATAATACTTTCAATATTCGTACAATGTCAATCTAATTGAAAAAAAAATAAAATATTTTGAAAATTTTCAATAATTGACAAATGAAGTCTTAAAGGAATGATACGCTACCCATTTTTGACCAAAATATCTCCAAATAAAACAACGACATGGTGCAATCAAAGTGGCTCGATACTAAATTCGCGGAAATGTAAATATGCTTCATAATATATTTTGCAATTTTTTCGCGGTTTTCGACTTTTTCTCACCTTTTAAACCATCTCTGGAGCTCCAGGAATATTTCAAGACTACAATAAGAAAAGTTTGGTCAAAATCGGTGCAGTAGTTCTTGAATTATGGTGAAAAACCATAAAAAACTAAATATTGCGCCATCTGTCGGATGAACTTCAAACTACACAGAAACACTCCTCACGCCCCATAGAACATGTACATACAATTTAGTCCAAATTGGTGCAGTAGTTTTTGAGTTTAGCGATCACGAACATACATGTAATTTATATATATGTATATATAGATAGAGATGAGTATCACTATAATTTTAAACAATTCCAATAAAAATTATTATGAAACCAGTGAAATGTGTCTGTATTTTCCATCCAACCACTTAAGTAACGGGATTGTCCAACTGTAATATTTGGCATAATATTCAAAGACTAAATCCACAAGATTTGCAGTTGCTTTTCATTCCTTTAAATACCCAATGAATTGGAAAGTGGCAAATCCATCTTAAAGAATTATTCACAACACCTCGAAAGTATATTACAGAATATAAAAAATGAATTTTTCCTTTTATACTCCAACATGTTTAGCATTAAATGATTCTCATAGTTATAAATGATTAAATGTTTATTAGCTCAACATTTGACTTCATAACAGCCTACAATCTCCACATGCAACAAAAATCAAAAGAACAAACTATGAAAAGACCGACATCACCAACCGACCGACTGGCATTTCGGTTTCCCTACCGTCTCCCTACCGACATCTCAGGAATCAATGACATTCTGCATTCAAGTGGAAACGACATGTGAAGGGTTAAATCACCTGTACACTCATAAGTAGATAAACATACGTCAGGTAAATATACTCACAGTGGATAAAAAGCGAATTTAAATGTTCAACCAATTTCACTTATATTCCACAGTTTGCCAACATCAATAATATCCACAGGATTCAGATTCTGACAACGCTGTCTCGACATGTCATTCTTTTCGCTACAAATTTTATCTGTTATGATAAGTCCGCTAGACGAACTAATGAGTATTTGTTTTAGACACTGTCACTGTTGTCGTTGCCTACTGACTCTGGCACTCACCAAACACCCTCTGTGGAGTTTAATGGACTGTAATTAATGTCAGTCATACGTAATCGCTGTGAAACAAAGCGTTGTGGCGACAAGGAGTCAATGTGAGACCACCACCTCTTCTCTAACAGATAAAAGACTTTGTCGATAGTATCTGTAAACCACAACGAAATGATGATACAAAAAGAAAATAAGTGGCAACTAGTATCTATTGGAAGAGAATGTTAAAGATAATAAAATTATTATTTGAAAAAAAAAAAAAATAATAATAATAAAATTACAAAAAAAATTATGCCATTGGATTTTTTGGATAAAATGCAGTTTGAGCTTCCGAAAAATAATTTTCAAGGTCCATAATGTAGGAATTGGATTTAAACCACACTTCTCACAACCTAATATTTTAATCATAACTGTACAATGTTTGGAGATGGACTTACACCTACATTGTGTGTACACGTTTTCCATAGAAACGACTAAGATTCTGAGACAAATGAATCAAAGGCATTCATTCTCAAGTTCGTGTGTATTCAGGGAATTCCGACTTTGAGACGTATATATGAGACTACCCCCAAAATGTGGACCGATATAGCCCATCTTCGAACTGCAAAAATAGTATAAGTATGTGTAAAATTTTAGCTCGCTATCACAATTCCTTCCAATGATATCGTGATTACCACAGAAGGACGGATATGGCTAGATCGTCTTAGAATTTTACACTGATCAGGAATATGCCTTCAAGGGTCGGAAATGATTATATCGATAAGTTACAAACGGAATGACAATATTAATATACCCTCCATACTATAGTAGAGGGTATAAAGATATGGTTAAGTACTGCCGGGCTAAACATTTAATAACGTCCACCATGAGGTGGACATTTTAAATCGTTCGACCCATGCAATTGGTAGGAAGATTTGACATTTACTGAGAACCAAATTATAGTCAAACTGGTTAGAAACGCGCCCATGATCCTTAAAATACAGAATAATGGGTGGTACCGTTATATTGTGGCCACCATTTATATTTTTGTGTAGGAAAATGTATCAATCAATGACCAATTTCAATTCGCTTGAAAATCGTTCGAAAAATCCCCTATATCCTATACCGAAACATAGGACGGTATATCCAATTTTTACACCAAACATCCTAGGAGTAAAAAATGTATGTGTCAGCAAGGAAGTTTTTTATCCAATGGAAATCACAAATACCGAATGATGTGACCAATTCGTTTTGAATATGAGACTACTCAAAAGCGAATTCGTTTAGAATATGCGACTATTCAAAACGTATTGGTCACGATATATGACGACTTCAAAAATGAGGACTAAGAAAGAAGCTTACTTAATATTGGGCTACAGTTATATGGAAGTCTTACCATGTATTATTGAAAATATCCTTGTATTCGGAAAGAACTCATTTAATACCGAATCATAAATGAAGACAAACATTATATCCATGAACATTTTTGAAGGCCAAGATACGTTTGGCGGGTCTGCTAGTATCTTTATTCTTGCAGTATCTTAAAAAAACTTTATTATTTATAAATCTGCATATATTCCATGCACCAATTTTATTTAATAATATACTTTATGAATGAAAATACAAGTTTTAGTCATGTCCAAGCAACTAAGATGCTAACATAAAAATACATTTTCGCAACAACAAAATGACAAATAGAACACAATTGAAGCTCACTTGTTTACATGAAAAGGATGAATATGTGCTGATTTCAAATATGTGACTGCAAACATATGAATGGGTGTGGGAAACCAGTTCCCAAATATCGGACAATAAATTCAAATCGGTGGCCCACAACATTCATAAATTATCGAATATTGATCAGTTTGTAAAGATGTCGGTGCTTCGTTTGATGAAACAGTTTTTAAGAATCAGTTGAACAATTTTAATCCGCATTTATCAACATCAGGTTACGTTCAAATCCCAGCTAGCGATATTTATGTGCATACTAATGCAAATGTAATCAAAACAATCCAATGTTGTTATGCTAATAACCATTCGGGTGATGAAAGTCTAATGGCGCAGAGCTCATAGACCTCAGCGAGCCAACGAATTGGATGAGGTGCGGTCTGTCTAATCTGTGTGAAAATAATCGTTTATCCACACATAGGCATATTGAATAAGGGCCCAATTAAAGATGTATTTTGTTGTTTGTATGTCATTTCATAGTTTGTATTAAGGTAAAACAACAACTTCTTAAACGCCAACTAAATGTTCACTTAGAATGACCAATATAACCTCATGTAGACAGGCGGCAGCGGGTGTAATGTAGTCTATATTTTGTAATATCCGTTTATTTACGTATGTATATTTATGATCATGTTGCGACATACAGGGGGATTATTCAAATTGGTCATAATAACCTTAATCCCGTATTACAAGTCAAATGATGTAGCATTGTTTTTATTCCTAACAAATAACGCCGGTGGGAAGTAAAACGAAGAAATTCAGTTAATGTTGAAAAATCTTACAAAGACCCACGTGTATTTACAATTCCTTACGAATATGCTGTATATTAGGATAATTTCGTCAGCATCAACCAATCGTCGAGCTATATGGTGGAACTAGATAATTTTTTTCAAACACTTTGACTCCTTCACCCCGACGTTTTCAGCTCTCATAATAAAGGTGGGCCCAACTTTTTGAAACGAACTTCATTTTGTTTTTTGTTTCAAAAATAATGTGGAACATGTTCTAAAATCTAAGCAAATAACACAAACGTCAGACTTAAATTTCACTTCCCTGTAAAATTGATTCAATTTTACATGCGCTGCGTACAAGTTAACAGTAAATTGGTAATATTTATAAAAGCTGCCGTTTACATTTTTAACTACAATTTCTAATAAAAGATACATTTTTTCTTTAGCGCAGTTTACATATTTGTATGCTTCGGGAAATAGTTTTTCTTTAAATCTAATAAAAATAACTGTGTTTTTGTTTGTTTGTATTAGCTCGCTGCTTGATAACCCATAGGCCACAATGGGAACGTTTGCATATGTTAATATGAACAAGAAAGTTTTGATCGTTCATATTTAAGAGTCGTATAATAGTTGGGAAAACAAAACAACCACATTATAAATTTAAAGTCAATGTATATTTAAATAAATTGTCCGTAAAATTCAAAACACAAAAATGAAGGAAAAAAACCTTCAATCAAGAAAAAAAAACTCCTTAATTGACAACTAAATATAGCCAGGGCATACAGACATGCCCTTACCTTGGCTATACTAAATTTAAAAATTAAACAAATGATGTACCACCATGTGTGTGGCTGCTGTGTCTGTATGTATGTGAAGATGTAGAACTTGATCTTCTTGTTTGTATACGGTAGAAATCAAGTAAAGTCTCAAAAACATTTGATGAGCGGTGTTTTCCCATACCTTTTCGACAACATTTCACAATTTTTCGGATTTAAACGTTAGAGATGAGCCGCGCTATAAGCAATAGGTTTATCCGTCTCTCTAGCCGTTGTTGTATTTGTGTTGAGAGACACGCCAGCACCATTCATCGCAGCTCATGATAAATGCTTCATGTTAAATGTGACTAACAGTCAATGGACAAGAGAGAAAAAAAAAATAACTGCTTCAAGTAGAATCATTGCCATCAAATACAGGTTTTCGGCTGGGTACCCATACCTATAAATGGCTGTAATCGACGGCTTTTAAAACCATCAAAACAGTAAGATCGAAAAGTTTGTGTACATTGTTGCACACAGCGAATTACATGGAATTTAATTAAAAAAAATATTTTTTTAGTACTAAACCCATCGATACACTATGGCTTGATTTCGTTTCAATCATAATTTAAAATAAATCGAGATTTTGTTTGATAAATGTAAGTAAACTCTTCAGACATATATTATATATATATATATAAAAATGGAGCAAGAAAAATGTATACTAACGCATCAATTGAGAACGGCTGGACCGATTTGACTCATAATTTCTATCAATTGTCGGTAATTAAAGTGGGAAGGTTTTTATGAAAGAAAATTTTGAAAAAAATCCGCGAAAATCTTGCAAAAAATATTTAAAAAAACGGCTGTACCGATTTGACTTAAAATTTCTGTTAGTTGTCTATAATTGAAATGGAAAGGTTTTAATAAAAGAACATTTTGAGGAAAATCCGCGAAAATATTGCAAAAATTATTTTAAAGAAACGGCTGGGCCATTTGACTTAAAGTTTCTGTTAATAGTCTTTAATTGAAGTGGAAAGGTTTTAATGCAAGAACATTTTGAGAAAAATCCGCGAAAATGTTGCAAAAATATATTTTGAAAGATATTAGAATTTCCACGCATTTTATATCGAACCTTTATGATTTCATCTCTTCGTAGTTCTTCTTGAAAAAATAATGTTAAAAATTACAGGCATACCGATAATTAAACGGGAAATATTTATGGCACCTTTTGAATACGTTAGGCCAACCCAATTCGCTCAACGTCCTAAATAGAAATGACCCTAATGCCATGTTCTGACGGGCATCCGCTCTCAGAATTACGTACATGAATTAACCCGTTCATACAACACTATTCATAATTCATATCATCAGAGTTTTTTATTTCAAACTTTTTGTTTCTTGTTTTACACCAAAAATTTAACATATTTTAGTGAATTACATAGGGATTTAAATAGAAAAAATAATTCTCTTTCTCCTGACTATAGTATGAACCCATATCTATTTACTTTTCATTCATGTTTTCCATTTTTTCTGAAAATGTTGTTGTTTTTAATACATTTTTATATTTTCTCAATTCAAATGTCACATACTGTCACAAATAAAAATTTGGAGAATTTTTTGTTTGAGTTGCCCCACATTTGTTTCTTGTTTTGTACGCTAATTAGAACCAAGGGAAAAGAAATGCATATTGCATTATGTAGAAAATAAAAATTACATCCTGCTGCATATATAAAAACTATACAATTTTTTACTTTTCATTCATGATTTTCAATTTTACTGAAAAAGTTTGAAAATTTCATAAATATTTTCAAACTGTCAAAATTAATTTATTTTCGATAAACACTCTCAATTGTTAGGGATGGGACAAATTTATTGGTTATTCAGAGAGTGATTCGAATTGAACAACGTACAAAAGTCGGTGTTCGCTCAGACAATTTTGTATGGGGAACTAAGTAATTCCTTCATAATTAAGGGTCGAACAACGAATGAGAGAGCGAACAACGCTCGTCTGTACATGGCATAAATAGAAATGTTTCCGCAAAAATGTGTTTTACCATCCCGGAATGATATATTACAGCTACTACAATGGGAATGGATATATGCCAAATTAATTATGCCGATTATATTTTAAAACGTGCCCAAATCCCCCATAGCATCGAAAATGTGGAGTACTATTATATAAGGGATATTTGGAGGCTTGGGCGAATATAAAATTACAGCCAAATACCGAATTTTAGGTATACCGTTATATGGTGGATATTCGAATTCTTGGGCCAATATTGATCATTTTAGTTAGGCAGTATTAGTAGTAGTATCCCTATTATTAAATTAGAAGAAATTCTGTGGATTTTTGGGGGCTACCCTAAAAAGTGAAGGAAAATTTAACATTTTCAATACCAAATATCTTATGAGTAGTAGAAATGTGCAAATTTCAAAGTTCTATATTAAATCGTTGTGGGTATAAAAAGCTAATTTAATATTGCGCTACCGTTATATGGAAGTCTTATAAATATATTGGGGAAATGTAATCCGGAAGTCAAACTTATATGTGCATTTAAATGTTTTTAATTTAAATTTATTTTCCACGAATTCAATTATTAATCAACTTATATCCAACGAAACTTTAGAAGACAAAAATAGCAAATAGCCCATAATGATAAAATTTTAGATAATGTTATTTTCTGTGTGTTCGGGCAAATACCAATATATTACAAAAATCTGTGGAGGGTATAAAAACCAACCTAAAATGACGAAAATTATAGATCAACTACATTGCTAGGCAAGACAACGTTTGCCGGGCCCGCTAGTATTATATATAATATTACAACATACAGTATGTCAATAATGCCTTTACACATGGATAATTATTAAACATTTTCAAATGAAGAAACACGAAATAACACTAATTATATTATTTTTGAAATTTATTTTTTTTCTTTTTTATTATAATTGTATGCTGCACTTAATCCAGCTTGAGTCAACCAAATTAAAATTTTGTACAAAATAAAAGAACAGTACAATAAAAAAAACTTTACACACCTTTTGATTTTTTATTATGGTATGCACTGTATGAAGGTAACGGTATAAGGACTGAATATCGGTACGGTTATATTATAACGATAAAGCACAAGAAAATCAGAATATCAATGCCACAGAGAAATTTGATTTGGGGTGCATTTTATAGATGAAGGTCTAAAACAATATTTAAACATTAAAAAACATTTGGTAAGCAATGCCCTGAACATCATCATCAATGACAACAAGCCCCATTTTAATTTTTATCAGGATAATGATCCTAAGCATAAGTCACTTAAAGTGTGGATGTGGCTTCTTTATTACTGTGACAAAGTTATACGTCTGCCCAAAGTCCCGAAAAAACTTGTGGGTCTATTTGAAAAAAGTGACTAAGCGGCAACCAACAAATATAAAAGCATTAAAAACTACAATGTTGGATGAGTGGTACAACATTCCGAACAATTGTGACTTGCAAAAGTCGTTCTACTCGATGAAAAAACATGTGACAATATAAACATTTAATATTTTCTGTTTTTGTTATATTTTTTATGTTTTAAAACTGATACTGCTATTTCTTTTGCATTTTATGTCTGTACCTTTGTATACAATTAAAAATAAAAAGATAACTTTAATAAAGAAACATTTATAATTATTACTAAAAAATTTAAAAAAAGTTTTTATGTATTTATTGAATCTGTAAAGTCATTCTTGACATACTGTATATGGGTAATTTCATTTTCAAATTATTTCCATATATTCCTACAACATTAAGGATAGCACACACGCTTATTTTCATCACGAGCCGTCATTATGTTTGTAACTTTCTGAAGCGCGCAGACATTTGTCCAAATTCAATTGCCCATATCGAATTGTTATGGGAAGAAAGGCGGAAGTCGTTACATTTTAAGATATACATATACATATATGTTTGTGTTTGATAAAACACAATGACCATTTCGGGAATGATAAAACTATTTATTCGAATCATATCGCCGCTTTGTTCGAATAACTATAACGTGAATTAAGAACATCTATGACGACGTACATATTGTGCTTGCATGTCACCAACGTAAGCTTAGTAGTATCCCATAACAGTTGTTTTTTGATAAAAAAAATCTATTTCGGCCAGTGAGCTTACATTACAAATTAAGACATTGTTGGATACTTACGGCAACATAGAATTCAAATCAATTTTACAAACGATAAGCTAATGCAAATAGAAGACATACGAACAGTATCTCAATTGACATATGTATGTATGTACAAATGGATTGACATATACAATAGCTCGCGCTCTGCTTTTACGATTATTTTCAACTCTACATAATTTTAATGCACACATACATCTATATGATTAGTGTGCCGTATTACAAATCTCACAACAACAAATAGAAAACACGTACAATGAAACATTTTTTTATTATTATTTATTTTTACTAAGATAAGTTACGGTCGATGTACTTTTATTCTTGTAATGATAACAATCGTGGCTAAAGAAGTTTTTTATTTTTTTATCAATGAACTATTTCTTAGGAAATCAGTTTAAAAAATAGGTGGTACTGCATATGATATAATACAGATCTTAAAAAGCTTAAATTAAAAAGACGGCTATACTTTTATCTATGTATATATATATATATAAATATATATATATGAAATGCCGATTTTTCTGTAATATTTATTACAAATAAGATCGACAAGTGTATACAAAGTGATAAAGAAATCGAAGCAATCCAATAAATAAAACTTTTCTAATAAAGGCGACCAAACTACTTTCAACAAAGGATAAGGAGTTAAATTTGAACTTCTGAAAATAGATCAAATTGAATTACATTTTATTATAGCTGTGATGACTATTTCATTTGGCAATTGTTCCAAGCTAAAAATATTAAAAAAATGCTTTCATAAAGAAAATTTCTCTACAATTGTATCGCTTCTTCACCTTTGCCCCAATTGAGCCATTAGCAATTGTAAATGAAATCCGATATTGTCCAATGAAGATAGGTATACTGCTGCTTCAAGCTTCTAATGGCAGACATAAAGCAAATGAAATATGCATTCAAGAACCAGTGAGCGGAGCAGTATAGTCGGACGGGGCCGATCATACGATACCCTACACAACTATCACGAAACTATAACTTTCTGCGGTCCAGATCCCCTTTACCGTAGGTTGCGTTGTGATTTTTGGTTTATAATTGTTGCCTATAGACCAACTCGAAAAAAAAACAAAAAAAAAAGAAAATATTCGGTCCATTTCATCCCAAATTATCATCATCGAAAATTGTAGGCGTCGTCCTTGACTTTACGTGGATCCTCATTAAAGTCCAACTTCTTCAGAAATCGATTTCAATATAACGTGACGAAGTATTAGACACTTTTCTTACGCATATTTTAAAATTGTAATCTCAAGAAAATCTATTACAAACAAAAAATAACTATGACCTTTTATGTATCAAAATAACGATTCAATAATAAATCATTTCGATTTGCTTTTTTCTTCTTTGATTTAAAATATGTTGAGATGTAAGAATTGTTGCGGAAATATAGAATTGGACATCGTAGCCTATAGTAACATGCAAGCAATCAACTATGTGCGTACTTTGTCACGCGTTCATTTATTCACTCCCTCGTTAACAGCATCACAGCCCTTATTCCATAAAATTAGTTTTTATTGCAAATTCATTCTCCCTTTCTCTGGTCACTAGATCCGGAATCTAATATAAGTGCCATATAAGAAATGTCACAAATAATCACAAAACACCGACATCAACATGCGAAAAGCAACAACAACATACAGTCTTTTTCTAACACTCATACTGACACAGTTCGTACTGTAAGCGGTATTCCCCCATCAAGACTTATACTAAAACAATAGATACTATATTATATACATACAGATGTATGTATGAGTGTGTGTACAAATAAACAAACAGATGGAAGTATGTACCACGTATATTGAAGTTTCCAGCAAAGGGCAATTACAATAACAACACAAATTCATTCACAGCCTGATGAACAAATATTCAAACTCATACACACACGTACGAACTCGCCCATTACAACTTCATTCTATAAGTAAACAAGTAAATGTGGTCGTGTTCGAACGGACATTGTGTTCGAAGAAACTCTATGCCTCTCTTTACTCTGGATTAATGCTAACAATGAGCGATATGAAGCATGTTTAGTCTAATCCTTTGTGGATTTAGGAGACAGACGGACGGACAAATGAACAGTATTTGGACGCATTGCGTATCCTCGGACATTCATATGGAAATTAAGAAACAGCTTGAATAAGCAAGAATTTATTGTTTGCTTTGTTCACAATATAATGGAATAAATGGAATTTAATATCAAATATACAGTGGGTGACACAAATGGGTGCATGCGTATTTATAGATAAACATTCATTTAAAGAATATTATGTTAAATGGTAAGTATAGAAGGCGATCATTGCACTTCTTCTATTGGTATTTGCATTGTTTATTTATTTTGAACATAAGATGACCGTTTGGAACGGGAATATAAGATGAAACAAATTTTATATTCCAATCACCTAATCTTCGGAATGTACCTAACCATTTCAAAGTGAAAGCAGTCGTGATGATCGTCGTGATTGCATAATTTCGTTGGTTATACGATTATTTTGTAATTTGGCTCCGTCCTTTTTTATTAGGTTTCGAATCATGATATTGAAATCATTTGATAGGATAGGCGACCATAGAAGTATCAATATATTATGAGAGTTGATATACTAATATTTTACAATAACGGTAATGACCGATTGTAGGCATTTCAGATGTTTTAGGTACACCTTGTACGTTGTCCGTTAAATCTCTTGTAGGTATATGACCGGTCGATTTTAAAACGATTATATCTCTATTTCATTTTTTACAATACAAATATGTTAATTTATACACAATATTCAAGAAATACAGAATATGGGAAATGACAACTGGTGGCGGGATTACTCATTTGGTATCATTCAGCAAATGATAATATCATCAGGTTATGACAGGATCTTCGAAAATTAAATGGAAACACCAACATTTTTATTGAAGGCGTCGCACAGTGGGTTAGAATAGCCTGTTTTCTTGGATTAATTAAAAAATAAAATTTTAAGTATCGTTAAAAATTTTTGCACACGGTTAAAGTATATAAAATTCTACATCACTTGTCGTTAAAATAAATGTCAAAAGTGGACTGGTGTTTTTGTAGTGAAACTTCAAAGTCAAACTTCATAGAAATTTTTGTGCCAAAAAAGGCTGAAAAAAGTGAAAACGTTCCCGTTGAAAATTTTATTAATTTTAAAAAGTATTGTAAAAGTTAAACATTTTTCAATGGAACCATGAAGTTTTGGTTATTTTGCAAATACTTCGTTAACATTTGAGTATCAAATTGTGTTTGGAAGTGATTTAGATGTTTATTGATATTGAAAATGCCAAAAAAGTTTATATTTTTATATTTTAAATGGATAAATGGTTATTATTCGTCCACATCGTGTCATAATTTTTTGTTTATATAATAAAGAGGACA
The DNA here is from genome assembly GCF_032173495.1 of Musca vetustissima. Lineage (NCBI taxonomy): Eukaryota > Metazoa > Arthropoda > Insecta > Diptera > Muscidae > Musca > Musca vetustissima. Next base: position 76,314 of record NW_026883244.1, on the reverse strand, counting down.
TAAATCTGTGTTATATTCATCACATTGATCTCGTGACTGGTGCTGTTGTTGAGTGTTGTGTTTTCCTGTTTTTCATGTTATTTTTTCTAATTATTTTATTGTTGTTATTTTTGTTTCTTTTAATAATATTCTTTGTTACAATAATATTTTGTTTTTGTTTATTTTAAAATTATTCTTTGTTTTGACAAATAGATATTGTGTTGTGCAGTTTCAAGTAATCGGGTAAAAGGGTTTTTATTAGCATTTTTTATAGATACAAGTTCGAACGTTGTTTTTTATAATCGTCGAAGCTTATGATGAATTCGAGTGCTCAAAAAATGAATGACAAGATGACATTTTTAGCTAAAGAAACAAAAAAAAAAACGGACCAAAACGCTAAAAAATCTGCAGAAATAACAAAAATAGATCATAATTTAATAAAAAATACACGTGTCGGTTATAGCTGTATCCAATGACCATGAGATTAATAATGAAAATTTTAAAAAAATATATGCACACAATACAGGACGACTTTTTGTTGAAACGTATCCCAAATGCCCTTTTACATATTGAGCAGTTATCAGATGTTGGTGATGCTGCGGACAGAGATGGCCTGTCAGAAACAGTGACGTAAATGACATACATTTTCGACGTATAATACAAATTCAAATTTTCAAATTTTTTTTCTTAAAAAAGTTCAGAATTTTTTTTACAGGTATATGACGTTTTCGACGTTTACTCCTTTTTGACAGTCGAAAACCTGAAAATTCGTCATACGAACCATCCCTGGCTGCGGATGATAACTTTAAGATGTATAAAATTCAATGTTTAAGTTATCATATTGTACTCCTTGCACTATATACCTACACTGATATTTGGCATTACTTAATTAAATTATACTCAAATATACTTAGAAAATTTTTTTTAAACTTATTTTAATTGTATTAACTGAAAAATGAAGAAAAATTATTCTAACATAGCTTCCCTGATTTGATCCAAGAAAACATGGTACCCTAACATCTGCGAAAACTAAAAAAAAAAACAAGTAAAATCAATATACCTTCTACCATGAGGAGACAATTAAAATGTCTAAAATTAATGGGGGCTCCTAGGAGAAAACTTATGTTATGATTGAGCATACCGAAAAATACGTGAGAAAAATATTATTGAAATTCTCAACATAACTAAAATTGGTGCTACCGTTATATGGGGGCTAGAATAAAATGAAGATCAATATTGATATTTTTGGTAGTGAGATTTGACATCTAATGAGAATACAAAATACCATATTACAGCCAATTCGGTTGTAAATTCTTAAAATACCTACATGGGTCAACATTAATAATTTTTATTGCGGATTAGTACGGAAATGTGCTATACAATGAGCATCCAAAATACAAAATTACAGTCAAGTTTGTTGAAAAACGTGTCCAAATTGCCCAAAATACCGAATACTGTGGGGTATCGTTATATGTGGGCTACCCTGAAACGTTGGTCATTATTAAAAATTTTTGGTGCGGATATGTAGAGTAACTTCGGGTAATGTGGACCATGCGTCAAATGTGGACCACCCCCCATATCTAAGAAAATGCTTGAAATATGTCATTGCCGCCTTGATAAATATTTTCCATATAAGTGAAAACAAACATAAAAATTGGTTTTTAATAAATAATTGCAATGTAGAAAATTTTGTAGTAGAAAATGTAGCTCTGATTGTAAAAGTGTGATTTGAAAATTTTTTAGCACAATAGTCCAACGTTTTTGCAAAATAGTCGAACACTTTGTTTTTCTCGAATATGAAGAAGTTATGTGGTTTTTCTTGTTTTCTTTAACAAAAATATACGTTTTTTATTCGTTTTTGAAGCCGATAATTATTTCATGAGGACGAGTTCGAAACGTGGGTGAATTTAATATGCGATGAGGTATTCTATCCTCTGAAAACTCGATATGCGAAATTACAGGTGCTTCGGTTGAATAATAAAGCAAGGACCTTCAAAATACCGCAAATGGGACGGTACCCTTAAATGGGGGCTATTCCAAAACATGAACCCATAAAATTTTGCATTCATTGTTATCCAAGAGTGTAATAAATTGAAATTTATCACAACCAAACCATAACCTACCTTTATGTTACTAATACTCATTACCCACACATACTGGTCCACATTACACGCCAAGTTATTTTTATTTGCAGCTTAGAGTTTTTGGAAATATAATGCAATAGCATTTTTCTAGACAAATATATATAATTTTTGACCTGGAATATATTTAGCCAACACATCTACTATGCTGTGAAACCAATTTGTTTTCAGTCTTTACTGTTGGTACGCCCACAATGTCAAAAAAAGAAAATGGTGGTCCACATTACCGGAAGTTACTCTAATATTCAATTCGGCAGGAAAACATGTCCTAAATCTCGAATCTACCGAATATTGGGGGTACCGTTATAAGGGGGATACCCTGAAACTTGGGTCAATATTAATAATTTTTGGTACGGAGAAGTGATATACAATGAGAACCCAAAAAATCAAATTACAAAAATACCGAATATTGGGGGGTATATGGGGGCTACACCAAGCCGATAAATCCCATTTGCAACATCCGAGGAGTACTAGCAATGTCTGAGCAATGTTTCAGAGCTCTTTCTTAAATATTGCGATCTCTATCGCAATATTCTGATCAAGAATATATATACTTTGTGGGTCTGGATTTAATGGAGTGGTTTTAATCTCAAAGCAAAATTTGTAGATCTTAATCATTGCTGAAGGGTATTATTTGAAAATCCACTCCAAGTTGCCAACATTAAAGCCGGGATTAAACAAAAACCTTAGTTCAAAATCCAAGGATTTTTCTTCTGCGATCATAAGCTTTCAGAGTTTAACGGTCCCGATTGGTTCAAGATTTTAGTGCTGCACAGTGTAATCAGTGCATATTTGCATCATTACGAAAAAATCTAATTTTCTCCACAAAGTACTTGAAATATGGAAAAATGCGCTAGGTCGTTCGCCAACTATAATCTTTTCCCCACTCATACACTGGACTGTAAGCTATCATATTAATCCATGAAATTTTGTATAAGTATCCACCAATATGAAAAAATCATCTGATACTGAAATGAAATATGCGTAATGAGAGCAGAATAAAAACAAGATAAAATTGAATTAAGAAAATCTAATATATATAAATGTAAACCGATTTTAATTGAAGGTGGTAACTATTGATTTAGGATAGGTTTGAATGGTTTTATCAATTTATCAGACGTATATAATTTATCAGACGCTAGGTCGTTCGCCAACTATAATCTTTTCCCCACTCATACACTGGACTGTAAGCTATCATATTAATCCATGAAATTTTGTATAAGTATCCACCAATATGAAAAAATCATCTGATACTGAAATGAAATATGCGTAATGAGAGCAGAATAAAAACAAGATAAAATTGAATTAAGAAAATCTAATATATATAAATGTAAACCGATTTTAATTGAAGGTGGTAACTATTGATTTAGGATAGGTTTGAATGGTTTTATCAATTTATCAGACGTATATAACGTTCGTTATTTGATATCGGATGATAATGTAAGCTAGAGTTAGCCCTAATATCAAATATATGGTGTATGCAAAATTTTATATCAATCGGGCCATAAATGCAATTTTTACGATTTATAATCAACTTTTAATATACCTTTCACCTATGTGCGTCGCGCAAACAGATTACACTGATAAGCAAAATATTCAATGCTCATAATTCAAACTGTGAAAATTTACGATTTTAATAAAGAAACTAATAAAAAATAATTTATCTTCACAATCTGAAAATTATGATGTGGACCACTTACATCTCGTAAGATAATTTTAGGTTCGAATATATAATTGAAATACGTGTAATAAGTTTTCAAGATAAAACGTGGTTAAAAATTGGGATTTACTGAAGGTCCACTTTTAGCTATATAAACACCTTACGACTTATTATCAGACATACTGAATCCAAATACAACATTTTATCAAAATATGTCGGAGGACACTTCTATAACATAACATTTTAGTAGTTGATTTGAGTCGTTTATTTTGAAAATAGTTTAAGTCCATTTTTTTATATTGAGATATTTAAGGTTTTGTGTATTAATTTTTTGTGACTTTGTGCCCTTAAACCATCTAGTATATATATCGTAATATGTTTTTGTTTAAATAATACTAACAAATCAGGCTTCAGTCATTAATCTATATTAATCGTAATTCTAAATGAGATAGAGATGGGAGAAACCCTTACGTTTTTAAACGTACAAAATATGGTATCGTTAATATTGAGGAATAAAAAACATATAACTAAATTGTGAAATTGCCTTTGTCCACAACAAGACAAATGATGTACAACAAGATAAATTCGTGCACGAGAAAGAAGATTTCTATGTAACATCTCGACAAAATAGTAAAAAATTCGGATTCGGATGATAGAACGAAGAGGACGAAAATTAAATTTGACATTTTTGCCATTCTGTGAGTATATTGAATGTGCATTATCAAATTGTGTGAGTGGCGAAATAATTGAAAAATGACAGGGTAAAAATGTTAATACTCCATATATAGTTAATTTTTCTTGAACAAATCTGAAACTGAAAACTTGAAGATAATTTTTTTATGATCACCTTTGGCAACATTTTCAATTGAGACAGTACATTTTGCACTACGGATAAGAAAATACATTATTGTATCAATGATATCGATGAGGAAAAGATTCTACGTTTCAATATGTATAAAAATGTTCATGCCCTATTGGATTTACTTAAGACGAACTGCAAATCATAAATAGACCCCAATAATGCAAACTTGCTATATCAAATAGATCTCAGTATTTGGAATCTTTTGGATGTTGTGTCCAACCAACTGCCAAACAAACTTCTTGGGCAACACATGTTCGTACGTACGTATTTCCAGTGTAAAACGGCGGAGTACAATTTGGTCTCGTGAGGGTGAGTTCGTCAGTTTCGTTGGGAGTTCTGAAAATAAAACCCATCACATAGCACTCGGCAGCGTACAACATGTTGGTCTACTAAAAATTAAATGTCAATGTAAGAGTCACTGCTTCGTCATTTGCCCACTGAGAAATGACGAAAAACCACCCTCTAAAAGCTACGCTAATAAATGTACCGCAAAAGGAGTGATGATAAAAACCCAAAACACACATACATACATACATAGTAGGAAAAAACTTACGTACAATAAACAACTGCGGCGCGTACGTCTAGATTGTACACACAAAAAAACAACTTTCAAACATAGATTCGTTTAGAAAATATTTCAAAGCGGAATTCCGGAGAACTTACATATTTTCTCATCAGCGTAAGTATGCTGGCGTACAAGCATTTACATACATATGCATCCAGAGTAATCTCTAGTCAGGCAGACGGTCATTCAGTTGTAGTAAATGGTGTATCCAATGACTGTAAGTAAAGACGAACAGTGACGGCCGATGATGGTAAAAAGTTGCGATGAAGGAATTCCCTCTTTTTGGGCATTCAGACTCTGCACGAAACAGGGACGATGGCCGACAGTCGTCAGACGATGGGTGTGTTATGGTCGTTTTTTCTTTTCTTTTTTTTTTCTTTTTTTGTTTGACAAATTGAAATAAATGAAATTAAGAATTTTGGTTTAAATCAAATCTTGTTTTTTTTGTTTGTTTGCATTCACTTCGACACTACCACTTCACTTTTCGAAACGTCGTTTTATTGCACTTAAGGTTTTCGGTTTTCGATTTTCTTTCTTTGTGATTTCAGTTGGACTTTTTCTCTTCCTCACTTGCCTTCCTTGCAGCTTAGTATTATACACATTCTTACAAACTTGCGGACTCTATATGTATTCCTTGGATTCTGTTATAACTAAGTATTTTAGATAATTTCGTTGCAGAAATCCGAAACTAATTTGGCCGAATGTTCAAATAAAATTTAATTACCAAAAACACTTTGAACTTTGCCTTGTTCGAGCTTCGAATTGTGTGGCAAATGGAGGACCAGGTAAGAAGAAATTCACGTTTATTCACTAAAAATCGAATGCTTGATTCTCTGCAGAAACAACAACAGCAGCACCTCACCGAGTTGTCTGCAACATTTGAAATGTACTTCACAATACAAGTATGTGTATAATTTTGATATTGTTGCTGTATTTTTTTTTTTGTTTCTTTTTCACACAACTCTAAAATTCAGGTTTATTTACGGCACAGAGACGCGTATACCCGCCTTACAACAGATACGTACGAAGTCGGAGAGTAAACTGAAATGCTAAATGCAACTTGAAGTAGTTGGTAGGTTGGTTGGTTGGTTACAAATTCTCAGGCTCGGATACCACAGACCACCGAAGAGCGCACTCTGGATACATCAAACACACACATACTCGCACACACGGATACCTCGATGTACGCAGATACGTTCCACAAACTTAATTTGTGTTTATTGTTCGCAGTTCTTTTTGTTTTCGTCTTTTGTGTCGTGTTGTTTAGTTCCATCTGATAGAGAGGAGAGCGCAAAGTGATGGGGCATGTTTAGTGAAACATATGAGATATTTGGGAGTTTGCGTCCATCGCATTTGTAAGCTGGAAATTGGAGATGTTAGGAAGTGTTCGGAAGAGCATTTCATAAGTCTTTGTTTCCGGTTTATATTTGTCTGAACTGGAGTTATTCAAACTGGAAAATTTCTGTGGATCGGAATATGTGAAATTTATATTTGTAAACAAAAAAATGAATTGCACTACAGCAGACCATGTAAAGACAATATTACGTTGGAGATTCCCTTTCGAAGTTCAAAACACATATAGATAACTTTTGAAAGAACGAACTATTTCCAGTGGAGTTTCCGGCATTCTACTTTGGCGGTCAGGTAATTATCACACTTCTTATATGTTTGATTAGGCTTATATTGATTTGCAATAGGATTTTTTGGTTTGTTAAGTATCATTACAGAATAGAAAAATATATCATTTTTCAAAACAAACGAAAAGAGAACAAGTAATTGTGATAGTTGAATTAGTAAATTGTAACGAAGCATTTCACATAATTATTACTATCACTTATATACGTTATGTTGTTTTCACTATTTTGTAAATTGTCTAATGATTATTTTTAACAAAATTATATTAATTTCCTAATATGACATATACTTGTTTACATTAGTGTTATTGATCATATTTTACTCAAATGTAATATTATTCGAATAACTGGAAACTTTATGTTCACTCATTGCAAGATTTGTTCTCAATTACTCTTTGTTACAAAACTTTGTTTGCTTCAGAATCCTAATATAAGCATAACCAATTCTTGTAAAAGATTCATTCGATGACTAATTGCGGAACAATAAAGATTAACATAATAAAGCAAACATAAGCGCATTTTAATTGAAAAGCCTAGAGTGGTAAATTATAAATAAAATATTATAAAAAATATTAAACCTGTGCGTAGGCGAACTTGTGCTTTGACACTGTTCTTTCCTCGTGCAATTATAAAATAATATTATATTTAGTGGACAGCTTTGACATTAAGTCTGGCTTTGACCCTAAATATTTATAATATTAATATTGCAAGGAGTCTCATCCCCTTCAATGGCGCCCAACGATAAAAATCTACAACATTTTAATAAAATCAAATAAAATTCGGAAGCTGTACAAAACAACATCCAACAATATTGGCGCACATTTGCAAAACTGCCCTACATTCCAAAAAGAGACGTCATAAACATCGCTATTTGGAGCTGCCGACTGCATTGCCGTTGTCTCCACCAAATTGTTGTTGTGATAATACAAATTCTCATTGTCTCACTCGAGCTGCGAAAGTGTGTTTTTGTTGTTGCTTTGGTACAGTGCTTGCTGTGATCAATCGTCACAGTTGGAGCTGCGAACGTGTGTTATTGTTGTTGCTGTGATCAATCGTCACAGTTGGAGCTGCGAATGTGTGTTATTGTTGTTGCTGTGATCGATTGTCACATTTGGAGCAGTTGTGTGTTGTTGTTTTAACCTCATCGCATACGACGCATGTTTGGTTGTTTCAAAAAGTAAATGCATGTAAAGAGATTGAGTGATAATTCATTCTCTTATACGATCACAGAGAATAATTGTTCTCCATAATAATATTGAGTATTCCCAAAAAGAGAATTATATTGAGTACTGAGAGAAGAGTACCGGAATCCAATTTATATTCACCACTGGTAATTGAGAATATTGGAATATATTTAAACACTCTCTACCAAAAGAAACTCTTTGATCTCATTAAACACAGTGTGTCTCGATATTATTTTCATAAAAACATTTTATGCAAAAACAATTTTCTGAAAACAAAAAAATTTCAAAATGCGTAGCTCAGAACCCAGTAGTTAACCGTACTTCTGCCGAATATGGAGGATATCCTTAGCTATTCTGCACACAATCCAATTACTCCTCAGGATTCTAGAAGTTTACCACAGATATATGGTGCTAACTCTGTTCCAAATAGTTCAGTGAATATAACCCTGACACAGGAGGCAGGAACCGAAGTCGACGTTCGTCAATTGTAGTGCTCCTTTTAATGGCGGAAGAAATTCAAGCAAGGTTGATGATTTCATTGCCACAATTTTAGTTTACAAAGACGCACAAAATGTTTCCGATTTCCTAGCTATAACAAGCTTTCCCTTATTGCTCGAGGGATATGCTTCTACATGGTGGCAAGGGGTAAAAAGTGAGGCAAAGACCTTTGATATGACGATATATATGTTAAGAAAAGCTTTTTCACCCCCTAAGCCCGCTTGGAGAATTTTTGCAGAGCTTAGCCAAGAAAAACAAAAGCCGTATTAACATGATATTTTCCCAAATAAATATATCGATTACAGAAAAGATAGCAAGAGATAACGTTACTTCTTTTCAAGATTTGCTACAACAAGCCAGGGAGATAGAAATGCTAATCATGGAAAATAAGGAGCCAAAATCTGACCAGATAAAGAAAGCAAAAAGTCATCATAATGAAAATATTGATAAATCCTTACTTCGCTGCTCATATTGCAGAAAAAAGAATCACACGTCTGAATCGTGCTATAAGAAGCTTGAGGCTGACAGGAAAAAACAGCCAAAAGTTCAAAAAACCACATTAAATTGTTATGGCTGCGGTGCTGCCGGCTACTATAGGTCAAATTGCCCAAATTGCAATAAAAACAACCCATTGAATAGCCCAAATAAACTAGACTAATGCAGTCAATAACAATATAGTTGGAAGAAATGTACCCACAGTGGATATAAATATTAATGCCCTTAAAGGTGAAGCCTACTTCGACACAGCCGCACGTACAAGCGTTGCAGGATATACATTGTTTCAGAAATTAAAAACAATGGAAGTCGATTTTCAAGAGGTTAAAGCGGAAATAATTATGGCTGGTGGTATACCCCGAGAAGAAGTTGTTTATTCAACGACCGTTAAGATTATTATTGGAAAGCGTTTAAAACGCATTCGTTTCATTTGCTTGCCTTGGGCCAAAAGCAATAGAACTTTATTAGGAATAGATTTCCTCGAACAAGCTGGAATCGTTCTGGATTTAGCCCAAAGGAATTGGCACTTTAAAGATGACCCCAATACAAATTTTGAATTCAAAATGAATGAACCTATGTTGGTAAAATCAATACCTCTCACTCAAGCCAACATAATGGAACACAATTCGGTAGATACATTTCTGGGTTGGTTTGAGAATTCGAATACATTACCACAAGATGGAAAATCTACACCGAAGAATTCAGATATTTCCACAGTTTATGATTATTCGCCAGGTGGAATTGACAAGAAGTATTCCTCCAGATTCATCTACAATTACGGAATCACACTTATTTCCACCATTAAAACGCGTAAAATATAATAAAAATACTGATAAATTTCAGTCGTCGATTCAATTAAATGCTATTGATTTTAAATTAAGAGAAAATGAAGCTAATAATTTAAATGAAGATCAAAGAAAGATATTAGAAAACTTATTGGAAGAAATGAAGCATGTTTTTGAGGATAATCCAAAGCCAATCCCACAGGTGGAACATTTTATTGATACAGGAGATCACAAACCAATTTCTTTTCCTCCATGTCACATTTCTCCAAAGATGAAAGAAAAACTCAAGTTAGAAATAGATGATATGTTGGAGAAAAATATTATTAAAGAAGAAGAATCTCCATGGGCATTTCCCGTAGTATTGGTACCGAAAAAGAACGGAGAAGTTCGAGTTTGTGTAGACTATCGCCGACTAAATGCGATCACTACAACAGACAAGTATCCTCTACCAAGGATGGATGATTTGTTGCATGCTGCAAAAGCATCATCATTTATGTCAACAATCGATTTAAAATCTGGATATTGGCAAATAAAAATGGCTGATAAAGATAAAATAAAAACAACTTTTACAACACCCTTTAGTATATACGTATTTAACAGGATGCCATTTGGATTAAAGAATGCTCCAGCAACTTTTCAAAGGCTTGTGGATAAATTTCGAAATGGTCTTCCTCAAATAACAATTTTAGCGTATCTAGATGACATCATAATATGCTCAAAAGATTTTAAGTCACATATTTGTGATTTAAGAAAATGTTTCGAAAGAATAAAATCTTTTAACTTGCACCTCAATAGAGAAAAGTGTATGTTTTGCAAACCTCAAGTAAAGTACTTAGGTCACATTTTAACTAAAGACGGATTAAAACCTGATCCTGAAAAAACAACGGCTGTCTTACAAAGAGAATGTCCTAAAAATTTAAAGCAGTTGATTTCGTTTTTACAAACATGTTCGTGGTATCGTCGTTTTATACAAAATTTTGCCGAAATTTCAAAACCATTATCAAGTCTTACTAAGAAAAACTCACAATGGAAATGGACTAAAGTTGAGGATGAAACATTTAATAAATTGAAACATCTCCTTTGAACACCTCCAATCTTACAACAAATAAATGAAGCTGAACCATTTATCTTGAAAACGGACGCAAGTAATTATGCGCTCGGAACTGTTTTAGTCCAGGGGGAGAAAGAAAAGGAGCACCCTTCTGCTACCCGCAGAACGGAACTATTCAACAACAGAAAGAGAGGCCTTAGCCGTTGTTTGGGCAGTAAAGAAGTTCCGGGGATATATTGAGGGTTCGGAAATATTTGTCCTAACTGATCACCAACCATTAAAGTGGCTTTTTAGCCTTAGAACTCCGACTCCGAAATTATCAGCTTGAAGACGAAGAAATAAAAACTATAATAAAGGTTTCGAAAATGGTAGTATGGGCGTCTCCAGATACACCAGCAAAGGATTCTTTCTGCTAGATGGAATTTTATATCGCTATTGTTCCGATCAAGATACGAAAAATGGTCAATTAGTACTGCCAAAATCGATGTGAAATAAAGTATTATGGCGTTTCCATGACGATCCCACAGCGAGGCATTACGGCATTGAAAGAACAATCAATCGAATTTCTCCACATTAGAAAGGCATGAGGGCAGAAATCGCCAACTATGTGAAAAAATGTGATCAATGTCAACGCTATAAATCAACAAATTTCAAACCACAAGGACTATATCGCACTGTCTCAAGTAATCAACGCTTTGAAGTTGTTGCTATAGACCTTGTTGGACCACTTCCAAGGACTTCGCAAGGATATCAATGGATACAGGTAATGGAAGACATATGTAGTCGTTGGATTGAACTATTTGCATTAAGGGAAGCTACTGCCGAAAAATGTGCGATGTTAATTTTGAATGAATTGATCTTGCGATATGGTTTTCCAAGACGAATTCATACTGACAATGAAAGTCAATTTATATCTGCAATAATGTAAAAACTAACGTATTGTTTGGGAATTGATCAAACTTTTACCCCTGTACATCACCCTCAAGCAAATCCGGTGGAAAGAAAAAACGGAGATTTGAAAGCTCAACTTGCTATGTATGTTGGAAAGGATCACACCAAGTGGGATATACATCCACCTATGATTAGATTTGCTATGAATACTGCAAAGTGTGAGAGTACAGGATATACAGCTGCATATATTACTTTTGGTCGAGAGCTGAGAAGTCCAATGGAAGCTCACCACGATTTGAAATCGATTATTGTTTCTGAAAACTTTATTCCTCAAATAACTCCTCATTTGAAAAAGTTAGCGGATATTTTGAGAAACGTGAAGGAAAATGAAGGTAAGGTTCAAGATCGAAACCAATCATACTCCGATGCGAAACGTATACCAAACATAAAATATAATATTGGAGATAAAGTCCTGGTTGCAACACATATATTAAGTAACAAAAGTGATAATTTGACATCTAAATTTGTAAAAGGAACATGTTTCACGATTACATCAGAAGATAATCCTGACATTCCTTTAGGAACATATCATCTCACTCCATATCAGGGATCCACGGATGCACCTATATATCCTTTGAAAAAACGTGGACGTCCTAAAACAGCAATCAAGGAGTCAAATGCAACAAGAGATGAAACAATCAACAACAAAAATGACACACACAACATCAAGTTTTGATCAACACACTAGAAAATTTCCAAGCAACTAACACACATACACCGTCTGAAGAAGAAGTACAAACTACAAATGCGGAAACTAAGAGAATTCTTCGGCCAAGGCAAAACAAAGAGTAGATCCTGCCACATCATCGGGACTATTTCAGTGGCAGAGGGGGAGCCTGTAACGAAGCATTTCACATAATTATTACTATCACTTATATACGTTATGTTGTTTTCACTATTTTATAATTTGACTAATGATTATTCTTAACAAAATTATATTAATTTCCTAATATGACATTTACTTGTTTACATTAGTGTTATTGATCATATTTTACTCAAATGTAACATTATTGGAATAATTGGAAACTTTATGTTCACTCATTGCAAGATTTGTTCTCAATTACTCTTTGTTACAAAACTTTGTTTGCTTCAGAATCCTAATATAAGCATAACCAATTCTTGTAAAAGATTCATTCGATGACTAATTGCGGAACAATAAAGATTAACATAATAAAGCAAACATAAGCGCATTTTAATTGAAAAGGCTAGAGTGGCAAATTATAAAAAAAATTTTATAAAAAATATTAAACCTGTGCGTAGGCGAACTTGTGCTTTGACACTGTTCTTCCCTCGTTCAATTATAAAATAATATTATATTTAGTGGACAGCTTTGACATTAAGTCTGGCTTTGACCCTAAATATTTATAATAATATTAATATTACAAGGAGTCTCATCCCCTTCAAAATGTTAAATTTTGTACGCTAGCATTGTCCAAAAAGGATCCAAATTTGTTACACACATATATAAAATAGAAAAACAACCCTGTAGGAAACGTCTACAGTAAATCAGTATTGACTTACTATTGACATTGTCACCAATACTGTTGACCGACTATACCCAACACAATGCATTTTACTATTGACATTTAACATGTGCTTGTCATTGTCACTTGTAAATTTCTTATAATTTCTTTTCCTCAAAAATGTTTCTTCACCAATTAATAAAATTAATTATCCAATTACCTTTAATAACTTTAAACTCGCATTTTTAACCAAATTTCTGTCTTTTGCCGCCAACACATTTCTAATAAAAGAAAAATAAGAAGAAGCATAACCATGCTCAGTTGGAGAAGTTTTTTTCTGAACCGGGTTTTAAATACTAATTGGCATGAAAAATCCAATTATATTAATTTAAAAGTGTGGCAATCGCGCATTAACAAGTATACATTTTCAAATCGAAGAAATCGCAACAGAAGTTCGTTGCCCGTTTGTTTACAATTTACTTCAATTTCCTAATGGGAAAATGTGAAGAAGCAAATCCCTTTGAAATGAAAAATTCATATTTTCAACGCTATTTTTAGCGTTTTTATATGAGTTACCTCTAGATATGGCAAAGATCCAATTGTAGGAAGGATCCATGGTACAATAATACAAGATAGGGCAGCTTGAGGTGAATAACAAAAAAGTTTGTTTCATCCATAACAAAGAAATTACTTCCAGACGAACATGTTAAAAACGTAATTTTCATTTCAATTAAATTTGAATATATTTTGAATTTATTTGACATTGTATTCAAAACAATACACACACATACACAAAATATGTATTTTGATTTGATGGAACAATCCACCTTGAGAAAAAATTGTAATCAGTTGAATCTATCTGAAAAATTATAAATTTACAAGATTTTCATTAAATTTTTTTCAATTTTATTCTGAAAATTCAAGAAAATACATTTTGAAAAGAAAGTGACACTAGTGTTACATACAATAACAATTTTCTTTGTAGTTCTTGATGAATTGTATTTGTTGTGGTTTTGCAGTTACCTTGTATAATTGTACCATGAATAAATATCAAGACCCAAGGCCTATGTATTAGACCATCCAGTTAAGCCAGTGATATTTCCATTTTTTGTCAACATACATTATTGTGATTCGAATTGGAATAAAACAACATAGTTGACTTTCAAAACATGTTAAATGTTTTTTAAATATCCAAAAACAATTACCAGAAAATACGAAAAAAAATTATTATCTCATGTTGTGCAAAAATTAAATTTTTATATGGAAATCATGGCATAACTATACAGGTAGTCTCATATGAGAAATTAATAATGGCAACCTTTCTTAATGTGGAATTCACAACGTTACCTATTATCCGACGGGGCGTACAAAAATGTTCAACTTCCCCACTATGGCAAAATATTGTGTACGGTCGTATTACCCAAATACGTCGAATCCATATCTTCCAGCGAATAATAGAAACCGCAAAATAAAATTGAAAATTTATTAAATTAATCCAAGTATTTTATGTTCCCATTCGAAATTTTACTTTTTCTAATTGCTTTGTTTTTATTTTCACCACAAGAAAAAAAATGAAAAATACGTTCTGTCAAAGTTGAAATTGTTCAACTTGAATTTTTGTACGTTCGATGTATTTCGGTAACATTCATATAAATACATGTTTTGTGGTGAAAAACGTCGAACGAGCTAGTTGAATTTTAGGTTAGGCTGTCATATATCAATTTCAAATGAAATGAAAAATAAATTCCATAAAATGTTACGCATGGCAATTGGCAAATTTTCAAGAAATCAAAAATATATATATATTTCTAAAGCTCCACATTGTTCTCAAGATTTAACTAAGAATGTTGCAATTTATATTTATAGGTTTTATAGGCAGGGAACTTAAAAATATTAATAAATATAAATGATTCAAAAATGTTTGCCATTGAACAGAAGATTTGCGTACATTTCGAAGGAAGTTATTTTCGTTTATATTTTGAATGCTGAATGTTGTCAAAAACAAATTTATGAAAAAGTTGGAAACATATGACTGCATGAGACTACCTTGTATAGTTATGCCATGTGTGGAAATCAGCGCGGAGTGCTTCTCTTTTAATTTACTAAAATTTTCTATATCAGATTTCCGCCACAAAAATAACGTTTGACAGTAAGTGTAGATGTTAGAGTTGTATATTTATTTGGGTGACCTGATATTTGGGCCATGTTATTTTGTTCAAGGCAAAGTGTATTTAATAAGGTGTAAGTGGCAATCATATGTTTTAAACTTTTTTCTTTATTGTTTGTAAAGTAAATTGTCAAAAAACATTTTCGATATTACATTTTGATTTCAAAAATGGTCTTTAAATGTAGTTTTTTTTAATAATAAAAATTCAAGAAAACTACATTCATGAGGCGGACGGAAAGGAAACCTAGGCTTAACCCCTGTTCGTCGAGATTTGCCGGCGGATATAGGTACCGTGAATGTGGGAAAAAATGCAAAAACTTATTTTGACAAATTCGCGTATATAATCGCGTTTTTCGTCGAATTGATTTCACATACATTCATTCTTGTGTTATCATATCATATTCACGAATCTGTGTGAAAATAGGCCAAAAATATATCGATACGCGAACAATATGCGTATTTTTTCCAAAATCAATTGTGGAGGCACATCCGCGGTTCTTAACCGATCGTTTTAAAATAGGTGTCCTTTTGTGTATCTTCATAGGAGATTTCTGAAATCGGATGCGCATAAAAATCGTATACACGTTGCGTGATTTTTAGCCATTTTTAGGGTTTTTTCATAGTAAAGTGCATCGAGCGGCACACTTTGACCGCTAAATTAAACATCGAAAAATTCATAATTATTGAAAGACATTGATTCGGTTTATACGAAAACCGCATGCGCATCAACTGATTTCAACTAATACGCGAATTGCATGCTTTTTTGTATTCATAATTTGTATGTATTGTAACTGCAATATATTTAGTAATTTTTACAGTCGAAACTGTTATCAGATGAATATACCGATATTTAACAATCATCTCAAAGAATTTGAAGAAAAAAGCGTCGCATATTTTAGAAGATTAAGGCAAACCCGTATTCCCTTAACCTTACTAAAAAAATCGAAAATTCAAAAAACATTTCGATTTAATTAAAAAAATAATTTATTTTATTTTCAGATATCTTCATGCTTCTATTTGGTTTTCGCGTCTATTATACAGTATCTCAATTTGATTTGACAAGTATGCAAAGAAAACAAATGTGTTTAACCATTTGTGAAGAAATTCGCGAATTACAACAAATAGGAGTTAATTTAATTTATATTTGAATTACAAGATTTAAAATCGCTATAACTTTTGTGCGCAGCATCCGAATTTGTGAACACCAACATATTTCGAATCAGCATATTTTTCTTAACCTATGTACCAAAAATCATGAATGTGCTCGCAAAAAAGTTTTTCAATTTTTTTTATGGAATTTTAAAAGAATTTTTTTTAATTTCCCATATACCCATATAAAAACAGGCTGTAAATCGAGATAATTTCAAATAAAACACTACATAGGGGAGACTGGGGCACCTTCGGCAATTTTTGTTTAGAGCTCTATATCTCAGTACTTATTCAATAGATATAAAAACTTCATGGCTGATTATTGTCATCTGAAACTTTATTTTAAAAACTAGTACCAAAATATCTAATTAATTAATACTAATTAATTACATGTTAAACATTTTTTTAAACATGTCCCTTCCCGGGGTAGCTTCGGCATTTGATGGGACACATTCGGTACCATTGTTATAGCCTGGTAATTATCACCGCCATCAGTGTGGTTGAAATTCAGATCCTCTAAATGTTCCATTTTGTTTTAATATGCGACTTAAAGTTTGACTTTTAAGGCTATATGTTCTAGCGGCGAACGTTGACATCTCAAGGCCACACCCGCCACCAGAAATAGCTTTGTTCTATCGTATTTTCGTCAATGCAAGCACGCTTGGTCTTATATATGTAATTTCGAACCATATTAAAGGATTATTTTTAGAGACAGACTCAAAAACATGGCCGAATGTGCCTCACTTCAAAATGTCGAATCTACCCCGAAGGTTCTTTTTATAGTTTTTTTTTATTTATTTCAATCAATTTTCTAAAAACATTATATTTTTTATTATTTTTATAAGATAGCACATTGTAATTAACGACTGCCTTGAAATTTGAAAAGTTTTATACTCGAAATATCTACGAAATGAAATGGAAAACATCTGTAAAAATACAAAAAACCGTGCTGCTAAATAAGTTCATTAGCTAGAAATTTCAAACTTTGCGACAGTTATTTATTTTTATATTCGATACATATGTATCAAAGCTAGTGATGTACGGTGAGACCTTCATATCGAAAACGCGATTGCCGAAGATGCCCCAGTCTGCCCTATACACCAACAACTTTCAAAATATTTTAAAATAAAAAAATGCATCAGCTGAAACAAATTTAAATGTTTTTTAAAGATTACAATGAATGTTACCATATTTTAAAACAATACATTGTTTATGCAATTTTCACCTACGTAAATATTGATCGAATTCAGGAACATTCCATGCCGACAATTAGAAAATTTTTGCCGAAACTAATATATTTTTAATGCCATTTATCTCACTAAATTAGCAGATATAATATAGATCCGATGTACAAGCAGCGTATTTTTTTAGCCTTGTCTTCTGCATAAAATGAACATTTCGTTCAACGGAAGTGAGTATATCATATTGTGTGACGCTGTTTGTCTGCTTCCCTAGGTGTTTAATCCGATTAAAATTACTGAGTCATACGTGATCCCTACAATGACAATAACGACACATTCATCCATGGTCTCAGTTGAAACTGCAGAATTGGAACAGATTCCCCCGAATGAACGCGTGCGTATGCACAAATGATCCTTTCCGCTTTTACTATGCCTACCGCTATTCATAATATTCACAGTTATGTACATACTTACGTACATACATACACACTATTTGTTGCCTCTATTTAAAACGATAATTCTAAACGTGACTACAGTCAAATTATTTCGATTCAAGAATGCATGACACCGTTCGTTTCTATCAGTAAGAGGACGTGAGGCATCAATTGAAATACGGATCTTTTCTTAATGATCTTTATTACAGGAATTTTATTTTTTGGATGGTCAGAGGAAAATATACAAAACCAAAAAACTCATTTCATAACTTTATGGTATTTATTTCATAAAAAGGTAAAATTATTCAGTTTTTTGCCTTTCAATAGGGCTTAAAATATGTCGGATTGCAAAAACCCGTGTAGACTGTATTGTTTAAAGCGATAATAGCGTTACCTTGCTGCAAAATATTAGCAATTTTGTCGAAATTATATGAAAATGTTAATTTGTACCGATATGCCATAAACAAATAATCTGCAATATTAATTTTCTTTTATAATTAAAAAAATTTTAAATCCAAGAATCTGCGTTTTAGAAATCCAAGGAAATATTAAAAACTACTTCATGGATGTCCATCAATGTCTTGAATTATTTATATGTTTTAGAAATAGAAAACGCAGATTTCCACGATAAAAACTACGCATATGACGAAAAAAACAAATTCTTTCCCGGGTATTTTCATTAGTTTTCCCATTATATACAACAAACGTCTGATTAAGATTAGGATATAAAGTAATCGACCTTGCGAGTAAATTTTCAAAGGAATTATTATTACAATTTTGTATGTTTATAAAACTAATTATATAACTATAATTATTAATATTATCCGAAAAAATCTCTGACCAACCGTAATATTCAATTTCAATTCAATAAATTATCACTTTATTCTCGCAATAATGTTATTAAATACACCTTGGTTATTAATATGTAAAATAGAATAAAACAATGCTTACTACAGGCGAACACGGTTATTGTAAACACTGGATATATAACAACATTTTTCATATGTCACTTTTTTATTTTTAATCAATGCTAGAAAAAGTAAATTTTTGATAGTTTGATAGTAAAGCGAACTCAAGCCCGTTATGTTGTCTTCTTCTCTTCTTTCTTGGCTTGAAAATATTTATTCTTTAAATATATAATAAAACAATATATTTTTTCGAGCTTGAGGTCTTTTTTTTTATTTTTCACGATCAATATTTCGCAATTGTTTTAAATTGCATCTTCAGGATAATCTACAAACAATTTTAAAATAAATGACATTAATTACACAGAATGAAGTGACAAAATCGCTCACAAATAAACTGGTGTCAAGTTTACTTAAAACTATGATAGACTTCACTATCGTCGTCGGATATAAATATTGCACTTAGTTTATTTTAGTTTATTGCACGATCTCTCTTTCTGTGTAAGCTGTCTGTAACAGTAAGATTATCCTGAAGATGCAATTTAAAACAATTGCGAAATATTGATCGTGAAAAATAAAAAAAGACCTCAAGCTCGAAAAAAAATATATTGTTTTATTATATAAGAATCAAAAGGTCGAACAAAACAACACAGAACAAAGTTTAAATATATATTTTCAAACTTAACTATACATATTTTCATATTTAACAATACATGTTTTGAAACCAAAAATATATACATATATTGTCCAATTTTAAAATATGTATTTTAAAAAATTACAATATTTTGTTTTGGCTTGAAAATATTTATTGTTAATGCAAGGTGTATTTAATAAGGTGTATGCATCAGATACAACAACAAATATTTTACAAAAACAACATTGTTGTTATAGAAATTAAATTGTCACCCTGACAATTAGTTTTTGACAAAAATAAACAAAAACAATTATTCATTTATTTTTGTTCATGTTTGTCAAGAACTATTCATTGGGGACTAAATAATGAATTTGTATATTCTTGGGTTATTGGCGATTGTAGCTCAGTGAAAAAATAAAGTTTAAGACGTGGTCGCGAATAATTTTGAGTATTTTCCCACGTGTAGCCCTTGGCTCTTTGTTGATGTTGTTTATATTGAAAATTACAATCTATTTTTCGGAGTATATCAAACAATTTCACATTTGAATTCATTTTAATGCAGACTACACAGCAGAATATCCTTTTAGATTGTTCAACCTCCGCCGAAGATTTTGACAAACACCAATGAGCAAATTCCAATATAAGCTACGTAACATAATCTCCTTGAATTTATGGGTAGCTAGGATTTCTGGACATATTTTAGCACATAACAAAAAAATAAGTGGACCAAATCAGCGAACTGATTAACTTTATTCTCCCTTTCCGTCCAACTCTATGAACGCATTTTTATTAAAAACACTAAATTTAAATCGATTTTTTAAAATTGAAACCATTTTTTTGTTTTTTAAATCGAGGTGAATTATTGATAATGTGTTTGACAATTTGCTTTACAAACAATATAGAAAAAAGTTTAATGCCATATGATTGTCACTTACACCTTGTGTTAATGTTTACAATATTTTGTTTTGAGTGTTGCGATCCCATCATTTTTCTGAGTATTTGCATTAGTCCTTGCAGTCAGTGAAGGCGGATCACAAAAAAAAAACTCACGTAAATTGTTGAAAACAGCATTCCAGAACGAAATAGAACGTGAATATGGCGAACATTGAAGTTTCAGGGAAATGTCTGTTCTTTTCTGAATTGATATATTATTAAATTATTAAAAAGGAAACATCGCATCAACTGCAGAAGTACAAATTTTTAACAAGAAGTTTCTAGTAAAAGCCAGTATATTCACAATTTGTTGCAACAGTATATTTCGTCAACGGATTTTTACGTACATTTAATAAGTGAGTATGGTCAAAAAAAAAAATAATGTGTTATTTTTAAATTCATTTTAGTTGCAGACGATAACACTTCTTATTCCACCTCGGATTCGAGTGATGATTTGGAATCACAAGCATCCAGTTCGACAAATATGTTTTACATGTATAACTGCAGATATTTTTAACCAAAGCCAGGAAAATATTTTAGTTAACAAAAATGCATATCCTTGTATTCCTTCAATGGAGGTAAGTATATATCATAAAAAATAATTTTAATTATTAATCTTTTTGTATTCCTAAAGGACATACAAAATATCCTGAAACCATGCAGTTATTTCCGGTTATCTTGAATATTGTCCGGTTGGTAGTTGTCTATATTTCATTAGCTGAAAATTGCAAAATCTCCGGTGCGCCATATATAAAATTGCGTAATTTAACAACCACAGGAACAGATTGTTTCTCGAGAACCCATACGTTTGATGGGTATGTCAATTCGAAAGGTGGCAGTGGTTCCATAAATGCTATTGGTGTTTTGAAAGCTGGTTATCATATTGACTATATACAAAACTACAATATTCATTTTAATGAAAACTTTCATCAATTGGTAAGACTTTGAATTATTAATAATATGCAAGTTTCGAATATTATTGTTGATATACTTCTCACTTAGCTTCAAGCTTAAAATATTGTTTATCAATACTGTTGATGTACTTCTCACTTAGCTTCAAACTTAAAATAGTGTACCCAAAATCTAAAAACATTCACCAATAAAAAATATTATATGGGAAACTAATATCGATAGCCGAGCAATTAAATAGACAGAGCTGAGGGCGAAGGTATGTATGAACATAAGAGGAAACTATATACAATCGTACATAATGTTTTATTTTTACAATAGATTGCAAAATTGTTCTTTCATTGATGATCATACCTTTCGTACACCACACTACAGCTTTGTGGTTGGCTGTGAACAAAACAATATTAAATTTTTACAATATTTATTGTAACTCTTTAAAATATATATTTTCGGATTAAAAGAACATTTGATAAAATTTTACAAATAGAATGGTTGAGGCAAACATTTATATTGTATTTTTTTTAAATATACATATATTTTCAGGTCAAAAGAACATTTGATAAAATCCTACCAATGAAATGATTGGGACAAAAATGTAAATAGTTGGGGCAAACATTTATATTCTAATTGTATAAAATATATATTTTCAGGCTAAAAGTACATTTGATAAAATCCTACCAATAAAATAATTGGTACAAACATGTAAATGGTTGCGGCAGAAATATATATTGTAATTTTTTAAAATATATTTTTCCGACTAAACAAACATTTGATAAAATCTTATAAATACTATGATTGGGACAAACATAAAAATGGTTGGGGCAAACATTTACAGTCGATTTTGGATAAGCGAACACCGGTTTATTGAAAAAATCGGTTAATTAAAACCAAAAATTATAAACTAATATTTCGGATGAATTTTCAAACATTTTACTTCGCTTAAATGAAAAACCAGTTAATTGAAAATCCGTATAAGAGAAAGACTATTTTGTTGGAAAAACACAAATGTATTTGGAACGAGCACCGGTTATGAGAAAAATTTTCATTTTTGTAACAGCGACGAAATTCATTAAATTGTATATGTGCAATTTCTAAAATGAATGTGCACATTTTCCAACCATACAAACAAAATGTCAACAGAAAGGTAAGTTCTTACTCAACTTACTTACTTACTGAAATTACGTGTTTTCGACTGTATATGCATATAATTAACACATAGCGTAACCAAAAACATGGTTGCAGTGACAATATCACATAATAGAATCCAACCACATATTTACCAAATATATAATTTGTATAAAATTGGGAACGCATACAATTTGAAATTGTTCTTTATTAAATGTGCTCCCGTTTTCAATTTACTCAATCTGCCTGCTGGGAAAGTTTGAGGAAGCAAATCTTTGTTCATGGAATAACTCGCAATTCCCAGCATTTTCATATGTGTTTCACATATAAATGGCAATGGCTCAATTATAAGAAAGATGTTGAAGCGATAGAAATATAAATTTAATAGATTTGCATTCATGTTTTTCAAATTTTATTTCGAGGATTCGAAAATATTTCTTTTCAAAATAAATATAATTTGTTTGTTTGTTTACATTTTTCTGTCAAATGACGTTGACACTAGTATAACTTACAACAACAAATTTCCATGTGGTTGTTGTATCGTTTGTTGTACAACAACACTTGCTGTTACCTTCTATTATTATACCATGGATATCATAGAGGAAAATTCTTTATCGTAGTAAAAAGTAGTATATTCTTGCAGTACGGGAACAGACCAAATACGTTTCTTTGCTTTTTTTTTCTTTCCTCAAACCATACTTCCACATATTCTAAAAGATGCACTATTTTCTATACCGCATGCTGAAATTACCATGATTTACAATAAATATTTAAATCGTCTTGAGGGTTTATTTTAAATCATGAACCATGGTATAATAATACAAGGTACAGCAAGTGTTGTACAAAAAACGATACAACAACCAAAATGAGATTTTTTGTTGTCAGCGTCATTTAATTAAAAAATGTAAACAAAACGTACAAATTATAAAAAATTTCCATTAATTTTAAAAATTTAGTGCCATGTTCTGACGGGCACTCAATAACGTTGTTCGCGAGTTTACTTGCCGCAAATTGTATCGTTCTCTTTTGAAATTGCTTCATGCGTCTAGACAAGGCAATTCGTTTTAAAAATTATTATTATTATTTTTTTTTTTTTTGATATTTTGAGCATGTTTTTTTATGTTCGAAAATGTTCTGGATTGGTATTTCAAATTACTGACAAAATACACAAAACGAATTGCCAGAAAATTGTCGGTACGAGCAATTTTTTTTCCATTTCTATTGCCCTTGCCCCTCTCTCCTGTAAATAAAAACTTGCCGCAAGTAAACTCGCCTAATCTAAATTGGGACATAGATTAAGATTGGGACATAGTATGAACCCATATTTAAGATTTATCCTGCACATTTCGATGTATTTCAAACAGTCGCGAATTTTCAATTTTGACCAAGTTAAAAAAAACATTTTTTTATGAATTTTATTCTTTAATAAGTCAAAAGTATATACATTTCATGATATTTTGCCAAATCTTGTCTTGTCTTTTTGCTTTTCTCAGTATTATTGCGAAAGATAATAAAAACGGTGTATTCTCTGAAATAGAACTTACTCAGTAAATGTTACTGAAAAAGTAACTATACACAGCTATTTTCATATTGACAAGAGTATAACGTTGGAATCAAATCAGCTGACTTTGCAGTTAACTTTTATAATTGTACTATGTCTAATTAAATGTAAAACAAATACATCTATCTTACAATGTCGCTTGTTTTTATAAAGAATGTACGTTTACTCAACAATTTCTATAAATTGTAGTTGAATAAAAACATTGTTATTGTACCAAAACTTCATGGTACAATTATAAAAGGTAACAGCAAATCCCAGCTGATTTGATTCCAACGTAATACTACTGTCAATATGAATTTGACAAATTATGTTTTTTAAAATCACCCAACAGGAAAATTGGGAAAGCATACAATTTGAAATTGTTCTTTATTAAATGTGCTCTCGTATTCAATTTACTCAATCTGCCTGCTGGGAAAGTTTGAGGAAGCAAATCTTTCTTCAAGGAATAACTCGCTATTCCCAGCATTTTCATATGTGTTACACATATATATGGCAATGGCTCAATTATAGGAAAGATGTGGAAGCGATAGAAATATAAATTTGATATATTTTCATTCATGTTTTTCAATTTTTATTTTGAGGATTCGAAAATATTTCATTTTCAAAATAAAAATAATTTGATGATAATTTGTTTGTTTGTTTACATTTTTCTGTCAAATGAGTTGACACTAATATAACTTACAACAACAAATTTCCATGTGGTTGTTGTATCGTTTTTTGTACAACAACACTTGCTGTTACCTTCTATTATTATACCATGCCAAAACTTGAGTAAAATACATAAATAACGCTTTAATTTTTGTTTTATACTTCAGAAATATTATACTTTAAAAAATTTCAAATTAATTTTAGAATGAAATGTGAACTCAACACAACGATTGTTGGATTCGTGGTATTTAGTAGGGACTCAATAATTCTTACTGGATGTTGTTCGTTTTCGCAAAAGGAATTTCAGTAATGCATATTGAGTGGAATAACCAGTTTTGATCCAAAATTGGTAATTTGATATTGAACTTACTGTTCGTTTCTCATCCTTTCTTTTAGGATTTTTTCAAAAAATTTTCCTACGTTGGAAAGTTTTTGGCAGAAAGTCCAAGGTGTTACCATTGTTTACATTGATGCAGGATAAGACCCTAGAGTTAAGATCATCTACAATATTTGTTGGTAAAACTTCTTGGAGGATTGTAGAATAAACATTTTGGAAATTATAAGTAATTTCGGGTTTTTTTGTTTGGTGTCATTACCAGTTTGGAGTTTTTATCAAAATGATGATTTGTTTTTTCCCAATGACTTGTGCAACTTTTTTAAATGCGGATGGTCATGGCTGAATGTTTTTGAATTTATCACCCAACACCTGTGCAGATTCAATATCAATTTGAGGAAAATTTATATTTGGTGCTGATCCTATTTCCGGTGCGATGAAAATTCTTCTTCGTAATCCACATCAAATTGCAGAATTGCATTTATAGTTGCGTTCCGAGTCAAAGTATACTAATATTGGTAAATTCCTCCCATAAAGAAAAATCCAAATATTAAGCGATTTTTAATATTTTGTCCACAACATTTGTTTTTTTTTTTTTTGTACATTGAATTCGTTAAGATTTTACCTGGAATTTTTGTTCAAATTAGAATTGCTCTTATTATTGCTCTTTCTCCACATTTTTTTGTGAAACACCCCCAAACAATCAAACTTCCCCTCAATGTGTTACCGTTTAATTTACATTATGTCGCTGAAGATTTATATGTGAGCGGCGCTAGTAATATTTTTTTGATCTGATTGAAAACGGTTAATTTTAGTATCATCGGACCAAATCACATGTTTTCAATCATTCGATTTTAATTACATTTTTATAAAATTTTAGACGCTTTTTAATATTTTTGTTTTATAGGGTTGGTATATTTTTCATTGACTGCTGCAATTAGACCTATTCTTGGCAGCTAATTTTTGTGTTCTAGTAATATATTCATCAATAAACTTTCATTATTTCGAGCATCTGCGTCAGTTAACAATCTTGAGAGACCAGGGGCCAAATCACCGAATTCGTCATCGAGTTGTGTTTCGTGTAGAGAAACATTTCTATCGTTGTAAATTTTTGAATCACCGCATTCGATCGTAATTTATTTTGTCATTCATTGGGAATGTCAAAATAAGTGTTTATGATCAAAATATGTTATTTCTTAGATTTTTGTATCGTTTTTGTGTGTTACAATTGATCTGTTCCCGTACTGCAAGAACCTACTAAATTTTACTACTATCTTCGATATCATAATCGTAGTAAAAAATAGTAGATTCTTGCAGTACGGGAACAGACCAAATATATGAATCCAAATGTTTTTTTCTTATTTCCTCGTGTTCGGATTCAGAGGATGAGTACAATGTGGCATTAATAATGAATTTAGTTTCGTTTTCAATTCGCGCCACAAATTTTAGCTCTTTAATTTTGCTTTAGCACAGTTTTGCAAATTAATTTTGGCTGAGTTTGGATGCTCCAACATAAATTGAGTCAATACCTCTTTCTGTTTTGCATTCACTTTGTTGCAGTTTTTTTAATCGGCTACTAAGTGTTCCTTTTTTTGATCCGTGTCCCTAAATGTTAGTAATAGTCGAGACAAAAACTTTGAAAGTTAATCGAGACATCAGCTGCTCTAAATGGACTACCTATTCATTTTGCCATGATCACCTTATTATTGCATCATGGGCTCGACAAAGTGCATTTTGACAAACTAGTTTATGAAAACAAATGTAGGGGGACTCAAGCATAACAAAAGCATGTTAAGCAAAAAAGCTATTTTTTAAAATGTATATATAAGCTTGCGATATAGTGCTTAAAACCCTTAACATTGATCGTTATGATATCACAACAACTCCGCTCCGTACAAAAATGCTCATCTTCTCACCTTTATAGGGTTTATTAGACGTCCCAAATTCGCAAAGACTATATTTGCATCTGGACGATTGAAAACGTCGAAAATGGATGAAAACATTTTTTAAAAGTTCGAAAAAAAAACAAAAAATGTAAAATACGCATTGTCAATGTTGAAGATTTTCAACTTTAGGGTCGTACCTAATTTATTGCGCTCCGTACAAAAATATTGAACTTCTCACCTTCATAATACGTCCGTATTACCCAAGTACGCAAAGACTTTATTTGCATTTGTGCCAATTTAAAATGGAGAAAATGGATGAAAACTTTTTTTTAATTGATCGAAAAATGTTTATTTTTATAGAAACACAAATTTTTCAATGACTGGAATTCTATTTTCAAAAAATTCAAAATACGCATTGTCAATGTTGAAAAATTTCAACTTTATATTTTTATACGCAATGCGTATTTGGGTAACATTCATTGAAATACATGCATTTAACTTTTGAGGTGAATAAATTCGTACGCATGCGCATGAATTTTGGCACGACCCTTACATTTAACAATCAATCCATAACAACAAATATTTGCTGAAAGTTGGAATTTACAAAATTACCGCGTTTATAAATTTTCTTTGCACAATATAATTCAGAATAAGCAAATAAATGTTTTATTAGCAATTCCGCCGAAAGTTTCAAGATTTCCATTCATAATTATGTATTTCTGTCTGTTTTAAGGTATTATAACAGACAAAAATCAGCTATTATTTCTGAAGACGAATGTACATTTTCATAATGGAAGTCAATTCACTATAATGGATTTTGACAGCGAACTTTAGAGACAGCTGATATCCAGCTGGTCCCTGGATAACCTTATTAATAGGCACTAATAACAGAGAAAATATGTTTTGACAGATCGATTATCAGTTACCTCCGAAACAATCAATAACTTTTCTTGTACAATTCCCTTCGAATGATGTCATACAAGGTCTTTTAATAAGTCAGATTCTTCTCAAGTTTACTATTATGACGGCGTAAATAACGACACAGTGTTTGGCATATTATTTATGATCTGGCCAGTAGGTATGATCGTAACGAATTTTATTGTCAACATTTTACAGTTTAAAAATTATTAGTCCCACGGTTAATAATCTATCAACCAATATTCAATCGTTATTTTTATAAATAAACCTACGAAAGTCTGAATTATTTTACACTTTGCAAAAAAAACTCCACTCTCTCAGTAGAGCACAATTTTTTGCCAACACTTTATGATATAGCGCATGATTCGACGTCACTCATTGATTATTTTTGTTATCGTGTCTTGCACAGTTTACTAATCAGTTTCAATGTCCAGGTTAGGGATACGTAGTCGAGCGTTATAGTCGATTTTTAGACTTTTCGATTTTTGCCTCTGACCAAAAAGTCGATTTTTAGACTTTTCGATTTTTGCCTTTGACTAAAAAGTCGACTTTTCGATCTTTCGATTTTGCCAAAACTGTTCAAAATCGATTTTCGACTTTTACTGACTTCTGCAAAATCGACTAAAAATTTGATTTTTTTTATATGAATTATTGTTAACAGATAATGTAAAGTTCCGGAAAGTGCAATTTTTGGACAATTTGAGCATTGTGATATTTATGAAAAAATCGAAAGTCGATCTTGAAAAGTCGACTTTGCGATTTCCTCATAGGTCAAAAGTCGACTTCGACTTTTAGACTTTTCAATACAAAAGTAGATTAATCGATTAGTCGAAAGTCGATTTACTTATCCCTAGTCCAGGTGTTTCTCATCACGCGTTTATTTTTATGTCATTAATACGTCGCCGCCTCAATTTTATGTGTGTGATTATGTCTTAGATCCAGAAACATTGCACAATTTATTTTCGATGTTTGACTTCACTGATGTGTATGTTTCTATTGATGTTGATTTCAATTGTCTATTTTGTATAATAGCTTTAATCAAGTTTGTGCCCTGTGCGTACACCCAGAGAAAAAAATACGACATCCGTGTACAAAATCAGCACATACGGTGTGAATAGTGTAGCAACACCGTTTGTGTTTAACTTGAACACTGCGTTGTCAATTTGATACCGAGATGTTAACAACGGTTTCGATCACGAACGTGTACAAATTGACAACATCTGTGCTCAGAAGTTGTCACCATAGTGGTGTTGAATGAACATTCTTTGGTGTCAATTTTGAAATATCCATACCGTTCCATTCTCATTTTGTTCCCAGAGTAATACCAATAAAAAACAAATATTTTTATTTATTTCAAGCATATTTTATTAAAAAAAACATCCGTTTACACATATAATATTAAGTAAAATAAATCAAATTAATTTCATTCTAAAATAAACTTTATCATTATTCATTGGATATAAGTGAAATGGGGAAGTAATAAAATCTTTAAATTGATCCCATTTGGAAAGTAACAGATGTACTTTCTGGGTACATTATATCGAAATAAATATTTAAATATAATATAGCATATGAGAACATTAAAACAACTAATAATACTCACTAATTCGGCTGCCCTTTGGCCGTTCTATAAAAAATGTTTGCTTATTTAATGTATGTAAATCTCTTTGCCGTACGTTAAAAGATATTTTCTATTTTTCTCGAACCGATCCCCAATTGTCACATTCTCTTATTAAAGATGTTTTCAGTGATTTAGCAACCGATTCATGCACTTCCGCAAACTCTTTTATGGATTCAGTGCTGGTGGCTGACCCTGAATCCAGCAGCTTTCCTGTTCTGTACTTGGCATACAGGTTTCCGCTTACATTGTCTTTCCCTTTCCTGTAATGAAATAGTTAATGTTATTAATTATGTAAAAATTGATTAAAACATTTAATTTCACCCTCATGTTATTTCCTAGTGAAAAAACAGAACGGATAACATCTCTTTGTTCGTCAGATAGTTTTTTATTACTACTACTATATTTAAGCGCTAGCAATCCCATTGTAAGTTCTTCCAACAATCTTTTGGGATCCTAAATAGAGCAACTATATTTAAAGATCAACTTTATTTAAGTTCTTGTATATAAATATTTCTCATTTACCCCAATAGAATTCCACCGACCATCGAACATCTTGAACCAGGAGTGCTGTGAGTTGTTTCATTGCGTTTCCACCATTCATACATTTTAGATGGCACAAACATTGTATCATCGTCTATTCCAAGCTATAAATATTCTAATATATTTATAAAGTTTTTCATAGCAATACAAATGTAATACCTCTGTTTTTTCCAAGCAAATAGCTTTTCCCTGAACTTCACACACATTCCTAGTGGTGGTGTTGCCTCCTTTAAATAATCTTGTTTTAAATGCTGCAAACTCCGAAATATTACACGTGACGCTAAAATATTGAAAAAACCCGTAAGTATGGCATACTTTCGTAGTAAATCTAATTTACTTACCTTTCAAGTATTTATAAACAGACTCAATATTTATGGTTTCCAAGAATTTTATAAGTTGTTCATCGTCATCAGCATCCTCTGCAACTTTGGCGTTTGAAATTCATGCATTACTGGCCAGCATAATATCACCGTCGATTTCCACAAATAATTTTGCTCTTGACAAGATCCGTTGTGACTTTCTCAAATTTTACAACATATCGTGGTCAAATACTAAGAACTGTAAACGCCTGTTGACAAATGGACAACAAGCGTTGCCAAAACAAATGTGACAACCATGATGAAAAATCGACAACGAACGGTCTTAATTACGCAACGCGTCTATTTTATATTCGTCGAATATAAAATATTATCTAGATTTGGCTTGGCGAGCTTACATAAATAATCTATCGCCTGAAAATTGGAGGACTTTCTGTAGGTATTGGAAAAAATAAAGTCATACGTCAACCTAAGACTGTAGCCCATTGTAATATGTTTAAAGGGAAAACTGGTATAGATTTGTGGGCAGCATTAAATGATTATGGCTTGGGCAAAACAAAAAGAGGTTGTTGATGAAAATTTGGATGCTCTTAATAATATATTATCAAATTAACGAGTGTCATCTTCTGACGGTTTAACTGCATTTTTGGATGGGAACATTGGTTTCTTATGATGTGGTTGTTGATACATTTCTCAGGTCCAAGGCTGTGGGCTCTGATGGTTTCACTTTGAAATTTCTTTGTCTTGTTTTTCCGTATGTTGCTGTTGAACAAGACGGGCAACAATATAAATTTGCAACTACAACAACACAACGAGTATTCAGACGAGACTTACGTTTTGTTGACTGCAAATTAAAACACTTCAAAACAATTATTTCAAAATTCAAAAACTGACACTGTCGATCTTTTTATTGATTTCAAAATTGGTGAAATATGTACTCATTTTTTTT
The DNA here is from genome assembly GCF_032173495.1 of Musca vetustissima. Classification (NCBI taxonomy): domain Eukaryota; kingdom Metazoa; phylum Arthropoda; class Insecta; order Diptera; family Muscidae; genus Musca; species Musca vetustissima. The sequence goes on along the minus strand of NW_026883244.1, from coordinate 44,835 downwards.
TTTGATCTGGCGATCCACTTAGGTTTTTGAACTTCAAGAAGAAGTTTTTTGTTGGTGGAGATGGGACCTCATCGATAAAGCGTAGAAGGGATGAAGACCCAATATTGCAGTTTATGGAATAACAAATTGATAACGTTCGAAACATGAACAATGGTACATGTTCTAGTTCTGTCATTCACATGGAATCTCTCGCTTCATTCCGAATAAATCTCTCGCTTGACACAAACAGCTGATTTGAAATAAGATCGTGCAAAATAGGGTTACCAAATTTTTCTCTTAACCCTTTCAGTGTTTTGGGGTATATATTCGACATTTAAAATTACTCTCTTCCTTTGCAATTTTTCGGTTATCCTATGTACCGTTACAGTTGATGTCTTTATTTTTGCTGAAAGATAGGCAAAACTGTCCGAGGGTTAAAATAAGAATTGATTTTTTTCTAAACTCTGGGCCCTCATATGATTTTAAGTACAAAATTTTAGATTTTTATTCCGACAAAAATTTTCTTTGACACTGAAAGGGTTAAATCAATCAGCAAATTTGTGATATTACAGTCTTTCATAAATAGTTTCATGCAGACATATGATTCCAATTTTTTTTTCATAATTTTACTTTTGACAACATTCAGCTTTCAAAATTTAAATGAAAATAGCCTCCTTCGAAATGTACGCACAACACGTGTTGAGTAGCAATAATTACAAAAGTTTATTATCTTGAAGTTTGCAGCCTCTATAATCTATAAATAGTTTTTGTAACATCTATAGTTATAGTTCGGCCGGGCCGAGTTTTGGATACCCTCCACCACAGAAATACTTAAAATTTTTTGAAATGAAAATATATGAAACATGCATATAAGCATGGTACAATAATACAAGGTAGGGTAGCTTGAGGTGAATAACAAAAAAGCAACTATGCACGTGTGGCCTCTTCTGCCAAAAATAAAATAAATATACGCAACAAGTGTTTATGTTTATTTGACATTTTTTCAACCCAAAACTAAAAACGCGAAAAATGAATGAAAGGTTATGATTTCTTCCCAAAATCCAGTAGGGATTTCGGACGTGTTGAAAACTCCATTTTCATTTCAATTAAACTTGAATATATTTCAATTTATTTTGAATTTATTTGACATGGTATTCAAAACAATACACACATACACAAAATATGTATTTTGATTTGATTGAGCCAAGGCCTATATAAGGTCGGCCAATAAGCGAATTCATAGAGAAAACTTAAGATTGACGTCAATTTTTTTATGTATGTATGTATAGGTTTCAAAATATGATTTGACAGCAAACTTTATACTCACCTGTGCTTACTGGCCGACCTTATATAGGCCTTGGATTGATGAAGCCACCTTGAGAAAAAATTATAATCAGTTGGTAGCTGTGCCCTACGTTGTAATAATTATACCATGCATATAACTAGAATTCTACCAATCGATTGTTGTAAACCAAATAGAAATTTGAGCAATTTCAATGAGGGTTTTCCTAAAATCTCAAAACCACAAAAAGGTTGACATATATTATAACCGCATGGCAGGGTGAAACATGTTTATAAAATCCTGAAAATAATCTAATTTAGAGGGCAAATTTATATGATGCATACAAAAAAGGGACCAATGTTGAAAACATTGTGTAGGAATTAGCGAATACTTGGTGTTTTTATTATGTAAGAGGTTCTGCCTAATTAAGGGCCGATATAGCTCAAGTTCCAAGCTAATAATTTAGTTTTGTATCCCAATACCGTGCAACACGCTAAATATTAAATATGTAGGATGTTTTATATAGGACGTGGCCTATATGCGGGTCGATATAGTTCATTCTCAAACCTCACGTTCTAGTTTTTATGTCGATATCCTCCCATAGATAGAATAATGATTACAACATATGTGTTTAGCTCAGAGGGGCTCCGCCGAAGGGAGTCAGTACGCCGAATGCGTGGAGCAGTGGACCGTAGGGTAGGGGTGTACGTATAGAGAGCCGTAAAAGTAAAGAAGAATAAAAACACAAGAGTTTTCTTAATATAGTAATTCAATGGTTTATTGATTGTTTGGTTGTTGGTAACGAAATTACCTTACTATGCACAACGATATATGCTCGCAACGATATGCGTGGTTGTGTGTCCGACTGACAGATTGATTCTCCTCGATGCTTAAAGGAGGCGGCAAAAACAAGTGACAATTAATTACTCGTTAAAATGTCAAGGACGCTAAACCAAGGTTGCAATAAACCGTAGCGCATACATTTTAACGAATGATTAAGGACCAAAACAGGGGTCAATAAAAAGGAGTAACTCAGGACATTTCTAACTTAAACATATGGCTAAATCGACTAAATCGTTTTAGAATTCCATATCATGCAGAGTATGAATTGAAAATTTCTATTGAAAATTTCTATTTTAATATAAAAAAGGGGGTTATATGGGGACTACCCCTAAAATGTGGCGAATATCAATAATTTTGGGTAGGGGTATTTGTTACCATATACGACTACAAAATACCAAATTACAGCAAATTTGGTCGATTGAAAAACGACCTCAAGAACCCCAAAATATCGAAAATTGTGGGGTACCCTTATATGGGGTCTATCCGAATAAATGAACCTATATTTATAATTTTTGGTGGGGAGATTTGCTACCCAATAATAACTCAAAGTACCAAGTTTCAGCGAATTCGGTTGAAAAACGGGATTAAGAACCTTAAAATAGCGAAAATTGGGGAGGACCTTTATATGGGAGCTACGCCTAAACGTGGACCGATATATCTCATCTTCAAACTTGACCTGCCGGCAGACAAAAGACAAAAAAAATTTTGGCTATCTATCTCAATTCGTTAAGACGCTAGAGTGATTACAACAGACGGACATGCTTAAATCGTCATAGAATTTTACGCTGATCAAGAATATATCTACTTTATATGGTCGGAAATGATTATCGATGCGTTACAAACGGAAAAAGAAAACTAATATACCCTCCATACTATGGTGGAGGGTATAAAAAAATTGGAGATATTTAATTACAGAAAGTACACATTTTTATTTTTTTAAATATGGAATTTATTTTTCAAACAATTTGAAATTAATAGATGAGTTCTAAATTAAAAAGGGTTGCCATTATTAATATCTCAAATGTGACTACCTTCTGTAATTATGCCATGCATACATATCATTAATGTTGTGAATAAGCATATTTTCGATAATTATACCCTTCACCACACTGTGGTACAGGGTATTATGTCTTTGTGCATATGTTTGTAACAGGCAAAAGGAAACGAGATAGACACATGGTTCCTTTTGAGAATATGCATAGAATCACTTTCTAAGTCGATTTATGCATGTCCGTCCGTCTGTCTGTCTGTCTGTGCATGTTAAATTGTAAACAAAGTACAGGTCGCATTTATGATCCGAATTGGATGAAATTTGGCATAGGTCACTTATTCGGCCCAAGGACGAACCCTATTGAAATTGGGAAAAATCGGTTCAGATTTAGATATAGCTCCCATATATATATTTTACCGATTTAATGTAAACGGTCCCTATATATCTTTCGATTTGCACGAAATTTGGTACAGCCTAATCATTTAGGTCTATAATGATGTATGCCAAGTTTCGAGAAAATCGGTCCAGATTTAGATATAGCTCCCATATATAGTTTCGTCCGATTTCATATAAATGGTGCACCAAAGTCCCTATATATCCTTCGATTTGGACGAAATTTGGCATAACGTACTGAATTAAGCCTAGAGTGATGTCTGTCAAGTTTCGAGAAAATCGGTCCAGATTTAGATATAGCTCCCATATATAGTTTCGTCCGATTTCATATAATTGGTGCACTAAAGTCCCTATATATCCTTCGATTTGCACGAAATTTGGCATAACGTACTGAATTGAGCCTAGAGTGATGTCTGCCAAGTTTCGAGAAAATCGGTCCAGATTTCTATATAGCTCCCATATATAGTTTCGTCCGATTTCATGTAAATGGTACACCAAAGTCGATATATATCTTTCAATTTGCACGAAATTTGGCATAACGTACTGAATTGAGCCTAGAGTTATGTCTGCCTTGTTTCCTGAAAATCGGTCCAGATTTAGATATAGCTCCCTTTTAATATAGATTTACTTTAAGTAATTGACGCACCAAGGAACCAATAGGCTGATAGGAACAAAACGTTCTGAAATTAGTATAACCTAACCTGTGACAAGTTTTTTTTGAAATCGCTTAATATTTGGATAGAGCTTCCATATATATTTTCGCCCGATTTCAAGTAAATTGTTAGTCAGTTTGACATCAATTTTTGCACAACTTACAAAATTGAGCATAGAATTACGCAGTTGCGTTTTCTAGAATTACAGACATAGCCCAACGGATGACCTATTTATATTTGTTTGAACTCGATTTACATACTTTATGGATAGATCTAGGTAGATGCACATTTACATAAATATCACATATTTTATTTCATTCAATTTCATGTTAATAATCCTGTTTAATATACCCATAGTGGTGAAGGGTATCATATAGTCGGCACCGTCCGACTTTACTACTTTCCTTACTGGTTTTTTCTTAAAATTGGAAAAAATGTTAAGGAAGCAAATTATGAATCTACGTTTGGAAGGAGAATCTGTAGCAGAACACCTAATGAAATTTGGACATTTAATTAGAAATCTAAAGATGACTGGTGGTGAAGTTGGATCAAGCGATTTAATAACGCAACTGTTTATGACATTACCAGAGAAGTTCGATCCATTAATAACAGCATTACACAATTTGGATGAATCAAAATTGACTTACAATATGGTAAAAGAACGACTCCTTTTGGAAGAAACGAAAATGGTCCACCGTTCAGAAGGGGAAGAAATTCCACCAAAAACAGCCTTTGAAGGTAAAAAGAAATTTAATAGAAAATTTCAAGGTCGTTGTCACATATGCAAGAAATTTGGACATAAGGCAAAGGATTGCCGTCAAAGTGAGGCCAGAAGCGCATCAAAAGGATACAAGTCTTCACAAAAGGACATTTGTATCAAAGGAAAACAATGTCGTGAATCTTTTGATAAAACTCGGGAAAAATCCACTCGTCCACTACAACGAATTCACTCTGATGTATGTGGTCCTATTGATCCTGTAGCATGGAATAAGAGCAGATATATCGTTTCATTCATTGACGATTTTACTCATTTTTCTGTAATATATGCAATAGCCAAAAATCAGAAGTATTTCAAAAATTTATTGAGTATGAAGCAATGGCTAGGGCACAATTTGGTTTATCAATTTCAAAACTAACAGTGGATCAAGGTCGAGAATATGGTTCATCTGAACAAAGAAAGTGGTATGAAATGAAGGGAATTCAAGTAGAAGAAACGATTGCATACACCCCTAAATTATGAGATATGCAAGAAAGGAAGTTAATCACTTCAAGAGACGTCAAATTCGATGAATCGTATTTTCCCTATAAAGAATGTAATGTTGAAAATTCCCCGAAGACGCAAATTATAAGAAGTAACATGCATGAAGGGATGATGGGGATGAGAATAGCATGCCTGTTACTGAAACAAATAGCAATATTACTGATGTTGAACCCGATATTGAAACTAACGACGATGATGAAGTTTTTTCGTCACATTCTGATACTGAAACTGAGAATACAGTTGGAACAAGTGATAATACTCCTAGAAGAAGTCAACGGACTCGGAATGTTCCTAACAGGTTTTTGGGATTCAAAATCGGATTTTCGGCGTATATAAAAGACGAAATCCAAATGGATGTTCCAGAAAAATTTCCCGACATGGTTTGAAGCAATAAACGACGAATTGAAATCAATGGAAATAAATAAAGTTTGGAAAATTGAACAAAAACTCAAAACATCAAAATTATTGAAATCAAAGTGGATTTTCAAAATAAAAAACGATGAAAATGGAAAGCCATTAAGACACAAAGCCCGATAGGTAGTAATAATGATGTTTATGCGCCGGTTGCAAAACTTACTACTATTAGCCATCGCAGCAAATGGACGTAAAATCTGCATTTTTGCATGGCGATCTGGAAGAAGAAATATCCATGCATATACCTGATGGCGTTCCAGAAGGAACGGAAGGAAGGAAGGCATGTCGACTTTTAAAATCTATCTACGGCTTTTTTTATTATTATTTCTTACAAATAAATTAAATCACAGATGTATTGTTATGGTCATTAACATCTAAATGTTCACACACAACAGACGAGCTTACACCTGGTGGCTCTGCGTTGAGTACCAGATTTTCAATGGACCGAAACACCATTTGATTTAGTGGATGTGTAGCATGTGATGTTCCGCTTCGAACCCTTGTCGATGATCTTAGGACAGTTATGACATCCTCAGCGGTATACGGCCTTGTTATTTGTGTTGAACCCCTACTGTTTTCACTATCTCCAAATACTTCTCTAGGCGCTGAAGAAGGTCGATTCGAATTTGTTTTCTGAGCTAAGCGATGCTTTTGTAACATCTGTTTACGGCCTAACGACAAACTTCGGCTATGTACCAAATATGTTGGCGGTCGATTGCCAATCTCAATTGATTCACTTATGCTAGGCGGTACTTCATTCGAACCCGATGGATTTGAAAGAACAGATGAATAATCTGGTGGAAAAGACGTGTTTTCATCACTATGTTCCATTTGAATTGATAATATTGGCCTCGTCCTTCCGGAATCCCCCAATAATCTGTAAATGCCAGTTGAGACAAATGTTAATACATATGATTGTAGTCTAAGCAAACATCTTACCTTCTAACACTACGCCTTATGCTTTGGCGCAATATTTTCGCCAATCTTGCTCCAGTTGCGGTGGTATATGATGGTGGAGGAGTATATTTTGGCGGAGCATCATCGTGTAAATTGGTAATGCCATTCTCGGCATTGCTGCCGTTTCTTCCCTGCCTGTAACGGTTTTCTAAATCATCCCTGAGTGTACGGTTTACTAATCTTGTAGCTGCTGAGCCCTCCAGTGGTCGATATAGCATTTGAATTCTCTACAGAAAAATCAGATAATTACAATTAATTTCGCAATTCATTTACTGCAAACTTGTCGGCTGCTGGGACTTACATCCAGAATATCGGGAGGTCCCGAAGTAAGATAGCGGTAAATTTGTATGATAGCGGTTATGGGCACCAAAAGCAAAAAACCAATTTGGGTTAAAGCTCCAACCTTCCTTGCCCAGTAATTGTAATATGAACGTCCTCGCCAATAATACAATTGACTTGACAACGATATTTTGTATTCAATCACGGCCAACGTTATAAGGCTGATGGGCAATAAAACATTCCAGGACAAGGCCAAGAAAGCGGACATAGAACCCGACATTTTTAAATCGTTCACAAGGTCGTCCCCATTATAGGGTCGACCTCTGATCAAAAAAACACCAAAAATCTCCGCCGCCCATAAAATTGGAATGAACCACGCACCACCTATCAGACTGTCCATATAATGGAGCAGATTAATTCCAACCTCAGTTGCAAACGGTATACTCAGTAGTAGACCAGTGACACAACTAAGTAATACAGCGCTGGTGGAGTTACCCAAAGCACTCGATATAGGCTTCCACATAACACATAACTGGGCAATTCCAAACACAAAGAGCATTAAAAATACGACAGAACCCCAAATCCACGAAACATCATCACCAGCAATAACTAGAACTGCTGGAAATAACTCAGAAATAAAACGAAGCACCTGATAACCGCTGGATATTTTGAGGTCGGTGTGGCGCCTGTACACTTCGCCAATCAAACTCGAGTAATGGGGTACAAGTTTTGTCGGATATGATATGATATCAGTGCTAGGCGAAGATTTTAATGAATATATTGACGAATATGTGCCTGGTTTCTCTGAAAATTATAGATAGATGATAGATGGTTAAAAGTACTTAAAAAAATGCTATAGAACCTACCATAAGAACCGGGTACATATACATAACCAGCCTTATTCAATATTTGGATGCAGCACAATCCCATCAACGCCGATAAGCAAAGGCCAATAAGTGTCATCAAAACGACAAGGATAGCATCTCGCCGCAACGTCTTTTTAGATTGTGACTTGTGTGTTCGGCTCGATATAGCAATCACAGAAGCCCCAAGAAGACCCCATGTTAAGAACGTTTCTTGAGCTGCAGCGGTCCATGTTTTCGAATTAATGAGGAAATCATCCAGCTCAGAGGAGCTAAATACATTCTAGAATAACGAACGAATTTGTATTACTAGAGAAATGTCTTGCGGAGGTATTTATTGTTTTACCTGGAGTTTTACAAGATCTACCACATAAAGTAATTTTCCAGTAACTACTGTCAATGCCAGAAGAGGTAATATTCCCACAATAAAGATAACCTTTCCAAATGATCTCAGACCCTTGCACAGTATTAAAAATACAGTTGCCCACAATATTGCCAAATAGAACGCCAGCTGCTTAAATAGCACAGAAGCATAAGATTTAATGTTATGACAATAATCCATCTCATCTTTTATACTTACCCGATCATTGATATGTATGCGAATGCCAGTGGTATTAATTAATTTAAGAATCTGCAGTCTTTGAAGAACATTGATATTAAAGTAATCTGGAATACTTTCGGTAAGATTGTAGTAGTTGTACGAGTAATTCCTAGGAATAAGGAAGTGCGTTGTATCCGCCCACCGATAGGATGACTGGTACAAAAAAGTGTCGCTTAGATATACCAAGAGCCAAACGACAACAACGGATGAGTATATTGTAATAAAATATTGCACAAGAACAAGTGAAATCCCAATGCCGCTACATATCGGACTGATTTTCCACATGGACACTGGCCCTGCTCTTATTTTGGCACCCAAACACATTTGCAGCCACAAGAAGGGAACTCCGAAAATTATAGAAAGCAATAGGAACTGAATAAGAAAATTCGGCCCGTAATTGATTGTCAAAACTGCAAATCGACAAATATTGAAGAGGCCTAATGTACACGACATTAGAGCCAAAGTTCGACTATAACTATGTGGCCAATATGTGTTAAATCCCGCTTTCTGAGTTGTTTCAACATTTTCTGAATCATGGGTAGTATTGCTGTTTTGCTGTGAATTGCCCTCGTTCAATACGATGTTAGATTCTATTATATTATGTGATGTTGTTGAAGATTCACTGGAATCAGAACTAGAGGCGATCGTTACTGGGCTTGTTGTCCGCGTTGAACGTCCCGTGCTTCCTTCTGACCCAGCATACGTTCTAGAATTACGTAATAACTCTTCTGAAGGAATTACTTGTATTGATGCTGCTACTGGTGCACTCATTGGTCTAGACTGATTAGAAATGTTGGAAGGGAAATTGCCACAAATATTTGATTCGGGCATGGATGCATGTGAATTTCTTTCTGCTCGCCTGCCATATTGGCGAGGCCTATACTCAGAATCTTCCCGGCAATTTTCATTTTGTTCAATTAAATTTTGAAATATTTGCGCTTCCGTTAATATATGTGTCGAATTAGTAGATGCAGTGGTAGAACAATCTTCCTGTGATATACAACGGCGGGTTTGGTGGGGCTCACAAGCACTATTTACATGATCTGAAATATTTTCCGCGACGTTGTTGCATGAACCCACTTCTGCAACTGGATAGAACTGAGGAATAATTTGGTGGTTCTTTTGCTTGGTTTCTTCCGCTGTGACATCAGAATGACTTCGATCAGTTCGCCTTAAAGTTGCGTAAGACGGTGATGTTTTTGATATTTTTAAAATCGAATCTGAAACAAAACAGTTTAACATTATGCAATTAATTAAGAAAATTTACTATTACCTGATGATCTCCGCTCTGCGCCATATCCAACAGTCTTCCTAAAATTATTACCACGCTTGAAATTTGGTAATGTACCGTTTTTTAACGGTGTTGTTTTACTTGATTCCTCTTTGCTATCGTGCGATATACTTGTGTCCATTTTATTAAGATAGTCATCCAGATCTAATAAGCAATCATCTATGTTGGCTAGGTCGGGTTCCGATTCAGTCTGACTAGCGGAGCAGTTTGAATCGGCAAGTGACATATCATGTATATCGAGAACTGCGTCGAGTTCTCGTAGGGCGTCATAGGCTTCATCATTGTGAAATATAGTGTTCTCGTTTGTTTGATGATCTCTCATATAAAGTGGATTTTCTTCGGATTTTTTGCGTCTGTTAAAAAAATTGCCTTCTAGAAATGACATCTTTATTGCTGATGTGCGTTTTTGAAAGTTTTCGGGAGTATTTTGGACTTCAATTAGATCATTATCGCTTAAATCGTCAACAAATCCGCACGCCTTTCTTACAGACTCCCTTGACAAATTGTCTGACAGTGAGCCACTTATAGCACTGCCAACAATTTCTTTTTTATGGGAAACCGCAGTCGTGTCATTTGATCGTTTTCGCCTCCTCCTACCGGTACAATAGCTTAAGGCTGAGCTGGAGTCGATCAATTGTTTTGAATTAAATTGATTTGTTATGTTATTATTGCTTGAATCGTCCATCGATAATGTTGAATATGATCTTTGACCCATGCGAAGCTTATTTTCAGTTATATTACTATCGCCGTTGCGGCGAATTTCGTGAGGCGTATTTTTTAAACTCATTCCTACTAGCGCACTGAAAAAATTTAAAAATATATAATATGAATTAAAATTATTGCCACTTCGAAATATCCATGTATTGATTACAGGTAACTAATTCTATTATTTTATCCTCCTGTGTAGAGGATGTTTATATATTTCTTTTAAGGTTGGTAAAATAAAAATGATACGTTTTGAGTTAAATATTTTTGTCGTGGAACAAAATCCAAACTTCAAAACAGGGCTGATGATGGTTTTTTATCATTAGAAGATATTGTATAGAAATGTAGATATATAAAAACCAGTTACTAAAACTGTAACTACCATTGAAAATGCGTACGTTTTGACAGAATAAATATTAAAATATGCGCAACTTTAGTTTCTTCTATGGCCTATATAAGGTCGGACAGAATATATATATATATATATATATATAAATTATGTTAGACGTGAAGCGAAAATATTAATATTTCAAGATTCTTAAGTAAATTTTCTTACAAAATTATAAATTGTGTTGTGTTTTGGATTAATTTTTTATTTAGAATATAAAAACAATTAGTTTTCTCCACGGCAACAAATGACGTTAAACTTAATTGAATTCACTTACTGGCCGACCTTATATAGGCCTTGGGTTCTTTCCTAAATAATATGTCATGGTACAATTATACAAGGTAATTGCAATACTCAGCTGATTTGATTCCAACGTAATGCTCGTGTCAATTTAAATATGACAAATTATGTTTTTTAAAGTGGCCCAGAAGGAAAATTGGGTACACATTGATTTCGAAATTAAGGGGAAACATATATGAAGATTCAGGCCTGCCCTGTTAAGTTGGCTTCGCATGAATTGTGAATTTATAAAGGATTATCAGAGTCAAATCGGAATTCTGACGCCGTTCTCCTTTATTCTTTTACAATAAAACAAGCCAACTTAACATGCCAAGTCGGAATGTCCATTTATTTCTTTCCCATTATGCTTTATTATTCACATTTATTCTTGATTAAATGTAATTCCGTATTAAATTTACTAAAGTTTGCCTACTGGGAAAGTTTGAAGCACTAAATCTGTTTTCATAAAATAATTCCCGATTTCTAGCATTTTCATATGTGTTACACATACAACTGGCAATGACTGAATTATAGGAAATGTGTGGATGCAATACAGTTATATCGTTAGCTAAAATGCAAAAAGGCGTAACTAACAAAAAATTGAAAATTGACTTTTTGAATGAATATTGTAAATGTCAATAAACTACATGTGTTGACAAAGTTTTACACGTCTGCGGTCAAAAAAGGAGCTTCTAATAACAAAAAACAAAAAGACGTAACTACAAGTGGGTTTATTTGATAAGTGTTAAAAGGCGTAACTAACAAAAAATTCACATTTTTACTTAATTGTTATGACAGCCATTAAACTAAATAACTAAATTTGTTAAAAAAAATATAGTCTATTATTCGTGATATGCAATATCACCCTGCCGGGCATACTTTTTTGGCATGTTTATAGTTTTCATTCAAAACAGTTTTTTGCTTCTCCTACACAATTATGCTTTTGTTAGTTACGCCTTTTTTGCATTTTAGCTGACGATATATTATATTTCATAGATTTTTATTCATAATTTTCAATGCTATTCTGAAAATTTGAAAATTTTGCATTTTGAAAATACATAGAATTAATTGATATGTTGCATATTTTGTTTACATTTTTCGACATATTAAACTGTTACATACAAAAACAATTTTCTGTGTGGTTGTTATTGAATGGTATTTGGTGTAGTTTTGCAGTTAACATCCCAGTGGGAAAATGTAATCGATGGTAAACGAACGGGTAATGAACAGGCACTATAATTTATTGATTACAGTATGCATTATCCGTAATACGCTACATGTCCTAGGAAAATAATATATTCCTCATTACTATCCATATAATGCATTAAGTAATCGATGAGTAATAATTTATTCTTTATAGATCCTTAGTAATATGTTAAATAATTTATTTTTCGGGTTTCATTAAGTAATTTATTGGTTTTAAATAAAAATATTTGTTTTATTTTTATATTTTATAATTAGAAATATAACGATGTTACATATAGTTTTAAAATGAAAATTAAACGTCACGGGATATTTTTGGACACAGGCAATACAAATATCTCCGTAGTTATCTGAAAAATTTGTTGCAATAACAATAATAAAAATTGGAATATTTTATTATGATTCATTACTTACACTTTTTGAAGAGCTGATGCATAATTTATGGGAATGCTGCCAAAGGACTGGATAACTTACATTATTTTTATTCACTCCATTTGCAGAACGTTTTAATTATTTTTTGCTAATAATTTTCCACCGACTTTAAAAAAATTACGTCTTTATTGGTGCAAGACACAGACAAAACTGACAAATTTATGTTCCGACATGGGAGCATCGGAAGATAACGGGACTTCAAAAATAGAAATCAAGAAAAAAGTGGAGCTTTCCATTACCTTATCGTATCCTTTGGGAAACGAGAAGGTAATTAGTATGACATTTTTGTCAATTGAAATTACCCTCTCGTTACCTTTGGTATATATTATAGAATGTATCCTCTATTATGCCTTTAATAATTTAACTTTTTGTTCAATTATATTCTTTTTTCGATTCTTCCGGATGCATTATATAATGTTATAATGCATTACTAAATCGATTCTCAATATAATACGTTCTCACTTTTCCCACTGGGATGATAATAGCTCTGTCTGTTTTCTCCAGTGAATAAATTTTATGCAGTAAGATTTTGCAAACTCAGCTATTTTTGAATCAGCAGTTTTATGAACAAAAACAAAAATTATTTAAAACATTTTTTAAGTTGTATACAAATTACAGAAAATTCGTAAGTAATGCAAGGTTTCATTAAATTAGAAACTATTCTTTATATTTTTAGGCAAGTTCCAGAAAGAGGGCAATGCAAGAAGCATTATTACATTGATTTGGGAACCAAATCAAATTCTCTTTTATTATTCGTTTTAGTTTAAATATTAAATGCATTGCGAATAATTGTGTTCGTCCTTTGTTTGTTGTTTATTTTGGCGCAAATAAAATGTTTTCTTGAATCAGCTGTTTATTTGCTAAATCTTACTAAATTTTGTCTGTTTACATTTCTCAGGATTATCGCAAAAGAGAGTAAAATGGCTTACTCTCTGAACTAGAACTTACTGAATAAATTTTACTGGAAAAGTAACCAGACACACCTAATATGTAAAGAAATTGCATGAAATGCAAACTCGCAAAATTTGTGTTAATTTACATACGTACGTAAATATGCTGGTTACATACATACAGAATATTGTTTTTATCATGTTGTTATCGGTATCGTTTGCCATTTGCTTATCAACAAAACATTAGACTTTCTTTTCGTAGGTCATGGACAAAATAATTTTGGCATTGAATTCAGAATTTCTGCGACTAGATATTTATGACCAGTCTTAGTCTTGTAAAATACTTTTTGTGTGCTCTTTCACTAGCATTATTAATACTTAAAAGGTATGAGCCGAAAGAAAGTGTTCTAAAGGTAGTAATAGAGGAATGGATATATAATAATATAAATTGTTTGTACGCGCTAAAGGGGAATTCACTTAAATCTTTAAGCTAGTGTTCGCAAACTATCGATGGTTTCAGACTTTTTTCTTTCATAAATACTTTTTTGTGATATGAACATACTTCACAAAAATTAAATTTGACAAAAAAATTTAAGTACATAAAATTTCAAATCGTGCTAAATGGAATAAAATCGTCTAAAAAAATTAAAAATATTCAATTTTCAAACCGTGTTATGTCAAAACCGTGTACAAAAAGACCGTGTAAAAACAGACTTAGGTGTATATACAAAAAAACAGGAACGTAACTCTAGTAAAAATGTCCACATTTGGTGATAGTTACCTCAGTGAATTTATCTCAAGTAGGTCAGCTAATATCTTTATTGACTGTGAAAAATTATTTTTTGAAGATTAACAAAAAATATTTTTTCGAACCAAAATTCACTTGCACAATACTATCATCATATTATTTTGAGTTTTTATCCTTTTCTTGTGTTTCACGATTAAAAAGTTAACAGCAAGAAAATACTAAGGCATGAATTCTCTTATCGGTAGATCTTATTAGTAGGCCATGTTACCGGTGTTTATACGGTATAAAACACTAAATTTACGAATTGCAAAATCTGAATACAAAATAATTAAAAAGTACTGTGCATCGAAGACTTAAACAAATATCGACGCATTTATTTTTAATGTTACCCCACGTTATAATTATTTTTAATATTAGGTAAGTTTGTTTTGTTAATCCAATGATTTTTTCAAATTGTTTCTGGATATTGTTCGGTAACTTAAAAGTTCAGAAAATGTGAGTAAGCTGAGAGACAAATGTTGGCAGTTATGTACTTCTTTCTAAAGGCTTTGGATGTCGAATCGTTCCTTTAAATTAATTCCCACCTTTTGAGTTATTTCAAATATTTTTTTATTATAAGCATTATTTGAAATATAATTCCAGTTTCTGACGACAATGGAGTTGTACATTGCACGATTAGTCATATAGACATTTTTCCAATGGGAATCAACAGAAAACTAAAATGAAAATTATATATAGGCAATTGAAGAGAGCGCTTAAAAGAAAATAAAAAATTAAACCAATTCGACGTTAACACAGAATTGCATTTATACATTAAAAAACATTACAATACACACATGTTTATACATACATGTGTATTTCTTTGTTGCACTTGCATCATTATTGACCTTCATTTCGATATATAATTAAGTATTAAATTTCAAGACAATTGCTCAAATTTGTTATTTTATTCACTTTCATGTGAGTTTTCACACCGACAACACAAGTTATTATTCCAATATCAATACTATATACACATGTGTCTACGTACATACACTGTCAATTTTCTAAGAGGTCATATCATTTAAGTAATGTCAATTGTTATTCGTATAAAGTGTTCTCGAACGCATATCTTTATGTGAAGGATGTGACTATGTTCCTAAGACGATATTAATATAATTGGAAAGCAAACAAATGGTTATCATGATGGAATAACAAACATCGACCCTATTTTTCCTTATCAATATCAGGTACAATGTCTTTGTCGTACCATCAGTATGTAACTCTCCCAAATGCCACTTCAATTGTATATTGGAACAGGTAAAATGTAACAAAATGTGCTCTCACTCACTTGAGCTCAGTTTTGTATAAGAGAGAAATAGTAGAGATTTTAAAAAGTTGGAGATTTATGACTTATATACGGAGTGTGCGAGCTGCATGCTCATACATACATGAAGAGATCTTGCCTTGTTGAATGTGGTTAAACAAGTTATACTGCAAAAGTCAAGTTGCATGGCAATGACAGAGACGAATATGTACTCAATATCCTTTGCTAGCTATGCAATCCCCCCAATTATTGACTGTTTTATTGTGAGTTAAACCAACGAAATGTTCGCAATTTTAGGTTCTTCTCCATTGAACCCATAATATTCCTCTATGCATACAGAATCTGAATTTGGAAAACCACCTCTTCACAATAAGCGAATTCTAATACACTTGAGACAACAACATCAACAACACGAAACCGTCGAAACAAAGTCGATCAGACTGGAAGGCAGTTTTAAGGCTGTCTGTCCACTATTTACTTCAACGACCACTACAACTTACGGCGTTCACGGATTTCGGATTTCATTATTTGCTTGTTCTTCTGATTCGTTTGTATAGCTTGTATCGTTATGGAAACCAAATTAGCAGCACTAGCACACACATGCATATGTGTGTATAATACGAATGAACTCATACGCAGATCGTAACCATGGCAATAGGCACATTCGAATTACTGTCTAGGGCAGGAGAATATTAGAGGGCTCTTATGAATTTCTTTGACAGAAAACAAAAATGATTTCAAAAGTCTTCAGTTGCTTATATATACATATGGTACATACATACACCAGAGTATGTTTCTATTCTAAATTCAGAGAGCAAACCCGTGCAGATCATTTTCACCTACCTTTTGAAACGGCAGAGCTTCGCTGTTCACAAAAATAAAATGGATTTCTTTAGCTTGAAGCGAATGGGGCACTGCACATCTACACATCCATACATTAATTCGTATGTAATTTTACATACATACATAGTAGGTATGCCCGAGCGAGCATTTATGCATTTCAGGCCTGTGTGGTTCGCTGGAAATTAACACTTTTTCTTTGTCCACGGATGTGTTTGAAATTTACTTAGTAAAATCACAATCGCTCTTCATTTTCGAGTCAATTAAATTGCTTAGAATTCGTTAAACATTCTAAATCCGTTTGGATGTTATTCAGAAAGTAGTCACTATTGAAATTCGTACGCGTGTATGAGTGCGCCAGTATGTGTGTAGCGACAAATGTAAACTCTGAGATACAATGCACGCGCGATAACAATACACGATCCGACGACGACGACTAACAATAAATACTAAACGACAACTGAGCATTTGGAACTCAATGAGTTGTTATTTTGAACTTCAAAACATCACTAACACAATTACATTGCAGTGGAATCGAAACACACAGATACAATATGAGAGAGTTTTCAAATCCCACCTAAAGAGAAATGTTGCCACATTATGGAAAAACCGCAATTGCCGGAATTTTTAGTTGATTTGTTAAATACATTAAAACATAACTCAGGTAAATCGTTATTCTAGTCCGATAAAAATTGGAGTCATGACAATGTTTACCTGTTGGGACATATTCCTCATTTGTTACAAGACAGCAAATGAGCGATGGTCTGTTCCCGTACTGCAAGAATCTACTAATTTTTATTATTTTTGTCGATATCACATAAAGAATCGTAGTAAAAAATTGTACATTCTTGCAGGTTCTGGAGCAGACTAATAATTGTATAGCTTGTAGTCGGTTCACATACTGCAAGAATATACAAACTTGTACTATTTTTTGTATCATATGCACAAAAGGTACGAATTTACATAAACGTACCAATTTACAAAAACGTACCATAAAGATTTTTTATTATTCGTGAATACATTTGCGCTTAAATTATAACCTATATTATTTATGAAAATAAGTGATATAAATATTGGCCAATATTTCTCGATAGTTATTGGTCTGTTCCCGTATTACAAGAATGTACTATTTTTTACTACGATAACAAATTTTTTCCTTTATGATATCAAAAAAAAATAGTAAAATCTAGTAGATTCTTGCAGTACGGGAACATATCAAATGATTTATTACCATTTGAAGTAAAATTTTAGGTAATGTTTTTTTCTCTCTCATTAGTAAATTGGGAATAGAGTTGGAAAACATTGACACAGGTAGGAACAAAAATTTTACTTCAAATGGTAATAAATCATAATTATAGAGAAATATTGGCCAATATATTAAATAACTGGTATTTATTGTAAATAACTGGTATTTACATAAATAATATATGTTATAATTTAAGGGTAAATGTATTCACGAATAACAAAAAAATCTACTTTTTGTTTTGGTACTTTTATGTAAATTCGTACCTTTTCGGAACAAAAAGTACGCTTGTTACAAAATTAAAAATAGCGCAACTCTAATTACTCTCAATTTACCAATGAGAGAGAAAATAACAATCGAACAATCGATTTGATATAATAAATACCAATATCAATCGATATTTTCTCACATACTGCAAAAATATTCCGGCCTTCTTTAGTAAAGGCTATTGAAATTGAAAATCGTTCCTTTAGGTTAATTCCCATTTTTTGAGTTTTTATTTCAAATAGTTATTCATTTTGAGAATTATTAATTGTTTTTTACTAATTCTAGCAATTTCTTGTGCATTCGGACCTTTATTTTCTATGATAAGGGTGTTTTCTGAATGTTACGTATACTGTACAAATTTTTGGCAATTTTGATAGATTTTACAGATTTTTTCAGATATTTTATCTGTAAATGATTCTATCACTGCTTAATTTACATAATTTAACTAAATTAAAGAGCTTTTTAAAATTTTTTTCAAAAAAAAATGCAGTAAAGTAAAAAATCACACAATGTTTTAATTATATGGCCACTTCAAAATCGATTTATTTTCATAAAAACCGTTATTTATGGAAAATTGCATGCAATAATTTTCTATTTTCGCACTAAATCTTTTAAGTGCAGTATATCAAAGTGTTCTGAATTAAAAAAAAATTCAAAAATACTTCAAACGAATCGAGGGCTGATCAAAAAATGTTTATCACAGTAAATGTTTTAATTCTGTGATCACCACTCTATATCCGTTTCCATTTACAATAATCAGTCTACAGAATTCTCCATGGAAGAACTAAGCAACGTTCTAGCGCAAAAAACTAAGCCATCTGCAGCTGGTCTGAATGGAATCACATATGAAATGGTTAATAAACTATCCCATGAGAGTAAACTGAACCTTTTGAATTCTTTTAATAAATTATGGAAAAGCTGCGAGTTTTTTAAAGAATGGAGAACAATTAAAATTGTTTCCATACCGAAAAAAGGAAAAAATCTAGATATTTGTACAAATTTTCGGCCAATTGCTTTAATTTCTGTTCTGGCAAAGATCGTAAACCTCATGGTCAAACAAAGGCTCAACACTTTTCTAGATGAAAATAATATTCTTCCACCTAGATCATATGCTTACCGCAGACATGTGTCAACTTCAACATGTATAAATGACATACTACATACAATAAACACATCAAAAGAAAAAAAATACAAGGTTCTTGTTCTCTCGATGGATGTATCGAAGGCCTATGAATGTGTCGATATAAATTACCTGCAGATGATTTTAATAGAAATAAACATTCCGCTACAAATTAGATCATGGATTATAATTTTTCTCTGCAAAAGGACGCTATGTATGGGTAACTCCACACTAAATATATACAATGGGATTCCTCAAGGCAGTTGTTTAAGCCCAACACTATTTAACCTATACACTTTAGGTCTTCATGGATTGGCTGACGAAAACACCAACATTTTCCAATATGCGGATGATTTTATTTTGCTGGTGGCAAGCACCGACTTCGAGAGAGCCAACAATAATTTACAAATAAAAACTAATAATATGGTATCCTTGCTAAAAAAACTTAACCTCGACGTGAATGCTGATAAAACTTCCGTAATGTACGTGGCTAAAGGAGGTCGGAAAACTCCTCATATTTTACTAAATGGAGTCCAAGTAAACGTTGTTAAGTCCATTAAATTTTTAAGAAGGCATATTAAAAACAGTCTATCACTCAAGGAACATTACGAAGAGGTGATGTTATCCTGCAGAAATACTATTAATGCGTTAAAAATGGTCGCGGGTCCAAAAAGTGGAATTCATCCCGCAAAAGCTATAAACCTATCAAAAGAGCTTGTTTTTTCAAAGACCGAATATGCAAAATCATCGATGGCTCACAGGCCAACGTACAAGAAGCTAACAAGTTTTCAAAATCAGTTGTTAAGGAGAAATTTGGGTCTAGTACCTTCCACTCCAAATCATGTTGTATGCGCTCTTGCTGGTACTCTACCAACCGATCTAAGAGCTCAACATTTGGCGGCTAAAGAATTAATAAGACTTAAAATATACAACTTCTCTTTGTACGAATACTTCACTTCAAATATATCAAAAAAAAACAGTCTTGGATATGTTTATACAAAGTTTCGCACAGTATTTGATAATCTCAAAATTGGTTACAATCAAAATCCGACCAAAAAGGTGGTTTTCATTCTGGACATTTTTAACACTAAAAAACACAATACACCAATGGAGTACATTAAAGGTCACTACTACGAATTAATTAACGGCTTCAGATCGGAAGGCGTATCTATTTGGGCGACTGATGCTGCAGTTTTTAACAATAATACTGGTTGCGCTGTTTGCGACATATCCTCTAATCAAAATTTCGTTTTCAAAATTAATGAAAAACTTTCTTCTCTTACCGGTGAGCTATGTGCAATTGAAAAGACAATAGATTTGATGATTGAAGATGGTGTCAGTACAGCTGCTGTATTTACGGACAGCAAAAATGCTTGTCTTTTGCTTAAAAATAAACATCACACAATTTCACTGTGTACAATATAATGAATAAAATCATAAATTCCCAATTAACAAAAACTCACAGGGAACTTTGAAATATATATAAATATAAATTATTTTGTAATTTTTGCCACTGGACACATGATATGCGAACATTTCAAAGGAAGACATTTTCATTTAAATTTTGAAAGCTGAATACTGTCAAAGGCAAATTTATGAAAAAAAAAATGGAAAGATACGACTGCATGAGACTACCTTGTATAATTATGCCATGACGTACTATTAATAGGTTCGTTCGTTTACTCAATAATTTGTACAAATTATTACAAAATTTTGTTCGTTTACCCAAAAGTCCAGGACTAGCACTGACATAGGCGAGTGAATTGAGAGAGCAGATTTGACAGTTGTGTTACTGAGTATTTGCAAATTCTTACAAGGAAAAATTTACTCAGTAAGAATTTTCTTGTACCATCAGCTGATATTTAATCAGCTGTTTTGTTATGTTTTGTAAAAAAAGCAACAACATTGTTCTCAAGCAAATTTATTGTTTTGTGAATTTTATATTGATTTTGTATCATTAAACAGGAAAATGTATGAAGAAAACGCAAGTATTTATAAATAACATACTTTTTTCGCTTGTTAAATATTTGTCTAATAAAGTTGCTGCTTTTTTATTTGCCACAATTTTATTGTAGTTTTAATCAGCTGTTTCGATACAATCTTTTTACTGGATGTTGTTCGTTTACTTTTTGCAATTTTCTCTCTTAAAAAAGTAAACGAACACGCTTATTATATGGTGGTTATATGCCGGAAAATGTGCGCCTACTACATATAACAGCGGCATCCACTTCATTGCAAAATTCGACCATTAGGCTTAACACAAACGATAACAACTAACAATAAACCAGCAATATCAACAAATAACTAATGCATAGGCATAATATCTAATGTAAAGCATGTTCCAGAACCTCCATCAGCAACATTTACATTTGAATAAAACATTTACCTATAACATTAAAAATACCTCAAAAATTAATTTCAATTTCAGAAGGCATAGCAACGTTTGGCTAATCATAAGTTCGAATTGTAATATTCAGTACTGTAATGTCACTTTATGTGAGCTCTGGTCAATGCCAAATTATTACAAACTACTTATTTTAGACAATCTGTTCCATTAGATAACGGTTAAATTCAGCTCAACAAGGATGTTATGCATTTTTTTTAATTTTTAACAAAGCGCAGTAGCTTACAAACCCAACTGAAGCTCGCAATTTTTTACTGCAATGAATTATCCCGAAATGTGTGGCTAGAACTGTGCCATAAAGATCGGTATGTTGGGGGATATATAAATAGTTTATCTATACCAAAATTTTTATGAATTTTTATTTTCTTCACTTTTTATGCTACGTTTTTTGATGTACCAAATTTTAGAACACCACAATTTTCGTTTTTTTTTTCCACAAAACAACTTCAATTTCTGGTATGATTGGCTCACTTTCATAAAAATAGGTATATACTCAACATTCGTAAATCTAGTGTTAAATATATAAACACATAAAAAATTTAATGCAAGGGGTGAGATATTTAAGAGACCAACTCTTTATATTTTTCACATTGTGTAAGTTTTCTAACATAAAAGATATTAATGACATATGTAATAATGGAACTTTTTTATACATTAGTTAGTTCAGTAAAACATTCCTTAACAAACGGAGAAATAAATAGGCATTTAACTTATGAAAGATATGTTCTAACAAATCCTTTTATAGCTGTGCGGCACAATGGACATTGCTCAACGCCGGGGGCACATTGGACGCAAGATACTGTAAATATAATTAAATTATTTTTTATCTTTGATAAAAGCGATTTTACTTACCCAAATGACCGCAGGGAAGATAAACTACTGCAACTTCTTCATCCAAACATATTTTGCAAAGCCGGGCATCCTTTAGCTTACGATTTTCCTCTTCCAATGATAATAACTCAGTTGCCGACTGTTCTTTGCCCCTTGACGTCGGTGATGCACTACGTACACATTCGTTTGACTTTGATTCAGAATTGGGCCCAACGGCTTTTCTACCATCTCCAATATTGTTTGTAGCCGTAGATACGGACGAAGTACTATTACTTTCAAATTGTTCGGCATTATTCGATTCAATAGGTTGTGCGCTAGAGTTGATAATTCCCGTACATTCACCTCTACATGACGTTTCTATACTTTGAATGTTCTGTTCATCGCTATTTTCATTACCATCGAACACAGCCTTCAGCAGATCTTCAACAGTTTCATATGGTCTACCCGTATGGTTGAGCTGTCGCAGTGTCTCGTTGCGTATAACGCCGCCATCCACACCCATCTCAAGAGCTAACCGTACAGGTGGCGTTAACATAGCTTCGTCAATGGTCATAATAGGAGTTATGAGATTCTCTGTTGGGTTGGATCTTCTGGTCATTTCTTGAACATCTTCTATATATTTAGCGCCCTTGACCAATCGTACAAATTGACACATAGGATACCTATAAAATAAAGCACCGTGAGAAAAACTTACCAGAATGTACTGCCAAATTTTACAACCAAATACCGAAAGATGAGAACATTAATCTTAAACCAGAAGTTAGATTATTATGACTAAACCATACCTAGGACTCACGTTACCGTAACTCCCGCTTTTTTAAATTAAACGAATACAAAAAATGTAATTCCCGGGTGTCAGAAATTCTGTACTAGGCAGCATAATGGCTTACAATTCATATGTTTGAATCATTTGAATTGAAAATAGGTCACATAATGATTCCTGATTTGGACTTTTTTGTCATTCATGTTTAAAACATTTGAAACCATTGTTGCAATATCAAATTTATCACATAATTTGTTTAATAAATATGAGAAATTTTAATGTCCACATTATGCGAGATAAGGAATTCCGAAAAATTACCCTGTATTAATTAATAAGCTTTAAAAAATACCTTTGCGTTATATCTTAATATATAGACAATTTTATATAGTTTTTGTTTTGCAATGAAAAATGGAATATAACCACTAATTACCATTTTGCGTGTTCAAACCAAGGGTCGTCTTCTTTCTCCCATGACCGCAATCCCATATTACAATGAAAACATCTAACTTGATCATCAACCCCTTGATAGTAAAGCCCGGCCTGAGCCAAACTTTCTGGCTTTTGAATATCTGGTATTGGCCAGTTTGTGTAGGTACGTAATCTAGCGTCTAAGGATGAATATTTTGGATTTTTTGCTGGAGAGATTTGTTGTATGCCCAGATCTCTTATTCCAGCACTAGCTATTTCTATTAGCGGCCCCAATTGTGCACGGGGACAACCAGGAAAAAATCGTCGGTGCTCCTGAAATGCGTTGTCCTGTTTTTCCCACTGTGCAATTACTCCTTTGCACCATGCGCACATAACTTGATCTGATCGATTCAAATAGAAAAACCCAGCTTTCGCCAATGATTCAGGAGATATGTTGGGATTCTGTCGATAAAAAATACATTTTTGTCAATTGGTTGTCAAATTCTATACATATTTTTACAATACCGGCCAATTTTTAAAAGTCGCCAATCTATTTGCTTCTATCATTAAATCTGATGATTGTTGTGTATCTGGGGTTATAAGAGCAGAGGCATTGTCTATGTCTGAAGTCGAGTGTGGCATTTCCTGTATTCGGACGTTTCCACAATTTGCATAATTTGTAATAAAATCACATTGTGGGCTGGCTGCCAAATGTCTCTGTTGTACTTCGTCTCCATACTCCCAGTCGCTGATTCTGCAATTACACCAATGACAACTTGCTTCAAGAAAGTTTCCTGTCGCAAAAAATCCATTCTTCGCTAATGCGTTTGGGTAAAC
The DNA here is from genome assembly GCF_032173495.1 of Musca vetustissima. NCBI lineage: Eukaryota > Metazoa > Arthropoda > Insecta > Diptera > Muscidae > Musca > Musca vetustissima. Next base: position 20,364 of record NW_026883244.1, on the reverse strand, counting down.
TGGAGCGTTCACAGGCCAAGTGGAAAAGGTTCGTAGGCGTTCTTCCTCCGAATTCATAATGTCACAGTTCGTTTGACTTCAGGGTTTTGATTTGGAATTTCAATAGAACACCATATGCTTTGTTTATCCAACAATCCAAAAGTTTCGAAATTTATTGATATTTTCAATTGGTTTAATGAAAAAAAAAATAAAAAATAGTAGCAGAGCTGGGATACCAAAAAATCGCACCATACATAGTCCAACGAATAGTACTAATTTGTACTAAAACTACGGTCCACACAATTGTATTTGTCGTTCAACTGTCAATTTAGGGAAGATTCACATATACGAATATGAATCGACTGGATAAACAAGTAGTACGTTAAATTCATGGCACAATGAATAGGTAGTCCATTTATGGTGTTTTTACACGATATGTATTTTACATATGTGCTGTCACTTATTTCATCCATATGTAATTCCTTATGTGTGTCAAAATTAGCAGTGTACACAAAACATTTATTTTTGTGTTCAAGTCGGCATATGTATTTTACATATGACATAACCTATAAACAAAAAAACACTTTTATTTTTTCTTAAATCAACATCATTTTTTTATTAAACACCTACAAACGAAATAATAATTTGTAATTGTTGCCTTTTCATCCTTTTCTTTGAATTGCAATTGAAATATTTTCTTCCAACAATGTGTTTCATTCAAACAGCTGATTTCCTAATGTTTCACATACGAAAATAGAGCGCGTCCTATTCGGAAAAAAATACATATGTAATTGCATATCGTTTTGACACATTGAAATTTCCGTATGTTTCCATATGTAAAAAAGTGACAGCACATATGTAAAATACATATCGTGTAGAAACACCATTAGCGCAGCTGATGTCTCGATTAACTGTCAAAGTGGGTAATTTTTACTTGAATTCGATGTGCAGTGTTGCCAACCATGTGAAATATTATAAAGAAAAATTCGACAGATGGTCGAGACAAAAACAAAGGTTTTTGTTTTGATACATCACCTTATTATTGCATCATGGTTTATAAAATACATCATGGTTTATAAAAGGAAACGCTTCAAAATAACTTCAATTTCAAAAAAAGGTCTAACAAAAATATGGCAAAAATTTAAAATTTTTAAATTTGTACAAATTTATAAAGGGCGAAACATATAGAGTAACTTCGGGTAATGTGGACCACCATTTTCTTTTTTTGATATTGTGGGCGTAACAACGGTAAAAAATAAAAACAAATTGTTTTCACAGCATGGTAGATTTGTTGGCTAATTATATTCCAGGTCAAAAATTATATATATTTGTCCATAAAAATGTTATTGCATTATATTTCAAAAAACTCTAATCTGCATATAAAAATAACTTGGCGGGTAATGTGGACCAGTATGTGTGGGTAATGAGGATCAGTAGTTAAAGGTAGGTTGTGGATTAATTGTGATAAATTTCAATTTATTGCACTCTTGGGTAACAATGAATGCAAAAATATATGGGTCCATGTTTTGGAATTGCCCCCATTTAAGGGTACCACCCCATTTGCGGTATTTTGAAGGTCCTTGCTTCATTATCCAACCGAGGCACCTATAATTTCGGATATCGAGTTTTCAGAGGATTGAATACCTCCTCGCAGATTAAATGCGCCCTTGTTTCGAACTCGTCCTCATGAAAATGTCCCACTTTTTTATAGTGGTCCACATTACCCGACATTGAATATTTTTATTTAAAAATAATTATCGGCTTCAAAAATGAATAAAAATTTAAAAATAACCGAAAGTAATTACAGATAAACGTGTATTTTTGTTAAAGAAAACAAGAAAACCACATAACCTCTTTATATTCGAGAAAAACAAAATGTTCGACTATTTTACAAAATCGTTCGACTATTGTGCTAAAAAAATTTCAAATCACACTTTTGCAATCAGAGCTACATTTTCACCTACTAAATTTTCAACATTGCAATTATTTATTAAAAACCAACTTTGATGTTTGTTTTCACTAATTAGGAAAACATTTATCAAGGTGCCATTGGCATATTTCACGCATTTTCTTAGATATGGGGGGTGGTCCACATTTGACGCATGGTCCACAATACCAGAAGTTACTCTACCAGGATTCAGGCTTGTTAAATTATCTTTGTAACAAATTCCAATTTATAAAGGAATATCAGAGTCACATTTAATTTTTGACGCCGTTCTCCTGTATTATTTTACAATAAAAAAAAACAACTTCACATGCTCAGACATGGTACAATAAATAGGTAGTCCTTTAATCGCAGCTGATGTCTCGATTAACTGTCAGAGTGCGCAATTTCTTCTTGAATTCGATGTGCAATGTTGCCAACAATGTGAAATATTATAAGGCAAATTTTGACAGATGGTCGAGACAAAAACAAAGGTTTTTGTTTTGATACATACACCTTATTAGGTGTGTCTGGTTACTTTTCCAGTAACATTTACTCAGTAAGTTCTAGTTCAGAGAGTAAGACGTTTTGGCTTAAGTCTAGTTTAGGGCCCCCTCACGGATCTTTTTGAAATTTTTACCACATGTTTTTTCTTGTGGAAATAGGTATTTCCGGAGATATGGGCCTTCAAATTTCCGTTTGGACCCTTGTATGGGTATCATTTCAAAGCATTTGAAGCCCTAATTACAAAAATGTTATATTCATATGAAATATGTGCATACTTTCTGAGATATGGGTCTCCAAATTTCGGTAAGTACCTTCCATGTGTAATATTGGTCAAGGCAGTATGGGTATCATTTTAAAGGATAAATATATGTATTAAAGAGTAAATGTATGGTGATTGGTGATACAATGTTTATGAAGGGAAAATTCTTTCGCGTAGCCAGAGTAGCCATCTGACCATAGGAGAAAGTTTTAAATCCACGGCCGAAGGCCGTATACCCACAAACACTGTTCTAATTAAAAGGATATTCTGTCGCGTAGCCGGTGTTGCCATCTGTTCATAGGAGAAAGTTTTAAATCCCCGGCCGAAGGCCGGCTACCCATAAACACTATTCTTATTAAAAGAAGATTCTGTCGCGTAGCCGGTGTTGTCATCTGTTCATAGGAGAAAGTCTTAATCACCGGCCGAAGGCCGGCTACCCTCTAACACATTTTTGCAACTTGTGTTTCAGCCATATCTCAGAAAGTATGGACTTATTAGATATTTATATTATATTTTTGTAATAAAAAAATACAAGGTCCCAACGGAACTTTGGAGGTCCATATCTCCGGAAATACCGATTTCCGCAAGAAAAAATATATGCTGTTATAATCAGGGCCCCAAGGACTACATGTGGTAAAAATTTCAAAACGATCCGGGAGGGGGCCCTAAACTAGACTTGTTCCCCAAATATCCAGTAAACAGAAACAATTATTATTGCATCATGCCAAGCCTGAAGTCCTCTTATGTATTTCCACTTAATGAATATATTCATGGCATGGTACAATTATTCAATGTAGTCCATAGGAACATGTAAATTAAAATTTTTTTCTTACTGTGCCTTGTTATGTCAAAGTCATATACAAAATGTGTGGCTGTGTGTGTAATGTTTTGAAAAATATAACAGAATATATTCGAAAATCGATTTTTTGAAGATGAATTTTACAACATTTGTAAGAAGAAATGTATGATTTGTGAATGAAACAACATGTAAATCATATCTCCAATTTTGAAAAGAAAACATGACATTCCGTTCATTATTCGCGTTTTTTGGTAAAATATTAAAAATATGTTATTTATTCTGACATTATTTCCCATAAGTTATTTTCTCCTTTCTAACAAAAGCTACTCTACCTTGTATAATTGTACCATTCTTACCACTACACATTGATTTATGCTTTTTTTACACTCAACAAAACATCAGCACTTCTTTACCATTCCCATCATCAAAATATATGGGAACGGAGCTACTACCGTGAAAGTACATGACGGCGGCAAAAATTATTAATGACGGTCGCATATATCGTAAAGTTAATCGCCTTAAAATTAAAAGTAGATCGGCCGTATTTTCTGTGCATGACTTCAACGTGAAAAATAGTGACCAAGTAAAAAGTGATGCATTACAAAGTTTAATTGTTTCGTGTAATTGTTTGAAAAGGAAAACAACATAAAAAGTATCCTACAAAATTCGTATGTGCCGAAAGTATTAAGGTGTCCATAAGATATCCGAAATATTCGAGTGGATTTCTAAAATGTGAAAATTTATACGCTCGTGACGTTTATACACATTCCCAACAACACTCTCTGGTAAATCGTTTAGTTATTTGTAGTGACAAAAAGTATCTGCCGAAATATCTTATATTTTTGCTACAAAAATAAGAGCAACATGATTGAAGAGAAAAAACTACGCCCAAAGTTTGATGTGTGTTTTATCATTTAGTAATTTAATGTGTGTTTTATCATCTCCTACTAATTTCTTAATTGCGTTGTGTAGCTGGTTGTTTCTCTCGCACCACCATCTCAGTTCAATAGTTAAAGCAATCCTAAGAATAAGACGGTATAGATGACTAACCGCCATTTTCATTCCATTTCTTCTTGGTTCGCTCTTCTTCCAAATCATCAAATCGAGTCTCTAAAACCAAGCTACTTATAAAAGTTTAACGGCGTTGCGGTGGTCTCCTAAACTGGCTTCGAAATATTTTATTTTTGGCTGATTCCCTGTGGACTAAACGCAGATATCGTGAATTTCAGCGAGGGGTGTTCCCACCGTAACAACCTTTAGAGTTTTACATGGTAACAAAATGTTCGAGACAGACTAATTATTGAATAATCCATGCATCTTAATAAATCAATCTAAAAATATTTTAATTTTAAAAACATACACGTAGGTTGACATACTTTTTCACAGAATCTGGTCTGAACAAATGTTCAATTGTATTATAGCCATAATTTTTATTATTGTTTGGCTCTGTTCCCGTACTGCAAGAATCTACTCGATTTTACTATTTTCTTCGATATCATAAAGGAAAATTCGTTATCGTAGTAAAAAATAGTAGATTCTTGCAGTCCGGAACAGACCATTAATATTGTTGTACGAGTACGCCTTTCTTACTATTGATCGGCGTAAAATACCTTAACAATCATATCGGCGTCATCAGCATTCTTAGCTCTGTTCTTTGGTCCATCCTTCGTTAACTAAATATTTGTTTTTCTATTGTGTTTTATTTACATATAAACTAATACGTAAATGTTATATTACAAAAATTTACCAACCTTAGTTAAATAGGCGAATAATTCGATCTCTTAACTTGCCGTTCATGATTGCTGTTGTAAATATGTATGTATACATTCTATAATAATTAGCAAAGACTACCAGAAACATTGTGTAAAATTTTATAATTTTTATTTTATTTTTTTCATTACTAGACAATAGGTATATATGATAAGAAGTGCTTAATTACATCGAATTAACATTTTATGTTGCATTAATAATGTACTCACTTGCAATTAATTCTTAAATAAAAAAATATTTTGTCTGCACGCCGTGTTGTCGCCCAGTGCAAAATATAAAAAAAAAATATTGGATATTTGCTATGGGCCTGTCGGTCGCTTAGTACGATTAAATTACTATATGACTAGATTACGATGTGTGCATGTTCACATAACTACACATAGCTAAAGCTACGAACATTGCAACACATATGTTTTATCATATGTTTCGTGTGTTCCGACAATTGTGACGTCAACTTACATACGAAATGTATGAAAATTGTGCATAGATACATCACATCAATGATATGTTCTCCCCAACATTTTGAAATAAAATGATGATTGTATTCTTTAAAAAAAAAAAAGAAATCAATAAGAAGTAAACGATTAATGCGTGATGATCAGTGCCATTATTTTGAGCAAATGTCGGAGCTTGCAGCATTAATTAAAAGATAGTGACAATTTCTTATGGTTTCTGGATTGGAACATGGCACTAGTCGTAGCGAATGGCCGTGCATAAACAGAAAGTACAACATTATGGAAAATGTGTCATTCGTAGGTTCAACATCACATAATTAGATTAAAAAAGAAAGAAGCAAATATCTGACAGAAGCAAGCAGAACGTGCAATGAAATAGACTGCAAAAAATCAATCGGTGGTATGAAGCACTTCCCAAGTAGTTTCATTGAAATATGTCTATACCATGATGTCATTCCTCTATGTAGTCTTAGGAAAGGCAATAGGCATTTTTTACATACAATATGCTTCTTATATAGGGCCTGTTCCCGTACTGCAATAATGTACTATTTTTTACTACGATAACGAATTTTCCTTTATGATATCGAAGAAAATAGTAAAATCTAGTAGATTCTTGCAGTACGGGAACAGACCAATAATCATGTTTACTTTAAAATCTAAAATCAAAAATCTAAATACATACTATGTTTTTCTTATGTTTATATAGAAAATTGCTGCAAAGTAGCACGTTACGAATAATATCGCAAGGACAACGACGAGGTGGTATATGAATGTTGCCTTAAATAGTATTGAGTGGAGTTCATGGACATAAATGGAATCAGTAATAGGCAACACGTACTAATCATTGGAAACATCTAGTGTAATCGAAGATTCCCTAACAAAGACAACAACCACAAAGATTAGACTCGTATAGGCAGGGCATGTCGTTCATTAATAATCTTAAAAAGGTCTTTCATTTGGGAAGCGGTGAAGCCAAAAAGAAGCGCCATGGCAATAATATCAAAATGGATACTGACCCTGCCGAAATATGGGAGATTGTCGGCGAACTGGGCGATGGAGCTTTCGGAAAAGTATACAAAGCCCAACATAAGGAGACCAGACAATTCGCTGCGGCAAAAATGTGTATTTTGGAAGCTGTTACCGATTTAAGTGATCACATGGTGGAAATTGATATATTATCGGAAATTAGACACCCAAATATAGTCGAATTGTATGAAGCATTTTTTGTTGAACTTAAACTATGGGTATGTACACTTAATAAATTTATCATTAAAAAAATATTATAAACGAGCGGGGCCGTTTAATAAATACAGATGCTTATTGAGTATTGTGATGGCGGAGCATTAGATAGTATAATGGTCGAATTGGAAAAACCATTGAATGAACCACAAATTGCCTATGTATGCAAACACATGACAGAGGGATTAGACTTTTTGCATAAGAATAAAGTTATTCACCGCGATCTTAAAGCCGGTAATGTCCTGTTGACGATGGAAGGCGGTGTCAAATTAGGTGAGTTGAGCAGCAGCATATCAACATATAAACAGTAACAATAATAAATGTATGAAATTTCAGCCGATTTTGGAGTATCGGCCAAAAATAAACATACTCTCCAGAAGCACGACACATTCATAGGAACACCATACTGGATGGCTCCCGAACTTGTATTGTGTGAAACTTTTCGTGACAATCCCTATGATCAGAAAGTTGATATCTGGTCACTCGGTATTACCCTCATTGAGTTAGCTCAAATGGAACCACCAAATAGCGAAATGTCTCCAATGAGAGTTCTGCTGAAGATACAGAAAAGCGATCCACCCCGATTAGACCAACCATCCAGGTGGAGTAAAGAATTTAATGACTTTTTAAAAAATGCCCTCGTAAAGGTAGTTCTATTCAATATACTCTAAGACAATTCAGTTAATTTATATTTCGCTTTTTCAGGACCCAAATCAAAGACCGTCAACGGAAATATTATTACAACATGCGTTTATTAATCGCGATCTAGATGCCAAACCAATCAAAGACTTGTTATTAGAATATAGAGCTGAAGTTGTTGAAGAAGTGGTAGATGACGAAGCAGAGGTAATTGCTTTCTTTTATTATATTGAAATATTTGCGCATCTAACCATTGCTAAAATACAAACAATATGAATAGATTTTTTATTAAATATAGAAATGTTAAAGTTGAGAATAAGAATATAAAGAGCAGCAATTTTTATTGATACGTAGTTTTATTGATACGCACAATGAATCCATCCTAATATAATATGACGTTGAGTCTTTATTCAAATATTAGCAACTAATATCGCTACTTACTTATTATACTCGTTTGGTTTAAACATGTGGAATATAGCGCTGTGGTTATGATATCATTTTTGTCTTGTTATTTTTTCGAAATTTATATGACATTTTCTTAGAAAGCTGTACATATTTAGCAGTTGATATTTTTATATAATCATTGACAGTAATTTTACTAAGTATATTAACTACATTCTATCATACTCTTTCCTACACGCCGCTAATTCACTTATAAATTAAATTCTAAACTGCACATAATCATTGTTGCTTTAGAAGCTAAAACGTCAAGTGAAAAGAAGATCTCTTTATCAGAGGGTTGGTAAGTCGTGCAGACTATGTATGTACATTCAAATTAGTTTCTTTCTTTTATTATTTATTTTTTTTTCTATTAATAGTTTAATTTACTACTGACGAGCAGTGTAAATTGTTATTCGCTTTGTCATATCAATAAATTTTATAAATTGTTTCCTTAATTTAACTTTTGCAAGACTTCTCCTAACTGCAAGTTTTATATATAGATTTTCAGTTGCAGATAAATTACACGCTTTTTGATTAGCCGTTTTACACGAATATATAATAATAATTATATTTCTTTTTAACTCAGGAACCCCGCAACTCAGCGCTCCCACTAGATTTGGACGATGATTCCGCTTCAGTTCAAAGCCAAGACATTGACAAAAGTATGTATTCTTTAATATATATAATATTACTAGCAATTATAATGCATTTTCCCACTAATCACAGTTTCAGTACAAGGTACCCTTAGAGATACTAAAGAACCATCTCAAACTAATAATTTACAAACAAACAAACAAGATGCTGCGGAACAAAAAACAACAGCACAAGCAAGCGAAACATCATCAACAACATCAAGTAAAATGGCAAACGAAGATGACATGGAATCCATGGACAAGTCAAAGGAAGTGGGGAACAAGTCACATCGGCAACCACAATTACAACAAATTCCTGAAGATCTGCCCGTATCAGATCCTGAAAAGACAACAACATCAAGCGTCACAGATGTGGATAAAAAGGTTTAAATTTGTATATATACAAAAGGAAATTTATTTCAATAGAAATTATTTGTTTCAGGTTACGAAGAGGGAGAAGGGTAAAGCGCCACCTCCACCGACACCTGCTATTACAAAACCAAAGGATACAGCACCACAAGCTATTGAAGTGGCAGCAAAATCCAACGAAGCTGATGAGGATACATTAACTTCAGTGCCAAAGAACGTGGAAGAAAGGGATGAGCAAAGTGAAAATAGCAACATAAATAGTCCAGTTCGCCAGAAGGATACAGATACGATAGCCACACTTTCACCCGATATATCTCCGGCAGTGTCGTCGAGATCATCAGCTAAGAGCTTCAGTACTGGTACAGCTATTGTGAGCGCAAGTACTTCTATGATCACTATAAATAGCGACGCATCCTCGTCGTCATCCCGATGTCAACCAGAGACGTCATTGGTTCTGTCGCAAAATGTTATCTTACCAAATAGTTTAGAAGCTGGCACCCGGCAAATAACCGTAGTAACAAGCACACATCCACCAGTAGTTATTGATAATTCCATGAGCCGGCCGGCACCACAGCCACCAACACCATCCCAACCACAATCTTCGAGTGATGTCGTTATCGTATCTAATGTTCAAAATAAATCAACACATATAAATGAATCATCGACAGACGATGACTATCCATCCATGGATGAAAGTATTGGTGCATCGTCGCCGCCTCCGCCACATAAACAGTCATCAATGATAGTCACACTTCACACGGAACAGAGCAGCACTGAAGAAACCGATAGAGGCTACACTTCTCTTCGTCCGTCGACAACACTTGCCCGCAAACTGGACGAAAGTGAAGTTCTTATAGTGAGTCCTTCATTTACCACCGATGATGATTCAGCATATAATACGCCTTCCGAGAGCCAACATGATCATAGCGCAGATCAGCACATGATGGATACAAGCCACGTATCAGTGGTTACGGTTGGTGATGAAATACGTGTCAAGGATAGTAGTAATTTACAAGGAACTGGCAACACTTCGAATGTGGCCCTTGATTCAGCAACTGTTGTAAGCGATAAAAGACAAAATGGGCAGGTCAATAGAAGTCAACAAAGTACTTCGTCGCCCGATGCAGATGATATAAACATTATAGTTAACCGAAATAGAAATAGACAAGAACATGTTCCTGCTATGTCTTCTGGAATGACACCGACAGATGGAAGTGAATCTGGTTCAATAAAATCGAGTACTGGCAGTAATAATAAAATTGTCCGTCGTGGAGCAGAGGTCAAAATAGCTGTATCAGCTGATAAAAGTGATGCAGAAAGCGTTTGCACCACTGCTAGTCAAGACAGTCGCATTGAAGTCGACGTTGACGCCGCTGAAAGAAAGGACAGAATAGAAGATGATGATGTTATTATTCGACGTAAACCGGGTTATAAGAGCGGCTATGGTGTAGCTTCAGGGCTTACAAAAGAGGAAATTGAACTGAAGAATCTGAGGAAAAAGACAAGAAAACGAACCAGAAAATTTGAAATCGATGGCGTTCAAGTGACAACCACGACGAGTAGAGTTATATATGGAGACGATGAATCGGGACGAATGTATGACGATCACGTTTTCCGCAAGCAAGAGTTGAGGGAATTGAAAATGCTGCAAAAACAAGAGAAAAAACAACAAACAGATCTACAACTAAAGGAGCAACTAAGCAAAGAACAACAAGATCGTCGTTTCGAACAGGAGCGCGCCTCTCTTGAGAAAACATATGAATCGGATATGGACGCTCTGGCTCGCCAACATAAGCAACTAATAGAGAAGACAGAACAAGCTCAGGAACATGAACTACGAACATCTTCCAAACGGATTCGAGCTGAGCAAGAAAAAGAACTAAAAATATTCCGGGAAAATCTGAAGCAAGAAATTCATTTGCTTAAACAAGAAGTTGACCTCCTGCCAAAAGATAAGCGAAAAGATGAATTCAAACAACGTCGATCCGCTATGGAGTTGGATCATGAGGAAAAGGAAAGGGCTTTTCTAGATGCATTAAAAGAGAGGCACGAGCTACTATTAAGACGTTTAAGCGAAAAACACCGTGATCATCTTGCCACAATTCACAGAAACTTTTTACAACAAAAGCAAAATGCCATGCGCACCAGAGAGGCTCTACTTTGGGAGCTGGAAGAGAAACAATTGCATGAACGGCACCAACTTTCGAAACGTCACGTGAAGGAGATGTGTTTTATGCAACGTCATCAAATGATTGTTCGACACGAAAAAGAACTGGATCAAGTGAAGCGTATGCTGCAACGAAAAGAGGAGGATTTACTTAAAAAACAAGCATTAGAAAAGCGTGCACTGCCAAAACGTATTCGAGCCGAGCGGAAAGCACGTGAACTAATGTTTAGAGAATCGCTTCGTATATCATCAATCAATCTTGATCCAGAAGTTGAAAGAGAACGTTTCAAAAAGGTAAAAATGGTACCTTCTGAAAAATATTATTACTAACACAGTTCCTTTTCAAACACAGTTCCAGGAACAGGACAAAAAACGATATACACAAGAAGAGAGAAGGTTTGAAATAAAACATCAAAAGCAGTTGGAGGAATTACGAGCTACAAGAGAGAGCACAATAAGGTATGTATTTCATGTGACTATATTTAGTTTGTAGTCATATAGTCTAACATACAAAGGGTGCATCAACATTAGGCACTGCTAAAGTAAAATATTGACAAAACGACTAACGACTAATTATACGATTGACATTATCGTAGTCATAATTTTTCGACCCAAGACAAGGATTAATATTGGTCAACGATTTGTATTTAATATATAATTTAGTTTTTAGTATTACCATTGACAGTTTTTGATTACAAATTGGAAAGTTTAAATTCATTTTTCCCATAACAAAAAAAAGTACTCAAGTAAAATCCGTGTTAAGCACAGATGCTACGAACTAAAAAGATTATCGGAAAGAAGTCTCAATAAAAACGTTACTTGTTTTTAAACATATATTTATATTTTATATTCACTTTAGGGAACTGGAGCAGCTACAGAATGAAAAGCGCAAAGCTCTGGTCGAGCACGAACACGCTAAACTGGCCCAGATTGATGACCGTTTAAAGGCGGAATTGAGGGAATGGAAAGATCAGTTGGTGCCACGAAAACAGGTAACTAATAAATTATATCAGAACTATACATATATTTGATATTAATATTTAACATGGGTACGGTTAAATATGCATATAAAATTTAATATTCGTCCTTATTTCACTTGTCGACACGTCGTTTGTTTCAATACGGCTCTTCCTTGCGCCAAATAAAGGAGAAGCCAAATTTATTCCATTCGTATCATAAATGTGACCTGTAACTTGTTTACAATGATACATGGACGGAGGGACGTTATAAACCGACTCAGAGCGATTCTAACTATGGATTTCTCTCGTTTCCTTTTGCACTTTAGTATATGCATGCAGTGTGTACATACTTATGTGGGTACGAAAACTATAGTTTTCTTTCAAGAAATGTGTATATCTCGAAGATAAATAAATGTCTATACGAGACAGAAAGAAAAAAATCATAAGAACGAATGGACAAAATAAATAAGTACATTTTTGGAATCAATTATTTATATTAGTTCATTCGATTGTCTTAGTACAGATTTTAATTTTGGATGTTTATATTATAAGTATTCTTGGCATCCACCTTAATCGGCTTTTGGTATTCTATTTGAAAGATTGCATAGAAGTTTTAGAAATAAATTTAAACCACATTTTTTGAAAAAGAAGAAATGCCAAATATAATTTTTATTTTGGATTGCCCGAAAATATTTACTATTAGATTCCAATGCGAATTAAGCATGTTCATTCCACTGACCTAGAAACAAATGGAACTAAGTAATTACTTCATAATTAAGTAATTACTTCATAATTAAGGGTCGAACAACGAATGAGAGAGTGAACAACGCTCGTCTGTACATGGCATTAGAGAATATCAAAACAATGTCGATGCGAAGTGATGATGACATAGACGACGACAGCTGGAATAAGGATGATGTATAACTGAATATTTTTTATATCGTATGTAAAAAATAGTGTCTATGCACATTGTGATGGATAATAGCTTAAATATTTATTTTTTCTTCTACTACTTTTATTGCTGCCTATGGCCGTATTTAATTGGATAAACTCCACTGCCTTAATAAACGTAACATTAATTTACTACTACTACTATTACCAATACTACTTATATCAATACTTCTTCTACTAACAAAAATATCGAAATGATTGCATGACGCCGCTTATCGCCTTCCAAATCTTTAACAATCATTTGATCGTGAATCAGAGAATGGTTGAAACTTTTAAATTAATCATGAAAGAGTTTATGCAACAATATGGAATAAAAGAGGACGGCCGACTTTGCGAGGATTTGTTAGAGACGCCGATTGCTTTGCCTAATCATTTAGTGGGTATATTTAATGACATACCACGTGTGGTTCCTAAAGGAACTTTCTTAAACAATGCACAACAAATGTTACGATCAAGGACCTTGTCGATGTTTACTTCTGGCATAACTTCAAACTTTCGTAGTTCAGTGCCAGATCTTAGTAGGAGCGTCCCAAATACACCCATTCTCTACAAACAGGATCGTCCAATAACGACCAATGAACTCCGTGATGGATCACACTCTATGTCTATAGCACGCCCAATTAATAAAATCGACACAAGCATAGCTACTAGATTGAATAGTTATTCGAAATATACCCAACCTAAGGACGCCGATCAACACTTGACACCAGCAAGTTTTAAGACGTCTGTTGTCCAAGATGATCTTGTTGAAATTAAAACCTCGCCAATACCAAGTGCAATACATACGATTAAAGAAGAAAACAGTCAAGTTTTAACAACATTTAGAGCTTCTGATACATCATCTACGGTAGATCTTCGCCCACACGTTGATGATATTGTTGTTAATCGTTTCGGTCGTAAATCTCTTGCAACAACCGAGGAGTTGAAGAAATTACAAGCAAACCCACATCCGCTATTGCATCCATCATCGTCTTTCGTTATTAAACGTCCGTCAATTTTACCAGAGAGGGCAACTTCTATGACTGCGTCATACTCTCTTCACAACATTCCGGAAAGCTATGCAACAATGCAGCGCCAAGTATCCCTTAACGATGGAAACTTGGCAGGCGAAAAAGCAGCAGCTCTTCTTAACGAAGTCGATCCACAACTTCGTGCAACACTGCGACGTTCCAATACTTGCCAAGACGATCGACCATACGATGGTTTTCTTCTCCAAAGAGGACCGAAATTCTCTCTTCCGAGAATTGTGACGAATGCAACCGAAAATCAAAAGACCACAGATTCAGATTCTGGAGCGTGCTGATACAATGAATTACTTTGCCATAAAACACACTTTCCATTAAATATCTGTCCTATTAGCATTCCTTATATTTAAAACACTAACATAGATTATATATACCATATTGTCTTAGTTCGTAAATAAGTCAGCCCTTTCACTTCTGTTTGTATCAGACTAATACACTAACATTTATCGAACATAAAATAATACACATACACACATTCAGTATTCCGTAAACATAAACATCCCTTAATGTAGTCAGATTTTCAATATTCTTAATCGTTCATGTCAGAAGATCATATTATTCGCTTATTTGGGTAAACGAAAGCATGTGAAGTGTCCTAGAAATCCGGTGGTTGCGGCAATGAACTGAATAACATTGTACCACATTGCTCGTAACTAACTGTCTCCAATTAACAATCATTCGTGAAAAAAATCGACAATATATAACAAAACAAGAGGTTAGTCAAATATATTATATTATAGTTATTATTGTTAATAAGCTACATTCGGTTGTTAGTTATGGGATCATTGTTCTTGTCTGTGTGTGTGCGTACGCTTGTATACGTGTCATAATGTAACTCATTCTAGATAGTCACATTAACATCCGTAAAGAAAATCTATTTTTCATTAGAGAATGATTAATTACGTACGTGTTCTTGTTCTTTTTGGTAATACCTTAATATAGCGTCTGGAGGAGACATTTGCTAAGCAAATGGAAGAAATGGAATCTTTATATGGAGGAGCACTCATTGTGTCCGTTCCTTCGGATACATTACAACGAGATCATTTCACTGGTTCAACACGGAGCAGTCTATCGTCATTTTCTGAAGGCTAAGGTTTGGTTACTCCCCACACTTACATGCATTACTCCCCAGCCACAACATTACCTATGCCGTTTATAATATCTGAAAAAAAACGGCAAATGTTTACATGAAAATAGTCTGTCGAACAGAAATATCGTTATCTATTGATTTACACATTTAATTTAGAATACAATTAATATGCTATAATTATAAACAATATTATGTTTTAGATATATGTGTATTTGTGTAATGCAATTTATTATTTTATATATATATATTCTACTATATATACACTACATATTCTATTTATATTAAAATATAAAACAAACAACATGCGTAGACATTACTATTGTAAATAATAAAAAATATATTACAACAACCATACATAAAAGGCATTCAATTTTTGTTTGCATGAGTTAAACGATTATATTTACTAAATAATCAGCCTTATTCTGAATGTCAATTCCACGTGAATTTACTCGCTCTTCCCCTTCGACTTATTCTGAACAACATTTTCTTGGGAATTTTTTCGCATTCTCGCTTTCGCCTTATTCTGAATGAAGTTCGAAAACGAAAAAAATCCGCTTTGGGGAAAAATTAGGTATTCTGGATTACATGGAGTAGGAGAATGAGATGAAATTTTGTGCGAATTTTTTCGGCAATAAATTCAAAGGGATCTGACTACAAAAACATAAGTAATAAATATTTTTATGAAAAATATTCACACAATACTTATTTTGTGACGATTTAGAATATTATAAATGATAGTAAGCAAAGTTTTAACTGGAAAACAACAAATAAAATGCCATTGAAAATCCTATTGATAACGATGGATGCTGAACCAAATATTCCCAAGGAATGCATGGAGGTAAAAAGGAATGTTTAAGTCGAGTTTGATGCATTTTGAACAGTGAAAAACTCAAATACAGCCTTATTCTGGATATTTGTTAGTCTGCTTTTCCACAGGCAGATTTTTATTTGGCAAATACTGAGTTTGTAGGCGAGAGAGGTGCGAGGAAGAAAAACCAAAATTTGCCTGTTCAGAATATGGCGTGCACGCAAATTCTGCTTTGCTCTGTTCGCTGAAAACAATTTTGTTGACATTTCCTTTTGAACCTATTCGCTTTACTGACACACAGCCGGCTTTTGTTTACAAACCTGTTGTTTAATTTGTGCAAGTGAAATTTACTTTTTAATATTTGCAATTTATATAATGAAATATATAAAAAAATAAATAAAATATTAAAAAAATCTTTAAAATGCAAACACTTTTGACGTTTTTTTCTTTCTTTGGCTTAACTCTAGTTTAGTAAAAACGATCAGATTTTTCTGAAATTTTTTCCAGATGTAGGTATTTTTACCCTAATTATGGGGATATATTTTTTTCTTGGGGGACGTACCCGGTTACCCGGTTATTTGACCCGAAAGTTCGGGTCCGGGTACCCGGTTATACCCGGTTCTACGGATCCGATCAACACAAAATGGGTATCATTTTAAAGGTTATAAAAGATTATGATGGGGTTATCTCAAACCGTTTTGGAGACACAGCCAAAAAACTGGATTTTGGACCCCTATTTTTTTGAAAAACTCCCTAAAAGTCGAACTTGGGTCCATTATAGTCCCTCTGTGATATGTGGCTGTATCGGCTGTGGATCAAAAGATATGGGCCTTAGAACCCTACAAAAACAAGAAACTTCTGTCGCGTAGCCGGTGTTGGTACCTGTCCATAGGAGAAAGTCTTAAATCCCCGGCCGAAGGCCGGCTACCCAAAAATCTATTCTACATAAAAAGAGATTCTGTCGCGTAGCCGGTGTTGGTATCTGTCCATAGGAGAACGTCTTAAATCCTCGGCCGAAGGCCGGCTACCCAGAAAACTATTCTATATAAAAGGAGAATCTGTCGCGTAGCCGGTGTTGGTACCTGTCCATAGGAGAAAGTCTTAAATCCCCGGCCGAAGGCCGGCTACCCAGAAAACTATTCTATATAAAAGGAGATTCTGTCGCGTAGCCGGTGTTGGTACCTGTCCATAGGAGAAAGTCTTAAATCTCCGGCCGAAGGCCGTCTACCCAGAAAACTATTCTATATAAAAGGAGATTCTGTCGCGTAGCCGGTGTTGATACCTGTCCATAGGAGAAAGTCTTAAATCCCCGGCCGAAGGCCGTCTACCCAAAAAACTATTCTATATAAAAGGAGATTCTGTCGCGTAGCCGGTGTTGGTATCTGTCCATAGGAGAAAGTCTTAAATCCCCGGCCGAAGGCCGGCTACCCAGAAAACTATTCTATATAAAAGGAGATTCTGTCGCGTAGCCAGTGTTGGTACCTGTCCATAGGAGAAAGTCTTAAATCCCCGGCCGAAGGCCGTCTACCCAGAAAACTATTCTATATAAAAGGAGATTCTGTCGCGTAGCCGGTGTTGGTACCTGTCCATAGAAGAAAGTCTTAAATCCCCGGCCGAAGGCCAAAAAACTGGATTTTGGACCCCTATTTTTTTGAAAAACTCCCTAAAAGTCGAACTTGGGTCCATTATAGTCCCTCTCCACAACCGACTCAAATGATAGACCACAATTTGCCCTTTCCAAAATGGTGTGATATGTGGCTGTATCGGCTGTGGATCAAAAGATATGGGCCTTAGAACCCTACAAAAACAAGAAACTTCTGTCGCGTAGCCGGTGTTGGTACCTGTTCATAGGAGAAAGTCTTAAATCCCCGGCCGAAGGCCGGCTACCCAAAAATCTATACTATATAAAAAGAGATTCTGTCGCGTAGCCGGTGTTGGTATCTGTCCATAGGAGAAAGTCTTAAATCCTCGGCCGAAGGCCGGCTACCCAGAAAACTATTCTATATAAAAGGAGATTCTGTCGCGTAGCCGGTGTTGGTACCTGTCCATAGGAGAAAGTTTTAAATCCCCGGCCGAAGGCCGGCTACCCAGAAAACTATTCTATATAAAAGGAGATTCTGTCGCGTAGCCGGTGTTGGTACCTGTCCATAGGAGAAAGTCTTAAAACTCCGGCCGAAGGCCGTCTACCCAGAAAACTATTCTATATAAAAGGAGATTCTGTCGCGTAGCCGGTGTTGATACCTGTCCATAGGAGAAAGTCTTAAATCCCCGGCCGAAGGCCGGCTACCCAAAAAACTATTCTATATAAAAGGAGATTCTGTCGCGTAGCCGGTGTTGGTATCTGTCCATAGGAGAAAGTCTTAAATCCCCGGCCGAAGGCCGGCTACCCAGAAAACTATTCTATATAAAAGGAGATTCTGTCGCGTAGCCAGTGTTGGTACCTGTCCATAGGAGAAAGTCTTAAATCCCCGGCCGAAGGCCGGCTACCCAGAAAACTATTCTATATAAAAGGAGATTCTGTCGCGTAGCCGGTGTTGGTACCTGTCCATAGGAGAAAGTCTTAAATCCCCGGCCGAAGGCCCGCTACCCAGAAGACTATTCTATATAAAAGGAGATTCTGTCGCGTAGCCGGTGTTGGTATCTGTCCATAGGAGAAAGTCTTAAATCCCCGGCCGAAGGCCGGCTACCCACAAAACTATTCTATATAAAAGGAGATTCTGTCGCGTAGCAGGTGTTGGTATCTGTCCATAGGAGAAAGTCATAAATCCCCGGCCGAAGGCCGGCTACCCAGAAAACTATTCTATATAAAAGGAGATTCTGTCGCGTAGCCGGTGTTGGTACCTGTCATATCTCATATCTTTGCATTTGCATATATTCATGATAATACTAATGAATTTGACATAGTCAGTTTGCAGGGTTCTAAGGCCCATATCTTTTGATCCACAATAGATACAGCCACATGCCGTACCATTTTGGAAAGAGCAAATTGTAGTCTATCATTTAAGTAAGGAGTCGAGGGGGACCATAATGGACCCAAGTTCGACTTTTAGGGAGTTTTTCATAAAAATAGGGATCCAAAATCCAGTTTTTTGGCTGTGACTCATATCACCACTCATTGGAAAGGTATTTTTATAACCTTTAAAATGATACCCATTTTGTATTAATCGGATCCGTAGAGCCGGGTATAACCGGGTACCCGGACCCGAACTTTCGGGTCAAATAACCGGGTAACCGGGTACGTCCCCCAAGAAAAAAAAAACATTCCCATAATTAGGGTCAAAATACCTACCTCTGGAAAAAATTTCAAAAAAATCGGGTCGTTTTTACTAAACTAGAGTTGTTCCAAAAAACAAAAAATTTGCCAAATAAAAATCTGCCTGTGGAAAAGCATACTTAGGGAGATATCTCGCATGTAAAAAAAATTTCGCTTTCACATTCTCGCCTTATTCTGAATGAATAGGGAGACGCAAAAAATGCGAGATGAGAATTCGAGTTTTCGAAAATGGTTGTTGAAAAAAGATTTGTGTTGCCATATTGTAATTTAAGTTGGAATGTGTGTTGCCATATTGTAATTTAAGTTGCAATGTGTGTTGCCCCATTGTAATTTAATTGTGTAATATTTTTTCAATATTTTATTTATTGATTTCTTTTGTTAAAAATTGTCATTTAAACTTTGTAATAATACAAATGCGAAATATCAAGAAATCGCAATATAAATGCTTTGTAATTAAAATAAAATAAATTAAAGTTTGAAAATATGGCAACCTACGATATGGCATGTGAAACAGCTGTTCCATGATGCAATATTAGCTCTGTCTGTTTACTCATATTTGGTAACAATTGTTACCTTACTGTCTGAATCTTTATATGGAGGAGCACTCATTGTGTCCGTTCCTTCGGATACATTACAACGAGATCATTTCACTGGTTCAACACGGAGCAGTCTATCGTCATTTTCTGAAGGCTAAGGTTTGGTTACTCCCCACACTTACATGCATTACTCCCCAGCCACAACATTACCTATGCCGTTTATAATATCTGAAAAAAAACGGCAAATGTTTACATGAAAATAGTCTGTCGAACAGAAATATCGTTATCTATTGATTTACACATTTAATTTAGAATACAATTAATATGCTATAATTATAAACAATATTATGTTTTAGATATATGTGTATTTGTGTAATGCAATTTATTATTTTATATATATATATATATATATTCTACTATATATACACTACATATTCTATTTATATTAAAATATAAAACAAACAACATGCGTAGACATTACTATTGTAAATAATAAAAAATATATTACAACAACCATACATAAAAGGCATTCAATTTTTGT